>NC_059167.1:23005147-23332709 GCF_019923935.1 Bubalus bubalis
GAGTTCATTGAGATAGTTTCAGATTCCACACTGCAAGTAACCTTTAATAAGCGACCATTTATCGAGTTCTGGTCTAGTGTCAAAGAAGAATATCTACAATTATCTGAAAAGGCTATGAAAAATATTCCTCCCTTTTCCAACTTCGTATCTATGTGAGGCTGGGTTTCCTTCATAAACTTCAACCAAAACAATATTATCACTGCTGATTGAATGCAGAAGTAGATATGAGAATCCAGCTGTCTTCTATTAAGCCAGACATTAAAGAGATTTGCAAAAATGTAAAACACTGTCATTCTTCTCATTAAATTTTGTTCTGTTTTGTTTTGGAAAACAGCTATTTTTACAGTAAGATTGTGCTATTTTAAAGTTTCAAACAAATAAAGTTTTGGATTTTTGTTAATTAATAAATAGGAATTTATTCATATAAATATACATTAAATGGTTAACAAATAAGCATTAACACAATATTGACTGGGAGATTTTTGCAGAAACTAATGCCCGTGGCTGGCAATTTATTATGTAAGTATATATCAAAACAGCCACATTTGAGCAAGTCTCAACAACTTTTTTTTTAAATAGTTTTCTGTTCTAATTTTTAATATGGTAAATGACTTAAATATCGATTGCTGCATAGCAAAATACTCCAAATCCTAGTGGCTTAAAACAACAATAGTCACTCAACAGATAAAGAAGATGTGGGACATACAGAATGGAATACTACTCAGCCGTAAATGAGAATGAAATAATGCCATTTGCAGCAACATGGATGGACCTAGAGAATATCACACTGAGTGAAGTGACTCTCAAAGAGAAAAACAAATACCATATGATATCACTTATATGTGGAATCTAAAATATGACACAAATAAACCTATCTCCAAAATAGAAACAGACTCAGGCATAGAAACAGACTTATGGTTGCCAAGAGGTAGGAGGGTGGGGAGGGATGGATTGGGAGTTTGGAATTAGCAGACAGAAACTAGTATATAAAGAAAGGATAAACAACAAGGTCCTACCATACAGCACTGGGAACTATAGTCAAAATCCTGGGATAGACCATAATGGGAAATATGAAAGAGTATGTGTATATATGTGAATAACTGAATCATTTTGCTGTACAGGAGAAATGAACACAATATTGAAAATCAACTATACTTCAATAAAATAAATATAACCCCCCCACCCTCAAACACACAACCATTACTTGTTACCCCTTAGAGTTGTTGCGGATAAGGAATTCAGGAGTGGCTGGGCTCTTTCTCTTGAGAGGTTGTACCCTTAAGGCCTGACCAGGGCTAGGGTATTTGCTGTCGAAGTAGTACACTCACAAGCCTGGCCAGTTGTGTCTGGCTATTGTGAGGGGCCTCATTTCCTCTTCACATAGGTCTCTCCCAGTGTCCTCTAAATGCGGCAACTGGCTTTCTCTGGAGTGGACAGTAGAAGAGACCAAGTAGAAACCTGTAGCCCCTTTTAAGGCCTAGCCTCTGAAGCCAGCTAAAGTCACGTATCCTCACTTCTACCATTTTCTGCAGCCACACAGACCAGCCCTCATTCAACACACAAGGGCATGAATGCTGGGAGATAAGGATCACTGGGGACTATCCAGGAGGCTGGTTACCCCCGGATTTATCAACAGATGCAAACATGGAAACAAAGGCTTTTGGGGGGGCTTCAACAAGTTTTAAGTATAAAGGGGTCCTTAAGAGCAAAACCTAGAGGAAGCATGGCAACCCGCTCCAGTATTCTTGCCTGGAGAATCCCCATGGACAGAGGAGCCTGGAGGACTACAGTCCATGGGATTGTAAAGGGTTGGACACGACTGAGTGACTAAGCACAGCACAGTACATGAGCAAAACATGTGAGAGCTGATAGCCTTGTCAATTCTTTTTCTTCTCCTTCTCCTTCATCTCTCTTTCCCTCTCCTCTTCCTTCTTTGTCTCCTTGCTCATAGTCATACGATCATTTAGGCAACTTCTTGCTCACTTACCCTCCATGACCTTGGGGACAGTTCCTTCTAGCTCTGTTTCTTCTGAACTTAAACTTATCTGGGGTTCCTTTATGAGTTTAACCCTCCTTGTAGCCTTGACCTATTGGATTTTTTTTTGCCTGGCAATAAGTGTTAAGGAGGGGAGGCTGAGTCAGCTCAAAGCAGGTGAGAGTGCAAGGGGGTATGAGGAGAACTTGAGATGAGCCAGGTGATCAGAGGGAGCTTTGGTGAGGTGACATTTTAGTGACGACTTGAAGAGGTAAAGGAACAGCTGCAGCAAAGGCCCCAACATGGGCATGTATCTTGGGTGTCTGAGAAAAGCAAGAAGGCCAGGGTGACTGGAGATGAATGAGCAAAGGGGAGAGGGGAGGGCGGAGAGGTCAGCATTAGCAATGGGTGAGATTCTTCAGGGCTCCCATGGCCACTGGAAGGACTTTGGCTTTTTACTCTCGATGGGATGGGACTCATTGTGGGCCATTTGGGGATTTGGAGCAGAGTATGTTGAGAATACACTTCAAGGCAAGTAGAAGTATGTGGGCCAGTTAGTGGGAAGTGGAAAGAGGGAGGTTGGTAGGAGGTTATCACAAGTGATTGGTGAAGAGATGGTGGTGGCTTGGACCAGGATGCTGGCAGAGGGGATAATGAGAATTGGGTGGATTCTGGACAGATTTTGAAAGTAAAGCCAATAACATGCTCCGGCACCTTGGAAGTGGGGTGTGAAAGAAAGTCGGGGTTTAAGTATGGCTCTATTTAGGTTTGGGTCGTAAACAGCCCAAGGGTTGGAGCTGCTATCACTTGAGAAAGTTGCAGGTGGAACAGCTTGCAGGGGGGAGATTTAGAAAGTTCCACTGGATACAGTAAGTCTACACTGTTCCCTGAGTTTTCTGCAGAAGCCCAGCTGTACTTTCTCCCTGGGTCCCCAAAAGCAGAGGTTCTGAGTACTTGCACAGGCCCTTCTCCTGCCAGCCTGACAGTAGACAGTGAAAAAAATCACTCACTGTGTGCAATTTAATTTAAAAGAGCAGGAGACTATTGTTTTGAGCCTCTCACTCTTTAATTTTTTCTTTGTCTTTCTTATCGGAAATGAAAGAAAACAGCCAGGGGAGATAGGATCTCAGGTCTAGAAATCCTAGCAGGTAATTTGGGAGTTGAAAGCAAATCTCCCCTGAAATGCATTAAGCAGGTGAAGGGGATTCCAGCTTCAACTCTGAAACCACACCTTCTCCTGGCCTGGCAAATAACTTCCTTCCAGCCCCAGGCAAATCCACTTCCACCCACCAAATACCTGCAGTTAATAAACGTTCAACAACAACAAAGCCCCAAAGTAGAAAAAAGAAGACTGATTGGAGGCTAAGATACCAGAAGGGCTGCTTGAGAGCCTCTCCCTGCAGGCTGCACCCTGAGAAGGAGCATTCAGGCAAGGAAGCAGGGGCCCAGGGCTAGGGGAACCCTGACACGACTGCTTTCAGAGTACCAGAGCAGGAGAATATCTGACTTGAGTAAAAATGATTGTATTTCTTGAGCAGACTTGCCCACTTGTTTCATTAGAACTTCACACCCCTGACTGTACTCAAACCCTTCGAAATGGCTAAAAGCTCCAGGACTCATCACGAAGCCATGATCTCAGTCATGCCTCCTGCTAAGCATGGCAGGATTGGAGATTCCAAATTTGGGTCTCGATAAGTCAGCAGAGGGTTAACGGGGATGTTCTCAGGTCCAGGGAAAACTGAGAAAAATAAAGATTATGTTATATGTTATGCTATGAGAAACTCACTCAGTATTACTTGTTATTTCCATTTTAGAGATCAGAAAACTGAGGCTCAGAGAGGTTGAATGGCCTCACAGCTGGTCAATAGCAGAGCCAGGATGGAGATCCATATAGTAAATCATGGAGATTGCTGTTTGCTGGGTACCTATAATGAGACAGAAGTATCCTGTGCTTTCTGTGTGTTAACACGTTCATTTCTCACAGGTTAATTCTTTTTCGAGGAAGTGAAACTATCCAACAGAACTCCCTGCCATGACAGAAATGTTCTATGTCTGCACTGTCTGATACCATGATAGTCACCAGCTCCATGTAGCTATTGAGCCCTTGAGGTGTGCAGAGTGGGATTAAGGAACTAAATTTTAAATTTCATATCATTTTAATTGATTTAAACTTAAGATTTAAATGTAAGTAGCCACACATGACAGTGGCTACTGTATTGGATAGTGTAGTTGTAGCAGATTCAGTAGCATTTCCAAAAGTTTGTTAAGCATGGAGGCAAAAATTGCAACCCAAGGCTGACTGAAACCACAGTTCATGCCTTTTCCCTCTTCCCTCTGCTACCCAGTTAAGTCACCTGCATTTTGCAAAGTGAAGGGCTTGGGAATGAAACTGACCAGACAGTATATAGTCAGCCAGAAATAAAGCCCGATCCCTTAAAGGCCAGGTCTGTATCTGAGCCTGCAGCCAAACTCCCCACTGGGGGCCTGAGCATCAGCAATTTTCCAGAGCCTAACTGGGGGTGACCTGATGGATTGAGAGTTCTCTGACTCACAGATCCCAACCCTGCTATTTAAATAGCACCTTTTCCTTTTTTGGGGCTTAAGACTAATTGGTAGAGAGGTAGTGAGCTCCCAGGCCCAGCCTCACCCTGTTGAAACATGTAGCTCTCTTCGAAGGTTTGCACTTCAGGCACCGCCCTTGAGGAGCACCACCTGCCATGGGTCTGAATGCAAACGTTTAACCGGAGCTGGGCCATCATCACTCTGTCAGCTTCTCTATGGCCCTCTAGTGTACGTCTCTGCAGCATCACTCTCCTGCTCCAAAGACATCCCATAGTGCTCAACAGACGTGAAGTCTTCCTTCCCTGACCTGGGCTCTGCTCACTTCTCTGACCTTCTGTACCCTTGACATCCCTATTGCTCCCTCTGCTCCAGCTTGACTTTCCTGGCTGTTCCCTAAGACATCCAACTGGTCCTTGTCCCAGGTCTTCACATTTATTATTCCTTTTGCCTGGAATGCTCTTCATTCAAGCCTTGGCCAAAGGTCACCTCTTCAGAGAAGTCTTCCTGACTCCTCTGTGTGTGTAAAAGTGTTCCCCTCAGCCCTGTCTCTTCATTGTGCTTTACTTTTTTCAAGGTGCTTATCACTAGTTCATGTATGTATGTGTGTGTGTGTATATATATATAGTATATACTATATATATATATATTTGGCTTATTGTATGTTGCCCCCCCAAGACGTGAACAGAGTAAGGAGGGACATTGTCTTTTTCCACTCTGTATCTCCATCGTCTAGAATGGAGTCTGGCACCTAATTGCTCACTGAATATTTGTTGAATGAATCCATGAATCAGTGAATGAATGTGTGCATGACTGCTCAGGGTGAGTGTGGTGGGGGTGGGGAGGCTCAGACTTGGCTTGCTCTACACAGATTAATGCATGCATGATTTGGATACTACATCGTGAGAGAAGAGATTTGTTAAATTTCTTTTGCCTTGGGAAAGTTAAGGATCACAGATAATCCAAACCTCAGTGCCAAGTCCTCTGATTTACAATCGAGGAGTTATTCACACAGAGGTAAGAGCAAAGGACTGACAAGCAAATTATATGAGAATGATGGGAAACAGACCAAGGGACCCCTATAATCTGTATTCCTTCAACTGGCTTGGGTTCCCCACAGCATCGGCTCAAACTTGGATCCAGAGAATCCCTGATGATTGTCACTCCCAGAATCCTTTGGACTAGGCTGCCTAGGTGGTGACTGCAAGCGGAGGCAGCCTAGTTAAGTCCATCCTTATGTGACAGCAATATTACTAGGCCATCTAAAAGGCACGTCCAGCCCAGCAGGTGTTTCCCAAGGGTGCCCAGGCTCACAAAGTTTTCCTAAAACCTGAACTTGGGAGGGGAGAAGATTTTCCTTTCCTTTCTTTACTGTATTGCACAGAAACGTACTTCTTTTATTCCATCTCAAAAAATTTAAAGAAACAAAATTAATGCACCTTAAAGTGTCTGGCTCATAGGGTATAATCAGTAAATATTAAACGAATGAACAAAAATATCAAGACAAAGGGGAACTGTGGCCTGGTGAGGAATGATATTGTTGAGCAAACTGATAGTCAGAAACCATGGGCTGGACCTGACCCTGGCTTCGGACCTCAGTTTCCCTATTTGTAAGATGGGCTGGCTAGACTTGCATTTCCTTCCCAGCTCTGGTACTCCATGATTCTCTGAACATGCCATCATAGCTTTCATGTGGACGAAGGTCTTACTCATGTCCTCCTGAAAGCCAGGGCTGCTGCTCTGGAGTAACAGAGGTTATTTCATAGAAATTCTCCCAGACTATTCTTCGTGTCCCCCATGAAAGAACACTCTGGAAAGTAGCCACCATCAAAATAGGAAGGAAAGCCAGGCTGGGGTTCCATTTATCAGATAACGCAGGCTTAACCAAAGTTCCTGTTGCCCCATATGGTGATTCTGGGAGCTTGACCAGGTTTCAGAGGTTTTGTACTCAGAGCGGCAAGAAATCATCTCTGTGGCTTGTGGGATTTGGTACCTATTTCCCTTCTTCCCGCAGCCCAAGGCTGTGGGTGCCAAATGAGGGCCCCAGTGACTCCCCTCTCCTTCCAGGGCCTCCGTGCAGCTGCTGCAGCCCGAGGAGTGCACCCCCCGCCCCAGCACCCCCAGAGGCACCATCAGAACACACAGCACGGGCCCGGATCAGTTCCCTATACACCCCGGCGCTTTATTTTAAGCTGCATGTGAATCCGACCATTTCCTTCTACTCTCAGAAGTGTCCTGAAGCACCAGCCTAAAAGAATTCAGACTCCTTCTCACTTCTGCATCTACCTCTGCAACTCTTGTTCACAGCCTGATGCCACCAGGAGGAAAAAGAACAGGGGACTGAGAGTTGGAGAGCCAGAGTCCAGCAGGAGGCATCTCCCTTGGCCTCAGTTTCCTCAGATGTGAGATCAGGACGGGGTGCTGGTCGGGCACCCTTCCTGCCTCTTCCTAGCCTCACGATTCCTGCCTATCCTCCACCCACCCAGAGGCACAGCCAGCTCTTTCTCATGAGGGAGTATTAGCTTTGTATGTGATGCAACTTCTATAAAGGCAGAGGCTCTTCTTTTTATTTTTTATGTTCTTAGGTACTCTAGGAAGAGAGAAGCATTTTTATGATTCCAGTAACCAAACAACATAATGAAAATCATGGTAACCATCAGCCTAATAAAAGCCATGGCAAAAGCCTCCACATTCTCAAACAAGACCCTGGGAATTCAAAGCTCTGAAGCCATAAGTGGCCAGGGCCTTGCTAAAGGCCTTGGGACGCCGGCTGATGGCTGATGAAAGGATTTTAACGCGCCACTGAAATTCTCTTTTCCAAAATAACCACTTTGAAACCTGTTAATTACAGACACACAACCAGCCCCAGTCCCCCAATAGGACCTGGGGCTGCACCAGGGAGAGCCCAGCTCCATGGCTGCCTGCTTCCATGGTGCTACACATGCTTTGTGTTGGGTGAATTAGCTTCAGGAAGAGAATCCAAATTAATTAAAACCACATGGCCACTCCCCTCACCCCCAGCCTCCTACCCCACCTCCCTCCCCTGGAGACAGAGGCCAGTTCAGTCTAATTTGGTCCAGTGTTTTTGTTTCCTAAAATCTGTCTTGGGCTCTGGGCCATTAATAGGTTGCAGCTGATTTTAATCTACATGAATCAGAGACCTGGCTTCTTGGGCTTTAAGGAGATTACAAATTGTGTGTCCCACAAACGGGATGGAAGGGAAAGGCCCTAGGTGGGGAGGGGTAGGGAAGCAGATCCTGAAAGGTACACAAATGCTGCTCTCCATTATGGGGGTGGGTTTGAATGAGCCTGTGGTCTCTCAAAGCTGGGGGAGGGGAGTGAAGAGGAGGTGAGGGTCTTGCTGCTCTGACCCCACGGTAGGAACACATAACCTGGGCCTGTGAAAACAGCATTCAAATCAAAGATCTGGATGGACAGAGAGATCCCTACTCACTTATCTTCAACAGGTTAATTTCCCAAGTGTTTGCTGGACATCTACCATGAGCTAAAGCAGGGGTCAGCAAACTACAGCCCATGGATCAGGTTGGTCCACAGTCTGACTGTGTAAATAAACTTGAATGGGAAGACAGCCATGCCCACTTGTTTACGTATTTTCTACGGCTCCTTTAGTGACCGTGGCAGATATGGTATGGCTTGCAAAGCTGAAAATATTTGCTATGTGCCCCTCATAGTTAAAGTTTGCTGACCCCTTAGCTGGAGAACTATGGGGCGGCCTATTCCACTCACAGGACAAGAGGAGACAGATTTAGGATCCACTCAGTTCCCACACCATACTAGGCTCCTTGCAAATATTGCTTTCTAGGGAAGTGTCTTTATGCTCACTTAACCAGTGGCAACAGAGAACAAAGCTAACAATCTGGCCACTCAGTTATGGGTTCAAAGCACTTGCCCTGACAACACTATACTCCCATTTCACAGGTGAAGACACTTCTACCCAAGGAAGGATGTTACCCCGGGCCGCAGTGGCTGTAACCTGGAATATCCCCTCCCCCTCCTCCCTTCCCCCTCATCTTCTTGGTTATACTGGGCCTCGAACAGAATCACAGCTCAACAGACTGCCACATTAACTTGCACAGAAGGTCAACTCTCTGTAAAGACCTCCAGCAGACAGGATCTGAGAATTCCTGTAAAGAATAATGATCTGTACTCCACATCTCCATCTCCACTGCTGTCCCCAGGTCCCTCTTTCTTGGCAAGCTCCTCCTCGAACTTTAGGTAGTGCCTCAGAGGATTGTAGAATTCACTAAGGAGTCACGGGTCACAATCTTTAGAGTCCTGCTGTTGTTCAGAGGTCTCCCAGTTCACTGAATGCTAAGTGAGTACTAACTCGCTTCAGTTGTGTCCAACTCTTTGCGCCCCTATAGACTGTAGCCCGCCAGGCTCCTCTCTCCGTGGGATTCTCCAGGCAAAAATACTGGAATGGGCTGCCATGCTCTCCTCCAGAGAATCTTCTCAACTCAGGAATCAAACTGGAGTCTCTTGTGCCTTCTGCATTGGCAGGCAGGTTCTTTACTACTAGAGCCAACTGGGAAGTCCACTCCCAGCTTACTAGAGATTGTGAATTGCCTGAGGATGATGGAGGGGCTCCAACTGAGCCAGGATGAAGTATAAAGCAAATTCCTATCATCATGAATAACTGAAGTAAGTCCCAAGTTGAACCAGTGTAAAGCCTGGGAAATGCCCCCATCAGCATCTTTGGGTCCCACCATCACAGGGACTCTGTGCTCAGGAAGAGCCTTAAGCAGGACTTAGATCTTGGCTTGATAAAGGTTAAGGTATGGTTCTCTGGCTTCCACCTTTTGGTGAGCCTCCTAGTACATTCCCTGGTTGGTATTCTTCACTTCCACCAGGACCAAGAGTTGTGGGAGTAATCCTCAAAGTTGTGCTTTGCCTAGACTTGGTCTCCTGATAGGGTTGGGCTCTTTGCTCCCTGGAGTCCAACAGCTGGGAGACTTTTGTTCCTGCTTCCCTCTAAACTAGAGAAAGAACAGAGGCTCATGACTGTCACATGGATATATCAGGAAACCATGCAGGTGTTCAGGACACCTGATCTAGCAAGGTCCTGAGCTGGGCTGATGAGCGAGCGATATTGGCTCTGTTGTCTCTGGTCATGGCTTCATGAGCCTTGAACGGAATGGAATGCACCATGGTTAATTATCGGCCACTGAAAGTTTGTTACAAGCTGGGTGCCACATGGATGAACACTCTGGCAAGACAGACTCTGAGAAAGTCGCATGCCAAGGAGTTTGTAGAGTGCCGTGTCTCCCCACGTTGAGGCGTTCAGAAATGCCTGCCCACATGCACACCACGAGGCGGTGGTGCAAACTCCTGAACTTGGCTGTGGATGGCAGCCCGAGGACCCTCTGTGATCTGGGATCCCCATGCAAAGAACAGAGTGCTGAAGTTAGGCGCTACCCTCTGTGCCAACAAACAAAGCTGAGTCAGAATAAAGCCGAGTATAAAAGCTCATAAACAGGTTCTGGAGCTGGGCTCCCAAACTGGGGCTCAGAGTGAAGCCAGACAGCCGAGCTTAACAACGCATAAACACACAAGAACGCCGTGCTGCTATTGGCTGAGCAGATTGGGTGCTAAAATTGCTTCAGAGCAATGATGCAGGATGGCATTAATTTTAAGAGTTGAGTTCAATCATCTCTCCCTTTCAAGCCTATAAAGGTGGGAACCATGGATTTTAAAACTGAAAGTTGATTTCACTGCTTCAAAAGGCATTGGCAGAGACTGCCCTCCCTTCCCTATCCTCTGGGAATACACTGTCCCTTGACTCACCTCTGACACCTGGAGCTTTTGCTCTAAATCATATTTTGTGTCCTGTATAAACAAGGGCTGGTAACTAGTACAGGAAATGAGCTTCACAAGCATTGAATGTGTACCAACCTGTGGTATGGGCAGTTGCCAGATTTTTTCTGTGAATTTTCAAAACTCGCAAAACTTTCTCTCAGCTTCCCCTCGGCACGCTTGAATGCACACACACCCGCCATGAGGGCTAGCACACCCAAACGCAGAATTTCCCCTCAGTTTCCCCCGACACACACAAATGGAGACGTGTGTTCACACACAGCTGCCCTCCCATTCTCAAAACTTCCCCTTGCTTCTCCCCATCTAGAAATCTGAGCAGCTAAGCGTCTGGGGGCTCCCTGTCACCCTCTCAGACACACGTGAAGCTTTTTGCTCACTCAGCATACCCCCGGCATGTAGGAACTCAGAGCCAAGTGTGTTTAGGTTCCCATGTGTACACACACACACACACACACACACACACAGCCACATTCCAACAGGCTCAGTCATACACTTGACAGGCCTGGGTCTGCTTGCCATTGTTTCCCCTATGCCTCTAATGGGACATTCATGTAACAGAGAGGTTTGCCATCTGTTTTGTCGAATTTGCCCCGGAGCCTGAGTGCTGGGAAGGTGGCTTTTTAAAAGTACGTGTGACAGTAGAGCCAAAGCAGGGACAAAGGCGGCCCTCCCGATTTCCTGCCTGAGTCTCATGTGCTAATAAGCAGGGTTAGAGAATTTCTTTATTTGCTGCCCTGTCTGAAACCAAACTGGGAGGATGGAGCCTCAGCCGAGGAATTTCCACAAATATTATTGTCAGAGGGTGCAAAAACCACAAAGCTAGTTTATTACAAATGCAGCATGATGAACCCTGGGTTAATTTTAATCACATTTTAGGTCTTATGCCCCAACCTGTGCTGGCTGTTTTACCTTGCTTGGTCCTGATATGGCTGAAAACCTAGCAGTGGTCCTTGACCACAAGAGAGAGGATCTCTGGGCGTGTCCAGGTGGGGGAGTGAAAGATGACCCTGTCTAGGATGAGGCAGGACTGACTCATAAATGGCCACCTAACTACCAGCTCATGGTCCTGCTTTGCCGCCTCTCGTTATTCTAGGCCCAGGCTGCCTGAGGGCAAACCATGTCCTCTGAGGGCCTGGGTAGAAAGCACCAGCCACACGAGCAAAGACTAATTTGGGTAGAAACTGAAGGAGATGAAAATGGGCCCCAAGTGACCACCCCTGCTTGGGAACGTTGGTGCATTGGGAGGGCTGGATTTCCCTGCCCACCCCGCGCCCCCCCCCACCCCCCACAGGAGTAGATGTTGCACCACATATGTATACACATTGACACTGTGTCTGCATTGACCATAGGACCCGCTAACGTACAAGTTCATTTTTTATTTCCAAGAGCCTGATGGACTTCAGGCATCTGGGAAACTAACCCAACTTGCTTATGTCGTGGGTCTGGATGGAGCAGCTGCTTGCCATCGTGTCAGTCACACATCACAGTTTATTCACGGTTTACACAAGTGGGGCTGTGACAGATGTCCCACTGTGCTCCACTAAACACCGGCAAGGAGATGGCTGGAGTACCTGTACTTTGTCCTCAGTCGTTGCTTGTAAACACCACCCCACCCTCCTACCCAGCAGAGTCCTTCCGTCAAATAAAATCTTACTAGAAAGCCCAGTGTGCAAGAGTGATAAAAGCAGAGTTGCTCTGGTTGCAAAGGAAAGGGATGAATTAGTTGTGTGTGTGTGTGCATGTGCGTGCGTGTGCAGGGGGCAGATGGGGGTCTCCATCTCTTCTGGTTTCATCCTGAACCTTCCCCCTTCAGGGCCTCTCTGAGGGGTTCCTAGGATCCCAGTTTGAAAACCGCTATCACAACCCTGAATATTCACTGGAAGGACAGATGCTGAAGCTCCAATACTTTGGCCACCTGATGCGAAGAGCCGACTCATCGGAAAAGATTTTGATGCTGGGAAAGATTGAAGGCAGGAGGAAAAGGGAGCGACAGAGGACAAGATGGTTGAATAATATCACCAACTCAGTGGACATGAGTTTGAGCAAACTCTGGGAAAGAGTGAAAGATGGGGAAACCTGGAGTGCTGCAGTTCATGGGGTCATAGAGTCGGATACGACTCAGCTACTGAACAACATCACAATGCAGGCAGGTCTCTTCTCATAGCAGTTGTTGAACTTCAGTAACCAAGAAAACACACAATGTAAAGAACTGCTAGAAATTTGATGGCCCTTTCAAATTAACCTGAAGTTTTCATACTGGTGATTCAGGCTGTAGCCCCTATTTGGTGTAGAGTACAGAGGGAGGAACCCCTTGCTGAAACTCCATGGCCCCCACAGGTCTGCAGCTCACAAAGTTTTTGTGAATCCCTGCACAGAAATTAGGGGAGGAGCAAGACATAAGAATCGGGGTCCTAGAAGGAGTCACACAATGACAGGGGCCCCAAGGAGGGAAGCAACTTACACTGGGAGAAAGGGGGTGTCCCTGGAGATAGACTGATGCCCTTGCCAGTGGCAGAACTTAGTATCTGGTGTACCATCTTCAGAGATCTCATCACCGCTGGCTTCAGCCAGGGGCGCTTGGAACGTTGCCTACAGGCTTTTCTGCTTCTTTCAGTTACTGGGGGATGCACCTGGCATTTTATGGATAAGGCAGGAAGGACAAAGTCCCCTAGTACACAGGAGAGTCCCACACAACTGAAGAACTACTCCAGCCTTTTACTAATAGCAGGCATGGCTTTCAGCAATAGTGAAGAAAGAAAAATCCAGCTGAGGGTGGGTTATGGAAAGCACAACACATGTGAGTTACAAATGATTTCTGTTTATGCAAAAAGATGACATGATTGGAGCTTTTCCTTAGTGTGGCCAGAGCGGAAATGGAATTGAGGTCAGTTCAGTTACACAGTCCTGTTCGACTCTTTGCAACCCTGTGGACTGCAGCATGCCAGGCTTCCCTGTCCATCACCAACTCCTGGAGCTTGCTCAAATTCATGTCCATCGAGTTGGTGATGCCATCCAACCATCTAATCCCCTGTCATCCCCTTCACCTCCTGCCTTCAGTCTTTCCCAGCATCAGGGTCTTTTCCAATGAGTCAGTTATTCGCATCAGGTGGCCAAAGTACTGGAGTTTCAGCTTCAGCATCAGTTCTTCTAATGAATATTCAGGACTGATTTCCTTTAGGATGGACTATGTTATTAAAGCCAAGAAATGACATGACTGGATATGAACCAGCAAAGGGGGATGACTCTCTTGCAATTAGATCCCCTTTCCCTTCTCCAGCTGTCTGAGCCTCAACAGCCCCTGTGTCCAGCAGGCCTTCCTGGATGAGTGTCAGCCCACATTGCCATTTTCCCATCTTCATCTTCAGAGGTGCTTATTGTCTGGTGAGTGGCCCATCCCAGGCCTCTGTGCCCCATGACTGTGAGCACCAATGATGGACACGAGCCTAAGTTAAAGAATGGGCCTATGGGCGAACAAAGTGAGGCCTCCTTCCTCAGCTGTGCCCCCCCCCATCCCTGGACCCTCCAAACCTCTCAAAGAAGAACCTAGCTTTAACTGCCGAGTCAGGAGACACAACTAAAAGTAGCATCTCATACAGCTTTGGGGAATGAGGCTGTGCTCCCAGTTCGGCTCTGTACTCCGTTTACTTTAGGGAGAACTAATGGTTTTAGTACTCAAGACCGTCCACACCTAACATGAGGACCACTGTCCACATGTGTCCACCACCTCCAGACAGGGCCGTGGGGATGAGGACATAATGAGAGCCTGTGAGGGCTTTAGCTTCCTGGAAGAAAGCTGACCCAGTGAGGCTTTATTATCTACCTACTCTGCTTTTGACTGATCTAGTTCCCTTCTGTTTTTGCTTTGGGGAGGTCAGTGTCAACTTTATTAGGAAGTATTTCCAAAAAGGCCTTCTTGCACTCCAGAGCAGGATTTTATTGGTGCCTTGGAGAATTTCTTTCCATAACCCAGACCCTGTAAGGATGCCTCTTGATCAGGGTGAAAGAGGTCTGTGTCTGTTCAGTTGGTAGCATCGACAAACACATGCCTAATCCTGAGAGGCAGGGCAGGGCTGGAAACAGTGGGGAAGGTTATGGACTTTGGAGCCAGGCCATCTGAGGCTGAGTTCTGGCTCTGCAGTTTCATGTATGTCCTAGCAGAGCCTCGGTTACCTTTTGGGATCTTGGTTTTGCTGCTTGTAAAATGGAGGCAATCCCAATCATCTCAAGGGCAAAGTAATAAAAAGGTATAGATCTTCTAGTGGGTAGTGGGTGGGCGATCGGTAACTCCCAACTGTCTCCCCTCTTCAGGATCTGGCCTCTGGATAAGTTGGGAGAGGAGATGCCGCTGTCCTCTGTTCTGTTTCTTCTCCCTGAGGCCCTCTGTCTAGTCCTCATTCATCCACTGTGGAAAGAATGCCAGCTGGTTAAACCAGAGATTCTGGAACTTTCTCATCTCAGTTTCCCCCAGTACTGCTGGGCAACTACTTCCTCTACACACTCCCTCTTTCCCCCCAAAACCTACAAGGCCTCCATATGACTGTCCTCCTCCACACGCCCCCCCCACCCACTTCAAACCTATCCCCAAAAAGGAAAAGATAAAATCCTTCTCAGTCTTTTGAGAAGGAGAACATAGTGGAGATGGTTTTGCTCTGCTGCACCCGGCTTCAGAAAAGATAAAACTATGGGTTCCGTGAAGTGCTGGTTCTCCAAAGGGAAGAACCACAAGGCCAGGCAGAGTGGGCTGTGTCCCTGGACAGTGAGGCTGTCCCAGAGGGACCAATCCAGGCAGGACTGACAGGGCTACCCTCATCCTGGATCCATCTGGAAGATGCCCCCAGAACACCTCCTGGCAGAATGTCCCTATCCAGCCCGAGAGAAGTACACTAAAGGCGTCCACGTAGGACCCGATCCCACCCTGATGAGGCTTCTCGCTGTTTCTCAGTTGCCAGGGAGGAGAGCGGATGCAAGGAAACCCTCGAACAGGCACCACGGAGGCCAATGCACTTTAAATTAAGCTTCCAATGTTTGTAAGAGGCCGGGCTTCCCACAATTCCCTCGGTGCACGGAGCTTTGAGGTGGTGTGTTTAGCCTGTTTGTTCTTTTAGAAGCGCGCCTGGGAAGCTGGCAGCTATTTGTTTCCGAAAGGTGGGCGCTCATCAGGTGGGTGGTCTTAGCATTTTCTGTGTGCTTTGCTTCCCTTCCTCTTCTTTTCAGGACCGCTGAGGGGTTTACTTTCCCCTGGCCCACAGTGCTCGGAGGTTTGGCTGCACAGCGCATCTGTGCTGGGTTTTCCCACAGGCCCCTGCGAAGGCGGCCCGGTTGTCTTCAGAAAGCCCTGGGAGGCCCCGTGCCGGGGGGGCGGGGCAGTGGGGCTGCAGCTGTGGGCCTCCTCCCTTCTACAGAAGGCTTTGATCAGGTTTTGCGGGGGCTGCAGGCAGCCTGACCTCCCATCTCCAGCGTCTCTCAGGTGGAAAGTTCTGTTCAGCCTGTCTGTGGCTTCAAAGGCTGTCCCTCCTTCGGGCCGGGCCGGGACTGATAATGGTTCTCGTTTTGTTGTCTGTGATCTCCCAGCAGCCCCCAGCTTTCCATTGACAGGCTTCTGCTTGTTTGCTTGGGCTGCTCTGGCTGAACTCAAACCACCTTTCTGGTTGAGGAAACACATTGACATCCTCTCCCGTTGAGGTCCTTTGATGGCGCAGATATGGCCACTAGCCCAGACAAAGGTGACCGAGCCCGCTGCAGCCAGGCACCTGGGGAATCAGACCCTGGCACTGGGCAGAGCAGAACGTCTGAGGGGCCAAGGACTCCCTGAGCCCCGCGGGTCGGCGATGAGGAACCCTCGGCTCAGCCCTTCCTGTCTCTTCAGTCCAGGGCTGAAGGAAGGTGATGCTTTCTGCTCCAGTTCCCCCCAGGAATCCAGTCGTGGGGCCTGAAGGCGCTCACCACCCCATGAACACAGGTAGAGCAGAGGAAAGGCCACAAATCCTGGAGCTGACTATGTTTCCTGAGAACTTGAGCAACTCACTGTCTGAGCTGTAGGCACTAAGCCAGCCAAGCTCGGGAAGTTCCTTTTCTGGCCTATTATTTCCAAGGGTTGTGGCCCTACAGCTTCAGTTCTTAGCCCCAGGGGTAAACAACAGCTAATACAGCCACTCCAGGGCCCACTTCCGGCTCCCCCACCTCCCCAACGCCGCTGACCCTGGGCTCGGCCTCCCAGGGCTGGGCTGGCCCGGGTGAGAGGACCAGGACTGGATGACCACGGCGGCCGTCAGCGGGCTCTGATGGGGGTGCTGCCTCACTGAGGGCCATGCGCCTCACCATGAGGACGAGGTTAGGCTGCACACTGCCCTTCAATTTCCTCATATTTAACACGAGGGTGGCCAAGGGCAACAGGAGCGGTCAGGAGAGCATCCTTCTTCCCCAGCCTGATAGCGCAGAGCTCTTCCTTCCTTTTGATCCTACTCAAAACAACTCCAGCAATAGAACAATGAGCCTGGGAGGAGGCCAGGGGAATTTATTATGCTGCTGTCCTGCGGCTCAGCCTTGCCTGACTTTATCTCGCACAGAGGTCTGCCTGGGAGGAAATCTGGCAGGTCCTTGGGTCATCTCTGGGCTCCAGCTCTCTCTCCAACCCAAAGCGCTGGAAGGACAGGGAAGCAGCTACCATGTTAGCCACGGCCCTGCCTAAGCCACAGCCAGCAGCGGATCGGTATAGATCACCTAAACCTCTGACGTGGACTCTGGGAAAGGCACAGAGACTCCAGCCAGACAAGAGGGGGCCCCGGATGTGCCGGGCTGCTCAGGACAGGGCTTCTCTAGAGCCTGTCTGTCAGTTGGTTCCCTCTCTTCTTCGTGTTGGCTGGGGAGGAAGTGATGTGGATATGTTCTGTGTGTGTGTGTGACTGTCCATCCAGACTCTCACTTGGCAGAAGCCACTTGGCTAGGGGTTTCATCTCTTTCTCCAGCAAGGTGAGAGAGAAGAAAGCCTCGGAGACTTGGGGCCAAGAGGACCAAGATGGGTCTTAGTTGTGACTATATTTCTCCCTAATGTGGATATTTTGCTAACCCTCTACTGTTAGCAGGGCTTCGCAGGTGGTGCTAGTGGTAAAGAACCCACCTGCCAATGCAGGAGACATAAGAGACGCAAGTTCCATCTCTGGTTTGGGAAGATCCTTTGGAGGAGGACATGGCAACCCGCTCCAGTACTCTTGCCTGGAGTATCCCATGGACAGAGGAGCCTGACAGGCTACAGTCCATGGGGTCGTGAAGAGTTGGGCACGACTGAGTACACATGCATGCACCATGCTAGCAGAGTCCACTCTGTTAGCAGAGTCCAAACAGGTTCTCTCAGCAAACTTACTCTGCCATCCGCCCCCCAGCTGTAGCGCCAGTGAGGCTAATATTCAGAAAATAAACAAAGCCCTTCCGTCATCCAGCTGAGGGCTGTGAGTGCTGTGGGATGTTGTGGGAATCTGGACCCACTGTCTTTGTGGAGCTTGAGCCTTTTGTAATGTTGTGGATCGAGCATAGGTAGACATGGGCTCGCTCGGTGAATGACCTTGAACAGGCTATAGGACCTCTCAGAACCTCAGTCTCCTCACCTAGAAGATGGGGATGTGAATGCTAATCTTGTGGGATTATTTTGAGGATTACACGAGATAATGTGTGTAAACGTATCTAGTATGTATTCAACATTCTACGAGTGTGGTTATTCCTGTTACCACTGTTCCAAACAGGTAGGGAGTATCTCACCTGATCTCCTTAGATTTTGAGTAACTTCTTCAAGTGAGATGTGAGCCCCGCACCCAGCTGTGAGGGCCAGGCATGTGAGGAACAGAAGAGGAAATGAACCTGAAGCATAAAGTTCACCTCAGTCAGCAGCAGCAGATCCAGGACTGAACTTGGTTTTCCAGACCCTTCCGCTCTGCAGTCCCTGATTCTCTCCGTGCATCTGCCCTGTATTAGCTGCAGCAAGTGACCACAAGCCTTATGGCTTAAACAACATAGCTTTATTCTTCCACAGTTCTGGAGGCCAGAAGTCCAAAGTCAAGGTGTTGGCAGGGTCGTGTTTCTCCCCAGGGGAGGATATGTCCTTGGCTCTGCCAGCTTCAGGTGGCTCCAGATGCTCCTTGGCCTGTGGGCATCACTCCAGTCTGCCGTGGTCATGTGGCCTTCTGTTACAGGGACAATTGTCATTGGATTTAGCTCACCAGGGTAATCCAGGATGATCTCATCTCAAGATCCCTAACTTAATTACATCTGCAAAGACCCATCTTCCAGAGAAGGTCACATTCACAGGTTCCAGGGATTGGGGTGTGGACATACTTTTGTGGGGGCACCATTAAGCCCACCACACCCACTAACTCTGCAAACTGTCTCATTGGATTATGACTAAAAAGCTAAGAGCTCTCACCTGTGGCTGGGGAGGAGGCTCTCTTCTTTCTAGGCTGACATCACCAGGTTTCCATTTGACCCCCAAAAGGGAGTGTGGCTCATCTTTGAAAGATAACCTGGCTGTTCCTTCTTTCTTTACTGGCAGATAGTGAGGACTATAGTGAGTCCCTCCTGCTCTGTGAAGAACTGAGGACCACCCCACCTCAACCATACCCAGAGGCAGGGTTCAATTTCAATTCAGAACTGCATCCTGGGGCCTCTTGTTCTTAGCCAGATACATTGGGGTTTCCAACCTCATTTTGCCTCTAAGGCTTATGAGTGAGCTTCAAAGACCTACTTCCCAGTGGTGTGGTGAGTCTCCTTCCCTCCAAATCCCTGGAAGCACTAATTCTCGCTGCGCTCAGGCCTTCCCCTTGTCTCCTTGCCACCCTCCTGAGGCCCCACACTCATGGAGAACACACAGGGGACCCATTCCTCTCTTTTCTCAGAGGCCTCCTCGGGCCCTCCTCCCTGGCCCCTCTTCTCCATTTCCTCTTTCAGACCCTTGTTCAGCCATGAAGGCCTCTGTCTAGTAGAAAGAGTATCGTCCCAGGAGTTCAGCCCTCTCAGGAAGGCCTTCCCCCCCAGATGGCTGAGACCTCAGCTGCCAGACTGTGAGAAAAGGAAGATTAGAATACTACAGTATTTTTAACTCTTCCAATCAAATAATACCGATACATAGATTTAATGCAGGCCTTGGTTCCTTCTAGGTGGTTTTGAGAAAGAAACCAGTTTTGTGCCCTTTCCCTCCGAAGAATCGGATTCAGCAGGGGACTCTGTCAATGGCCTTACCTTTCTTCTCAATAGGTTTCAGTTCAGTTCAGTTCAGTCACTCAGTCGTGTCCAACTCTTTGCGACCCCATGAATCGCAGCACGCCAGGCCTCCCTGTCCATCACCAACTCCCAGAGTTCACTCAGACTCACGTCCATCGAGTCAGTGATGCCATCCGGCCATCTCATCCTCTCAACATGTTACTATTAGTAATTCTGCTCTCACATCTCTCTCTTTAAAGGTGTTCTTCCTACTTCGGGCTCACAGATGTTGCTGAGTGGCGTGTGGAGCATTCAGCATTCGCAAATGTGGGAGCTCTAAACACTGGATCACAAGCTAACAGTACCACATGTTTACTGGAAAATGGCCAAGGGGGGAAAAGTCACTGCGACCCTACAATCTCGAGGAAAAAGTAGGAGTGAAGACTAACTGGAAAGAAGTAAAAGAAGACAGAGTAGACAGTGAAATTCTTCAGTGTGTTCCTTGTTTAGCTAAGAATAACATGGCAAGACAGATGGGCTAAGAAGTCCATTACTCTCTGAACCATCCTTCAGCTTGTCTACCAAGGATTCCACTTTCTCCCCTTTCCCTGTCCACATGTGTGTGCAGAATCTGTATCTTCACATATAGAGTGTGAGATCTGTGTACATGGAAAATGGCCCTTTATACCTTGGAGGGCCTCGTTGTCACTTTAGAATGTGACTCCCAGAAGGATAAAATCTGACCTGTGCTCCTACATTGCTGGTGGGAATGTAAAACAGTTCAGTCACTGTGGAAAACAGTGTGGCAGTTCCTCCAAAAGTTAAACATAGAATTATTATATGATCCAGCAATTCTACTAACCTCACAGAATTGAACACAGGTATTTGCATAAATACATATACACACACACTCATAGTAGCACTGTTCACAATAGCCAAAATGTAGAAACAGTCCAAATGTCCATCAGTGGATGAGTGGATAAACAAAAAGTGGTATATCCATACAATGGAATATTCAGCTCAGTCGCTCAGTCGTGTCCAACTCTTTGCAACCCCCTGAATCACAGCACGTCAGGCCTCCCTGTCCATCACCAACTTCTGGAGTTTACCCAAACTCATGTCCATCGAGTCAGTGATGCCATCCAGCCATCTCATCCTCTGTTGTCCCCTTCTCTTCCTGCCCCCAATCCCTCCCAGCATCAGAGTCTTTTCCAATGAGTCAACTCTTTGCATGAGGTGGCCAAAGTACTGGAGTTTCAGCTTCAGCATCAGTCCCTCCAATGAACACCCAGGACTGATCTCCTCCAGGATGGACTGGTTGGATCTCCTTGCAGTCCAAGGGACTCTCAAGAGTCTTCTCCAACACCACAGTTCGAAAGCATCAATTCTTCGGTGCTCAGCCTTCTTCATAGTCCAACTCTCACATCCATACATGACCACTGGAAAAACCATAGCCTTGACTAGATGGACCTTTGTTGGCAAAGTAATGTCTCTGCTTTTGAATATGCTATCTAGGTTGGTCATAACTTTCCTTCCAAGGAGGAAGCGTCTTTTAATTTCATGGCTGCCATCACCATCTTCAGTGATTTTAGAGACCCCCAAAATAAATTCTGACACTGTTTCCACTGTTTCCCCATCTATTTCCCATGAAGTGGTGGGACCAGATGCCATGATCTTAGTTTTCTGAATGTCAATGGAATATTACATGGCCATAAAAAGGAATGAAGTACTGATTCATGCTATAATGTGGATGAACCTCAAAAACATGCTAGTTAAAGGAGCCAGACACAAAAGGTCACACTCTGTATGATTCAGTTTATATGAAATATCTAGAAGAGGTATATCCAGAGAGACAGAACACAGATTGGTGTCTTTCAGGAGCTGGAGGAAGGCTGATTGGGGAGCACTGCCTAATGGGTATGGGGTTTCCTTTCAGGGTGATGAAAATGTTTGGGAACCAGACAGAGGTGGTGGTTGTACACAAAATTGTGAATGTACTAATTGCCACTTAATTGTTCACTTTAAAATGGTTAAACTATGTGAATTTCACCTTGATAAAAATTTAAAATGTGGGGGAAAAAGAGACAGAAAACCCAAAGCTGACCTTTGTGTTCCAGGCACACACCCCAGGCACTGCTCTCATTTTCACTTCATAGTGCCTTCCTGGGCAGACCTGTGTGCCCATGTTCAGTGCCAAGGCACCCAGTTGGCTTAGGGTGCAGATTACCGTCAGCCTTGCTCTTGATCCCACTTCGGAGACACATCCTCTAAATTGCCGTGACTAAAGTTGAGTCTGCACAGAGGCAAGCAAACGTTCTGGCAGAGAACAATGAGTGCAGGTGAGAACACCTTCATAGCCAGACTGTTGTTTCACAATGTTTGGGTTTTGTGGCGGTAAAACGGCCTTTCTAAACAAGATGAATGGGCTTGTATATTGCTTTGTCTTTAAGAATTTCTACAGGCTGCAAAGAAGAAAAAGAACACAAGTGGCAATACACCTAGAAAAACATATTTAAGGCCTGCCTAAGGCACACAAAGCCCGTCTAGGACTCTTTGCAACTGTTGTTTGCTGAAGTTAGGAAGTAGAAAGTTCACGCTCCTATTACATTTGCTCCAACTCTGAGAAATACGAAGAGAACTTTTAGTTTTGTGCTTCTAGGACAGAGGAGATTTGGGACGTAAGAGGAGAAAAATGCCTATAAGGAGAACTGGGGGCACAGGGAGTTCTTCCTGTTAACTGGGGCAGAAAGTTGTAAGTCTGATGACTGAACAGTCATTCATTCACACCCTCACTCACTCATCCACTCACTCGCTCACTCAGCATGGGCCTGGCCTGCACCAGCCGACAATGGGTCAGGATACTAGCTGGCGCAGCCAGAGGAGCCCCAGGCCCTGGCCTTCCTGCCATTGCAGCTCAGTGAAAGAGTAGGGGTGGGCACCCTGGGAATGTCATGGGCATAGTGCTCAGACAGAAGCAGAGGGCCATGAGAGCTCCAGAGTCACTGCCTGGGGTGATGGGGTGATGTCTCCAGCAATGGTGACATGTGAACCCACAGTCGAACAGGACTTCAATAGGGGACGAGCATTTCAGGCAGGTAAGCACAGCATCTGTGTGGGTCCAAAAGTCAGGAAAACAGGTGGCCCCTCTGGGATTCTGGGAACCTGGCATTTGGAAGGCTGGGGAGGGCTGCAGAGAGGAAGGGAGGCTGTCCAGGCAGGTCAGGACCAGGCTAGGAAGAGCCTTGCATTTGACCCAGTTCTTTCTGCTGACTTTTTCCTTGTCCTAAGAACAGCAGCCAAATATTTATCATAAGGCATTCCCTTTAATCCTCTCAATAGCCCCTTTATACAGATGAAGACACTGAGGCTCAAAAAGGTTAAGCAATATCCCTAAGAGGGCTGCACACATCACTGGGATGTATTAGGTGTAAAGAAATGCCCAGCATAGCTAAGCAGTTAGCACGGCGGAGGCAGGGAGGAGAAGGTTCAGGCAGGGCTCTAACTGCATGCAAAATATTTCATTTCTTAAGCTGGGTGTGGGTCAGTTTTGCTCCTTAAGCCTTTCTGTATGTGTGAAATTTTCCTAATGACTTTTCAAGTATGGGGGTAGCTTCAGTGTTGGAAAGCTTGCAGTGCAAGGAGGCTGAGGAACTCTTGGAAGCACAAGAGCTGCCCTTTCATGTTCCAATGCCTGCTGAGCTTCCCACTGTGTGGCATGTAAGTCGCTGTGTTTTTATTCCCCTTGCCAAGGTCTCAGTGGCAACATTTGTACAGAAAAAAGGACAAGGAGGAGGTTTGACCCTCTTGGCCCTTGGGCAGATGGTTACTGGGACTGAATGTTTCCCAGGGAAGGATGCAGGAGGCGAGAGGAATGAGTCTAAGCTCCACTTTTTGTCCTTGGGGATGGTTTATACCCTGCTTGATGGTTATGTCTGAGTTCTTTTTCAAGTAAATTTCCCTTCAGTTACACTGTTTGCTTTTCCTGCTAGAGCATCCTGCCCCCTCCAGCGCAGACTCCAGGAGGAGACCCAGCCCCTGCCTTCCTGATGTGCACAGCTTAGAACAAGAGCCGTCTGCCCATCGGACATCCTTACCATTTCCAGCTATTGAGTGTAATCAGGTGTGCCAGGATCTGATTTCAAAGCCCAAAGCAAAGGGACTCCGAAGAATCCTCTCTCCCTATTGCTCCGGTGGGAGACAAAGGGGACTGAACAAACAGGATGTGCTGAGAGCAGCACAGAGCACTGCCTCGGCAAGATGGGAGGATGGGATGCAGGGCTGGAATAGATGGTCTGTGAGCTGGGGCACTGGCATGTATGGCAAGTCATGCCCAAGAGAGACAAGAAGTAGGACAAGATGAATAGATACCCTGATTCATCTGACAGCCTCTCTGGATGGTTCTTGATAGACAGCTGTACTCTTCCAGGGTCCAGGGAGTTACTGAATCCCTGCCCTACTAGAAGATTCCGACTCAGGCCATTTGCAGAGAATGTTGGTATTTTGGAAATTAGAACTCGCCATGCTCTGTGGGGTAGGAGAGGAGTGGAGCTCAGGGATTCACAGCAAGTCAGGACTGATGTGGGGCACAAGTAGGGAAGCTGCAATGGGTGCCGTCCAATGTTTCAGTCCTGGTGAATCCATTTGTTTCTCTCTTTTATCCCAGACTCTGATTTTATCCCAGATTGCTGATTAGACTTGGTAACTTACATCTAGTAAACTCTCTCAGTCATGAACTTGAAAGAGTACAAAATCATTCCAGAGAACAAAATCCTTCTTAAAATGATATGGGCCCAGGGAAAATTTCAGTACTTTCTCCTCTTCTTCCCACTGTCTACATTTTTACATAGGAGAAATCAGAGATTAAAATAAGCGTTCATCAAGACCAAGGAGGGAAGCAACTTACACTGGGAGAAAGGGGGTGTCCCTGGACATAGACTGATGCCCTTGCCAGTGGCAGAACTTAGTATCTGCATCTGGTGCACCATCTTCAGAGATCCCATCACTGGCGACTTCAGCCAGGGGCACTTGGAACGTTGCCTACAGGCTGTTCTGCTTCTTTGAGTTACTGGGGGATGCACCTGGCATTTTATGGATAAGACAGGAAGGACAAAGTCCCCTAGTACACAGGAGAGTCCCACACAACTGAAGAACTACTCCAGCCTTTTACTAATAGCAGGCATGGCTTTCAGCAATAGTGAAGAGAGAAAAATCCAGCTAAGGGTGGGTTATGGAAAGCACAGTGAACATGTGAGTTACAAATGATTTCTGTTTATGCAAAAAGATGACATGATTGGAGCTTTTCCTTAGTGTGGCCAGAGCGGAAATGGAATGTGAGGTCCTTGGGGGAATTCGAACTGCATCATATGGACTAACTAGGGCAGTGTTTTTGAAGGGGGCAAGGGGAAGCCAGCAGATACCATCCAGATTGTTCTTAAAGGGAGAGATGTGAAATCCATCATTCTACTCATAAGCAAAGGACCCTCAGAAAGAATTTGAATTCTAGGAAGATTTTAAGCACAAACACAATGTCTTTCAGAACTTGATTTATGATTCAAGATGAACCACTGCTAACACTGGGGTTACCAAGGCACAGAGGGTGGGAAAGGCAGGCCGATTAATCAAAAGGTGGCAGGAGCCTCCTCCAGGTGAGTTAATATACAAAGGGAAGGCATGAGCCAGGTGGAGAAGAGAAAGCCAAGAAGAAAAGAAATACCCATTCCCTCATCTCCTGGTGTGGCCAGGAGACCGATCTGCTTGAGGGGAGACTGGAGGGCTGATGTAACTTGAATTCTCTCTCAGAACCACTGTGGCTGGAGCTTGTCTAAGTAGAACTGAAACCCTTGCTCTAGATTCCACACATATTTGTTAATATGTGATGTTTACTTTGCTCTCTCCGACTTCACTCTGTATGGCAGTCTCTAGGTCCATCCGCGTCTCTACAGATGACGTATTTCGTTCCTTTGTGTGGCTGAGTAATATTCCATTGGAAATACATGCCACATCTTCTTTACCCATTCCTCTGTCAATGGCTATTTAGGTTGTTTCCAGTCCTGGCTACTGTTAATCGTGCTGCAGTGAACACGGCGGTAGCATGT
Organism: Bubalus bubalis; assembly: GCF_019923935.1. Taxonomy (NCBI): domain Eukaryota; kingdom Metazoa; phylum Chordata; class Mammalia; order Artiodactyla; family Bovidae; genus Bubalus; species Bubalus bubalis. The sequence continues at coordinate 23,030,798 of NC_059167.1, forward strand.
GTAAAATAGATGGCTAGTGGGCCCCTGCTCTAAAGCACAGGAAGCTCAGCTCACTGCTCTGTGATGACCTAGATGGATGGGAAGGGAGCGGATAGATGCAGGTATGTAGCTGATCTACTTTGTTGTACCGCAGAAACTAACAACATTGTAAAGCAGTTATACTCCAACAATAAAATACAATGAAAAAGAAATCCTTGCTTTGTCACTCACTACTTGTATGATCTGAAGCAAGCTACCCAAACCTGAACTTTGGTCCCTCGCTTGAAAAAGGGGTTAATAGTACCGCCCCAGAGAGTCGTTAGGGAAATAAGTGAGCATTTATTGAGCACCTTAGAGGTGCCAGGACTGGTATAAGATACCACAGTGACAGCGGTGAGAGTGCTGATAGTTTTGTGAGATCACTTATGTAGTGAGTTGAGTGCAGACGCTGCCCAGCACACAGTAGCTACTCAACAAATGTCCTTAAAAATGTGTTTTCCAGTCTAAAATCATCATAGTTATGTTGTGTGAAACAAAGGAAGAATAGACAAGTAAGGCTTGGCTGAGTGGTGAAGGCAGCAAAGACCCACTCCTGGGATCCTTGTCCCTCCCCTGCTACCCCTCCAATTCCCTTATTACTGTACCAACCTGGCATCTGTTTGTACCAACCTGTTTATGCCAGGCCTTTGGACTTGACATGGCACTTTGTATCTTAGACATGGGTTTTACATAGGAGGGAATGTCAGCAGTTTTCAAACCTCCTCATTAGAGCAAGAAGTATTCCACGGAGAGCCTGCAGAGATGGTGGAGGAGATTTTGAGCTCATATTCCCTTCAACTGGAGTAGCCCTTCTTGGTCTGCTTTATACCCTGGACCTCTGAGAAAGATCCAACCTATTTATTGAGGGTCCTTAATGTGCCTGACACTGCTCAAGGTACTTAGGACACAATCAAAGATGCTGCCCACCAGGGCTTAAACTAGCAGGGAGGACACACAACGAATGGTAAACACAGTGAGTTATTTGTGCTGTTGCCTGGTGATGGGTGCTTGGGGAAAGCACAGGTAGAACAGGATGAGGGTAGGGAGAGTGGGCTGCAGCTTAAACTGGGTAGGTCTCATGGAGAAGACGACATTTTGGCAAAAACTAAGCAGTCAGAGAGTCATGCCAGAATCTGGGGAAAGAGGTGTGGGCATCAGCTACAGACTGTCTGGGGAAAGAGCATTCAGACAAAGGGTTTGGAGTTGCAGAGACCCCAAGGGGAAGGGTTCCTGGTAACTGGAGGAAGGGCTTGGAGACCTGGGTGGCTGTAGCAGGTGAGCCGGGGGGGAGCTTTGAGATGGGACACCAGGTGCTTCTGGGCACAGGGGGCTTTAAGGACAGGGGAGAGACTTTGCTTCCAGTCTCAGTGAAAAGGGAGCCACTTCAGAGTTTTGAGCAGAAGAATAACATGACCTGATTTATCTTAAAGCTGGAGGATGGGTCAATGTACTAACCCTGGTTCAGATCAAAGGGAAGGCTGGAAAATCACCTGTTTGCCTACTTGCTCACCCTCATGGGTCCCTCAGGCTGAAAATGAGACAGATTATCTCTGTAACCATTTTACATATTGGGAAATTGTGACACAGGGAGGTCACGTGCATTCACTGAGGTCAGAGTTGGAAGGTGGCAGTCTGGAAGCTAAAGTACTATAGCCTCCTTTGAGTTACTCTCAGCAGGTCGCTGGGCACCAGGATCTGTCTGCTCCACGGTGTCCACATAAGTCTGTTGCGTCCTTGATGACTCTTCTGGTGCAGGAAAAAGACCATCTGGGACTACAGTAGCCCCTGCTAATCTGCAGAGGATGTAAATTTAAGATCCCCAGTGCCTGAACCGGGGAAAGTACTGAACCCAATATATTGTATACCTTTTCAAGTCAAGAAATTTCACCTTTTCACTTGAAGGAAGCACTTCATTGCTTCTCTCTGGCACAACCAAAGCACCAGTATCACTGCTCTTGCACTTTGGGGCCATTATTAAGTAAAATAAGGGTCACTTGAACACAAGCACTATGATACAGTCAATCTGAGAACCCAGAAGGCTCAGTTCAGTTCAGTCGCTCAGTCGTGTCCGACTCTTTGCGACCCCATGAATTGTAGCACGCCAGGCCTCCCTGTCCATCACCAACTCCCGGAGTTCACTCAAACTCATGTCCATCGAGTCGGTGATGCCATCCAGCCATCTCATCCTCTGTTGTCCCCTTCTCCTCCTGCCCCCAATCCCTCCCAGCATCAGAGTCTTTTCCAATGAGTCAACTCTTCACATGAGGTGGCCAAAGTACTGGAGTTTCAGCTTCAGCATCAGTCCCTCCAATGAACACCCAGGACTGATCTCCTCCAGGATGGACTGGTTGGATCTCCTTGCAGTCCAAGGGACTCTCAAGAGTCTTCTCCAACACCACAGTTCAAAAGCATCAATTCTTCGGTGCTCAGCTTTCTTCACAGTCCAAATCTTGCATCCATACATGACCACTGGAAAAACCATAGCCTTGACTAGACGGACCTTTTTTGACAAAGTAATGTCTCTGCTTTTTAATATGCTGTCTAGGTTGGTCATAACTTTCCTTCCAAGGAGTAAGCATCTTTACTAAGAGACTAATGGGTGGGTAGAGCATACAGTATAGATACACTGGACAAAGAGATGATTCACGTCTAGGGCCGAATGGAGCTGAACAGTGCAAGATTGCATCATGCAGAAGGGCTTGCAATTTAAAACTTAAGAACTGTTTATTTCTGGGATTTTCCAGTTAGTATTTCTGGGCCATGGTTGATGGTGGGTAACTGAAAGCATAGAATGTGAAACCATGGAAAAGGAGGGACTACTGTAATTTGCTTTTCAAAATCAGTATTTTACTTAATTGAAAAACCCAGTTTTCCCTTAGGCTTTCAAGTCTGTCTTACAAATTTTACCTTATTCTCAGTAGACATCGTAGATGCTCAATAAAAGTCTGTGGGTGATGTCCTCACATTTCAAAGATCCTTTCTTGCCTGATGCCTCAACAATGCACCCGATATATTCTACATCCCACTTCGTACATCCTGCAGTAAATCATGCCAGAAAGGAAGAGAGAGCCTGCTGGAAGCCTGGGGTGGAGGTGCCACTGGGCCAGATGGAACTGATGAAAGGAGGGAGGGGGAGCGCTGGGGTCCAGGCTCAGGGGCGACTTCCTGCCAGGCCTTGTGCTGTGGCTCAGGGCACCAGGGACAGGAGACTCCAGAGGCCCCTGAATGAAGGAAGAAAGGGAAATGCTTTCCCTATTCCCTCTCTTCCTTCTTATCCTGACTCTGGAAAAGTATTTGGGAGGACAGAGTTGCAGGCTGGTTTTGCTTTCTGCCATGTTGATTAACAAGGGGCAGCTTTGCAGCAAAGAGCTGCCTCCAGTGGTCCCTCTAGGCTCTTTTACTTCCTTTGCTCTCCCTTCTGCCTCTCAGGACTCCAGCCCTCCCCTCCTCTACCTCCCCTCCCCGGCTCTTTGGGTCTCAGAGCTCTCAGTCTCTTCCCCCCTCCACATTTCCCTCCAAACCCCACGCTCTTTGTTGCTGAATTCAAGGTTCTCAATACAATAAAGCTTTGATGATTTGCCTCAATTGAGGAGGAATGTCAGCTTAAATGAATGAGGGTCTGAATAATAGAATTTTAAAGCAAGGTTTAGTTGCTTTAGTATTGGAAGGCATCCTTTCCAGGGTAGAAGCTTTTGCATTTACATGCAGTTAAGAGCTCATGTTGAGAAATGGGGCAATGTGTCTTAGAGACCCTTTTACATGCTTCAACAGAAGAGCCCTTTATAATTGGCATATACTTTCTTTGAATGTTTCTGCTCCTCAAGCCTTTCATTTTTAGTGACCAACTTTTCTTATATCACCATGATTTTACAGGGCTTCTCACACATCCGCCACAGTTTCATTATCTAAATCCTTTATGACAGACATTTGTACTCTAAAAGTCTCTTTAGACATTTTAAGTTTTCAATTACACAAGCAATACATGAATATGTTCATGTATAAAACCTTAAAAATAACAACAAGAAAACCAAACCCTTAAAAACAACAATAAATAAAAACCTTATAAATAATGAAAAAGTTTCTGTGTCCCAGGTTATAATGCCCCTATCATTAAGATGGTACTAACGTATCATCTCTAATAAACAATCCGTCACAAACACCACTTCTTTGGACCCTATCTAAAAAAAGGAATCATCTACATCTGATTGGGTTTTACTTTCTTGCAAAATATGAGGAGTCTCTGAGGGAGTTAAAACTCCCGGTCTCTCCCATTCAGCACCATTAAGCCCACTCCTCCCCCCACCCCATTTCCTTACTGCATCTCTGTCACATTCCATTCCTACATTCTGCCAGGAATGCTCACTAAGATGAATGTTAACAAAGATTAAATCTAGATAAGTATACTTGGGTGTTCATAGACTGTTTCCTCTATGTTGCTGAATGTTTAAAAATGTCATAAAATAAGAAAAACTCGCCAAATTCTAAGAACAGCAATATGGCCAAGTGACCCTTGAAAGAAAAAGAAGACCAGATCCAGTCACCACTGTCCTCCTCCTCCTCCTCCTCCTAGGGATTCCCGTGCCTGCATGGTGCAAGGCTGAGTCTCATTTATAGGTACTGTAGCAAAAATTATGCATGGTGTATTTCTTAGTAATGTTCACACTTTTGTAAATCCTTTCATTTACATTTATTTCCTTTGGGGGACAGGTAAGGCAAACATGGTCTGCATTTTACAGATGAGGAAACCAAGAGGTTTATTGATACTACCTAATAATACTGGCTCAGATATTAGTGTCTTACTAGGAAGCAGGCATTCTTCTAGGCATCTACATGTATTAACTGATTTCATTCTCATAAAACCTCTGAGTTACATGCATAATTTGCCCAAGATTACAAAGCTAGTAAGTGGTGGGCTGGAATATGAACCCAACAGTGTACTCTTGACCCTGAGCTCTTAAACACCTACATCCTCATGTGATGACATTATAGATGTCTTTCTAGTATTCTGAGAATGGAAATCTGCCAGCCTCCAGGGTTCATTTAGACTGTAAATGTGTTTATTTGACCTACAGTATTTTATAATTTTTGAATTACTTTCCATAATGTAAAGATTTATTTAAAGAAAAATGTCATCTGAAGATCCAGAATTCTGGCTTCCCTTGAAAAATCAGAAGTTCTGGCAACATTATCTCCTTTAAAAGGAGGTAATTAAGGTTAAACAAGGTCATAAGAGGAGACCCTAATCCAAGGTGTCCTTACAAAAAGAGGAAGAGACACTAGGAGTGCGCGTAAAGAAAGGCCACATGAGAACACAGCAAGAAGGCATCCATCTGCAAGCCAAGAAGAAAGGCCCCAGGAGAAACCAAAGCACCTGGTACCTCGAGCTTGGACTTCTAGCTTCCAGAGCTGGGAGAAAATAACTTTCTGCTGTTTAAGCTCTTCTGTGGTATTCTGTTTGGAGAAGGCAATGGCACCCCACTCCAGTACTCCTGCCTGGAAAATCCCATGGATGGAGGACCTGGAAGGCTGCAGTCCATGGGGTCGCTGAGGGTCGGACACGACTGACCACCTTCACTTTCACTTTTGACTTGCATGCATTGGAGAAGGAAATGGCAACCCACTCCGGTGTTCTTGCCTGGAGAATCCCAGGGACGGGGGAGCCTGGTGGGCTGCCATCTGTGGGGTCACACAGAGTCGGACACAACTGAAGCGACTTAGCAGCAGCAGCAGCAGCAGTGGTATTCTGTTATGGCGGCCTTAGCAGATGACAGCAAGGAATTGTTTTCCATGCACTCTCTGCCCATCTGTTCTGCACCCCCAGCCCCTGGCCCCTTTCCTCAGCACAGGTAATCACCTAACACTTAAGGGCATTTGGATCAGTTATTAAAAGGAGTGGTCAGCAGTCCCAGGCAAGAAGTTCTGTTACTTCTGCAGGGTGCAAACACCATCAGATGGTCTGGGAGGGTAGGGAAAGGGCTGGGAGGGGGCCACTACCAGCGAGATGCACTCAGGGCATTTTGCTAAACTTGAAATGGGGAGATGCTGCCTGAAGTACACAGCATAAGGAGACTTGGGAGCTGAGGTGTGGGGTATTAGCAAAACTCAAGGTGGGTTAAGGTACATTAAGAGTTATAGTTCCATCCAGGCCATTGCTTGGGTTTAAAACACTGTTTTTGTCTTCAGAGTCTGAATTAAGCTTAAACAGAGTGATGGTCAGAATAATTACTGCAGAATTGGTTTCATCTTAAGCTTTCCTATGGGTCTCCTCCAGGTGTTCTAGTTAGAGAGGCTTTTATTTTTAACACAAAGATAGGTGGTTGTTTGCTGATTAACCCCAGAGGGGCCTGGAGAACTGGGGGAAAGCCAAACTGGCTTCTGCTCCATCTTTGCATCAACTTTCAAGCTGTTAGAGTAGTAATGACTGTGGAGGGGGGATGGTGGGAGGGAGAGACATCAGACAAACCCCAGATGGGCCCTCAGATCCCAGGGGACAGCCAATAGCAAGCGATTTCAAACCCAGATTTCACATGGAATGAGCAGAGATCTGGAAGTGATCCAGTGAAACTGGCTCTAGAATCTCATAGCAACGGGTTTAGAAACACCATTAGCACCACCTCCTCTGCCATCTTAGATTCCTAGGGAAACTGCAATTTTGTTGTTGTTGTTCAGTCGCTCAGTGGTGTCCGACACCATGGACTGCAGCACCCCAGGCTTCCCTGTCCATCACCGACTCCTGGAGCTTGCTCAAACTCATGTCCATTGAGTCGGTGATGCCATCCAATCATCTCATCCTCTGTCATCCCCTTCTCCTGCCTTCAATCTTTCCCAACATCAGGATCTTTTCTAATGAGTCAGCTGTTCACATCAGGTGGCCAAAGAATTGGAGCTTCAGCTTCAGCATCAGTCTCCCCAATGAATATTCAGGACTGATTTCCTTTAGGATTGATTGGTTTGACCTCCTTGCAGACTAGGGGACTCTCAAGAGTCTTCTCCAACACCACAGTTCAAATTTTAGTCAGTAGATAAAAGTGTCAGTCATAGGTCAAGGGTCGACCTGTGTTTTAATCAACACTAACACACTCAGAGCTCAGGAGAGAGCAGGAAAACACAGGGTTGTCTAGATTTCCCTTGAATTCATTTCTAGCTTCATGTCCACTGAAAGGAATATGGAAATATTGAAATCTGAATGTAGATGGTTTGGGTTGGGTTTTTATCATCTGATGAGAGATAAAGGGAATGGTCTATAATGAGTAAAAGGCGAAGCTCAGTATCACAAGTCAATTTTCTCCCTAGTCTTCTATTGATGTGTGGAATTTAGACAAGCACAATTTCTCTGACTCAGTTGAAATAGGGCAACACTACACATGACCAGTCCTCCAAAAGCATCATGAAGATTTGTGAAAACTGCCAATGAAGAGCTTTGTGCATCTTGGGAGGACACAATTGGCAAAGACCTTATTTAAACAGCGTCCTTCATTGGTTTTCTAAACCTTAGTTTGAAAGTAAATTGTTTGGCATTTACTATTCAAGGATCTGAGATCAGGGCTCCCTGAAGCCTAGGTGGGGCCAGGGAAAGGCAAGGATCTGGGATGGGGACTTGGAATGCTATGGTTCATCCAAGCATTCTACGGTTCATCATCAGGGGTCAGAAGGTCTTGAGGATTAGTTGAGCCAGAATACCTTCCCTCTCTGCTTGGTTGGCGTTCCTCAGTGGATGTTTTTTTTTTTTTGCTTCTGCGGATGTCTGGTTTTGGGGAGAGGGAAACTGCTGTAAAGATTGGGAGAAAGAGGAAAGTGGTGCTTCTGGTGAAAGTGTGCTTCTGGTGGGAATGAGATTTTCTTTAACTAAGAAAGGATTTTATTTCCATTCCTCCTTCCATATCACACCTCCCCCAGTTTTCCTTCTATTCTCACATACATGTTAAGATCTCTTCCTTCCATCCCAGTCATCCACCTCTGTGGCTGGGTACTTTCACAGGATGAGAAGCAGGATACAGAAGTCAGGGGTATGTGCACGCATGCTACATTGCTTCAGTCGTGTCCGACTCTTTGTGACCCTGTGGACTGCAGCCCGCCAGGCTCCTCTGTCCATGGGATTCTCCAGGCAAGAATACAGGAGTGGGTAGCCATTTCCTCCTCCAGAGGATCTTCCCAACCCAGGGATCGAATTCACATCTCTTACATCTCCTGCTTTGGCAGGTGCGTTCTTTACCAATAGAACCACCTGGGAACCACCTAGAACTCAGGGGTGGGGGATGAGCAATAGTGGGAGACCAGGCTGTGATGGGGGGTGTCTACGGTGATGAGAAGGGGAGACAGAAGAAAGAGAGAGGATGAGAATCTGTGCAGCAGTCTGGTTAAGGGTACAAACAGTGCACGATGGTTCATCATTCCTGTCTCACTCTCCATGGCCTCTTTATGGAGTTGCCTTGCCCATATCTGCTACTGCTTAGGCAGCCACGCTTTCAGCTCCTCCTTCAGCCCACAGTAGACTGGCTGGCTAGTGACCAATGATGTTATCTGAGGAAAAACAATAAGATGAATCTACATCAATCATACTTTCTCCTAGGAATTCCAACTACTAAATACCAAGGAAAAATGCCAACAGACTTGGAGTTGAAAGGCTGAGGTGGACAGAGAGGAGCTCAAGAGACCAAGACGAGTATATGCCAGCTGAAGTTCTGAATAAGCAGAACTGTAGTATGCAGGGCATGTCTGCTGGGAGAGAGTTGCCTTGGGGATGTATACAGAGAGAAGCAGAGACTCTAAGGTAACGAAGCCCCAGGGTTGCCTTTGCTCCTCAAGATTTTCCAATTCCAAACCCCTTGTACCCTTAACAACATCTGTTCCCTTTTACCGGAGTAACTGAGTTTCTTCTCAATGGAAAGAGCCTAACTATAATCGTTTGCTCAAGTTCTTGTAAGTAAGCTGGAATTGAATTATTATCTGAATACATTTGCTTTGGGGAAAAGGAGTAGGTTAGCAAACATGACCTACCACCACGGCTTACTTGGTAGCATCTTGTGTTCTTGAGAGTAGGCTTTAGGCAGGAAATGGTGTGACCCAATTTCTGCTTTTGTTCTTCTGATGTCAAAGCAAGTCAAAACTACATTTCAGTCCTGAAGAAAGGAGATCTTGGCATCTACAAAGAACTGGTTTAGTCTAAGAAAGGTAGGACCTTTTAAAGTTACTAAGATCCATGTCAACAAATCTCTCTAAGGGAAGCTTCAAAAGCATGCATTTTTACTTAGTTCAAAAGAGCAGAGAGGTGTGGCAGCCATATTGGTTCACCAGCGAGATCTCGTGAATCATTTCTCATCTCGGATTTCAGGGCTCAGGAGGGCTCAACTGGAAGGAAAACTGAGAGCAGCTCTTGTCAATATGAGACCGCAGCCATTATGTCCACAACCTCTTGGAAATGTCCCCCAGCAAGGCTGCCATCAGCACTTGACTGAAAACACATGGAAGCAGCCCACTCAGAGCAGGAATTCATTATTGGAAGAGTAATAAGGGAAAGTTTCTTTTTTCTTCTCTCTCTCTCTCTGCTGCTGGGAAAGCTGCTTTCTGGAAAAATCACAGGGCTTAGAGGGAATTTGAATCATGTCTGGTAACAAGGGACAGGATGGAGGCAGGAGGGCACATTTCCAGATGTCTTTTCACACAAAGCATGATGGTCCTGGGCAACTTAAGGTGAGTCGTTCTGTCTTAGATATCATTTAAATTGGGCCATGGCTGCCTTTAACCCATTATCCTTTCCCAGAGTTATTAGTATCGATAGCTTAAGGGAAAAGAACCCAAAGTTAATTGATTTTCCTTTGCTATTCCTCTTTTTCAAAAAGGTCACCATTTTGTGGACTAAAATGGGCTACAAAATTATTTGGTCTTCAGTTTTCAACTCTACCCCATAAGTCTTTGCTAAATGCCCAGTAATCCAAGGAAAAGGAACAAGCGGTGGATGTGAAGGAAGGAGATGTTTACCACTTGCTGGGTCTAGAGTCTGTGGCAGACATTGCAAGTGTTTACCAATCTCCAGTTCTCCTTTCCTTCCCAATACAGTCGAGGTTCCAGGCTCCTTGGAGTTGGGGATGGGTGGATGCATGATTACTTGGCCATGAAAGAAGTGATTATGTGTTGTTTCTTGGAAGAGGCACTTAATTGCTAGTATACAACACCTCCCCCCATTGGCAAATGTGAAATGCATGTTGATACTGAATTGAAGAACTGAATCATCACACAGAGGACAGCCTCTGGGGAGGGTCTCTCAGTTATGCGCAGACGTGGTTTTAAGTCACTGAGATTTCAGGGAGTTGCTTTCAGCAACAAAACCAAGTCTGTCCTGACTTAGGCCCACTACTGATTGGTCTTCTCTCCTCCAAGTTCTGTTCGGAGTTCTGGAGCACTTGTGCTACATCTGAATCCCACCTTCACTGAAATTCAAAGTAGGCCATGTGCTTTCTCTCCCACTTAGGTTATTCATCTGAGAGGAGTGATGGACTGTTTCGCTCCATCTGAGCAAAAGTGGCCTCTGCTGGATTCTGTAAAGACATTCCTTTCACGGCCATCAGACAAAAGTGATGGTGATAGTATTAAAACCAAGGCTAGGGAAAAAATGACACTCCCAAGTGGTTCTAAGCCCACGATTGTTTAGGTCAGAATCTGATATTTTGCACTTCCTCTTACTTTCGTTCCCCTGTCCTCCATTATCTAATCCTCATTGCCAATTTCCAGAATTCTCATTTGGCAATCCTGGGTTTGCAGGACAAACTTCTACAATCCCACTTCTGGGATTTGTTCACAACATCAAACTAAAAGACACTAGGCGTAGAGTTTGGTACGTCTGGGTTAATTCAAAAGTGTTTACTCCATGGGCTGACAGGGACCACGCACTTCTGAATCTTCACCAGGACTACAGCACATCAGCAGAGCAGGCAGGATGCTAGCACACTTAGGAAGACAAAAGTTGGACTTTGCCTTACATATGTACAGGTACATACATCCCAAGAAATTTCAAGAAATACATCCCAAGCATTACATCCAAGTTCAATAAAAGTAATTAATAATACAAGATGCTTCACTAGCATTCCATGAGTCGTACCAGTTTGGCAGACTTTCAGCTCAGGAGTGCCACCTGTGTCTTCTTCCTTGTGAATATTCCCTGGGGCAGCTTTCCTACACATGTCTCCTCATTTTTAATAAAAAGAGAAGAAGGCAGTGATAGATCCTCTACCATATTCTCTGCAGTCACTTCTACTGGAAGATCCAACTACCAGTACTGCTCTGATGATTCTTTTATTTGGAAAATATTCACTGAATTCCTACTATGTGTATAGTATTTTGCTGAGTATGTTAGTGAGGGTGACTAAGAAAGGTTGTAACAGATATGAACAGAAAGAGTACAGGGGTGAGGGGAAAGAGGGGAAGAAACAAGACTGCCAGGGTTCAAATCCACATTCCATCACGTTATAGCAAGAGACAACTTTTCTTGCCTCATCCTTCATCTTTGAAGAAGGAATGACGTAAAGTCCTACCATGTGAGACTGTGAGGCGGTAGGATGAGCGGATACAACTACAGTGTGTGTGTGTGAGACACACCCAGCAACACTGAGTGTCGGCACGATGCAAAGACAGTGCCTAGGTCCTTTCCTGGCAGCTCAGTTTGTGATGAAAGTCCTGGTGGACCTTGGAGCAGGAAAGCACAGGGACAGGTTTGTCTGTCAATCACTGAGCAGAGAGCACTGTCTTACTGTTTTCTAGGGTCCAAAAAAAAAAAGGCCTCGGATTTCCCTGCTGGTCCAGTGGCTAAGAATTCGCCTGCCAATGGAGGGGACATGGGTTCAATTCCTGATCTGGAAACTAAGATCCCACATACCACAGGCATCTAAGCCCATGCGCACATCTACTAAAACCCCTGCACCTAGATCCCGTGCTCCACAAGAGAAGTCATTCAAGTGAGAAGCCCGCACCCCGCAACTAGAGAGTAGCCCCTACTCACTGCAACCAGGGAAGGCCTGCACACAGCCACGAAGACCCAGCGCAGTCAGAAACTGAAGAGAGAAAAATCTGCGACCTCAAGTAGGAAGCTATTTAATCTTTAACATTTGGGATTGAGATATATTTTCCTCATTCCTTTCTCAGACATTCCTAAGTGCCCTGTTTAATATGTGAACTGCTTAGCTTTTCTTTCTTGGTGGACAGTAAAAGTGCAGAGAGAGCGAATTAATAGTTACAGAGAACAAAATATCTTTCTCAACTTCCCGAATAGTCCCTGGCTGTTTCAAATTAGTCAGCTCATCTTCAAGAATTCATAGGAAATGTACATTGAATCAGCTGCAAAAACTCAGCTTGGTTTTCACAAATGTTCTATTGAAGACCGCAAGCTCTCCAAAGGCCCCTCGCTCTGAAGGAGACAGATGACCACAGTCTGGAAACTCGGTATCCTCCACCTCTTCCAGGTCCAGCAAAATCTTCCTCACCCTCCAATGCCCGGTGCATTGTTTGCTGTCCAGGAATATCTTCCTTGATTTACTCCAGCTGCATAAAATGTCCTTCTTTTGCGCTTTCAGCCTGTGACTGGGGCATACATCTACAATGTCGACTTTATTTTATTCTGCTTTATATTATAGCTGGGAGTACATGAGTCATTTCCATTCCTCATAATACACATAACCTATGTTTCTGAGCTTTGCCTTAGTATTTGGCATGTGTTCAACAAATGCTGAGTTTTGTTAAAAGACTTTGTCATTTAACCATTCTTCGCTGATCAGGTACCTACTTTGGGTACGACACTCTGTTGGGCATTGATGGCAGACATGAGATAGGACAAAACTTGATTCTGGCACCCAAGGCATTTATAAACCTCTGAAGGGGAAGCAGATACAGAGTGATTTTATAGAGGACAGCCTGAGTGTCAGCAACAAGTTGGGGGAAAGAGGTCCCAATGTCAAAGGCTGGGAAGATTTGATGCCTGGCTTTGAAGGGGCTGAACCCCTCAGCTTTGATGCTTCGTTTGGAAACCTCATGCAGTACGAGGAGTAGGCTGGGTCTTCTGCTGAAAATGACTAAATTATCCTATGGGTCACCAATTGATTGATTTGCTCATTGACTGGCCCAGCCTTGGGCTTTAAATCTAAAGAAATCATTTCATCCTTTATTAAACACTGCATGAATCTCACTCTTTGTCCTGCAGGGCTCTACACAATATACCAGTGAAACTTGAATTTACACCACAATACAAGTACCACTAATGACCTTCCAAATGCCACTAATACCATACGTGTCCCGCTTCTCCGTTGGATCCGAACCTGTCAGTGAATTCTGAGCCCACTGACCTCCCTTTGACACAAGAGCAGACCCCCGTGCCCATGCCCTCCCTCAGCCTCCCCCATCCTTCCAAGATTTCATTTCTGAATCAGTTACTCTTTGGAGACCCCAATTCCTTTACACCTACTCTTTTTATTTGGTGGACAATACTTTATTCGGAAATGTTCCCTCCTGTAATTACAAATCCTGTTAGTCATCCTCCTCCTCTCCCCAGGGGGATTGTGGGCTTTAATTAATTAATGTGGTTAAACCGCTTTGAGGTGCCTGGTTGAAAGGTGCTATATAAGTGCAAATTATTATTATTATGGCTGTTGCCATCCCATGGCGGCAAAGCCTTCAGCCCCAAGCATCTAGAGACCTGAACAAAGGCCTCTTCATCTTCACCTTCCCTGCTAGGTCTGAGATGGCTGGCTCAATGGTAAAGGGGTGGGGGGGCAAATCTGTTACCATCTCAACAGCAATCAACTAATTAATCCCCATTATGTTGGCTTCCGTTTCCTTCTTCCAAGCAGCCCGGTCCTGTTTCATTTCACAAATCACGCCCCCATCAGCTCGAGACAAAGGTCATAGTGTCCCTATGGCCTCTGTTGGTCTAAAGGAAAAAAAAAAAGAGAGAGAGAGGGAGAGAAAGAATGTTTCAAAAACCATCGCTGTCATGAAATGCAGTAGCTTCTCACCAGCAGTCTAAATAAACTTCTCCTTCCGGTGGCAGTCCTCTGACATGCGTACCTATCTATCTATTACTCAGGGAGCCAATGGCTTCGTAAACCAGAGACACCCAGAAACTCAGCACAGGTGTGGGCTAAGGCCCCACAGCCCTGGCTAGACTGCCGATAGCTGTAAACAAAAGGGGAGCCTTTCTGGGCCGGGTGGGAAGAGGTCATCCAGAGACTCGGGAGCCCCCCCTTCAGCTTCCTCTACTGCCCCCAGGTTTCCCCTGAGAAAGCCAGCTGCCATCTGTAGCCAGGAAGCCCTCACAAAGGCTGGGGGCTATGATTTAGATGTTTTGTGCTGTACCTAGCACACCCCGGCCCTGAACAAATGCCTAGGGCTTCCACTGCGATGGGAGCCATTGAAAACAGCCCTGTGGGGGAGACCTGGCCTCTCGAGGGGATGCTGCTGACCAAAATGCTCCTTACAAGGTTGTGCCTCAGACCCTTTGTTAGCGTGGACGTGGGCGAGCCTCAGGGGGTCATGTCTTCATCTGCCTCCATTTATCCTCCCTATTGAAGGGCTCCTTCAGGACATTGGTCAGTCTCTGTGGGAAGTGATTTGGAGAGCAACAAAGGAACTTGGGCCCTTTGGGGGGGCCTTCAGAATTCAGTAAACATCTGGACACGGAAGGCCAGGTTCTCAAGCAGTCTAGCTGCGGAGATGTCAAAAGAGAGAAAGAGCTGTGTGTGCAATGCAGGCTCTCAGTTCTGTGGCGACATTTGTTGTCGAGAAACAGAGACACCCCAGTAGGTATATAGGAAGATTTTTCAAAAGCTCCTCTGTTTGTCAGTTTTTGTGAGTGCAGTGCACTATTTGTCAGTTCTCATGGCATGTGTGAGGAAATAGAAGTTTCACATGGCTAGGGAGCAGCCTGTGATGGATGCTCTGATTCTGTGTGGACCATGAATAACCCAAGGTTGTATAAGCCTGTCCTGGGAATTGTTGTTAAGCATTTCTGTTATCCTTGAGCTCTGTAAAGCACTTTCTAGTCAAGGTGATTTGTTGGCTTCTCATCAGGAGCACATTTTAATTGACAAAAAAATGAAGTACGGAGGCTAAGTGATTTACACTTCATCACATGATAAAATTCAGGATCTGAACTCTTGACTCTCAGTGTTCCCTTTATTGTTGAATCAATCCATTTAGAACACATTAGTCAGCATGATTCAACATGAGTCACACGGCACTAATCAGCATTCCCCAGTGTGCCCAAATCGATCCTCAAACAGCAAAAGAAACTGGCCTCTGTCAAGAGACAATGAAATGCCGTTTTCGTCAGTATTCAGGAGCTGACATCCAGTTCAAGTCCCCTGTCCTCTCAGGAATCTTCCCCAGTCATCCCAGATGGAATGAGTCTTATTTCCTCTATCTTTTCAGATCCCAGTGTTTGAGCCTTGATAATAGGTGTGGCAGTTTGCTAGTTTGTTTTTAAGCTAACTATTTAGATTGTCAACTACTAAAATAAGGGATTTTTTTTTTTAATCAGCCTCTCTCTCCTGAGCACCATGGTTTATATACAATAGATGTTCAAGAAATACCTGCTTAACTGAACTCACTGAAATGGAGCCTAAGTCATATTCCAGAAAGAACTCCAAGTCCTTCTGGAAGAGGTTTTCAAAGAAAATCAACAACCTGAATTGATTTAACATCTTTCGGTATTATTACCTGGGCATTTTCACAAATGCAAATTGTTAACTCTGCAAAGATAGCCAAATGGCTTCCCGGTTCCCAAAGCGGAGTATGGATCGATTCTAACCATAATCCAGGCCTTGGAATAAGTTTTTCTCTATAACCTTATTCAAACTGACATTTTGTTTCATGCTTTTTTTTGAAGGTGGAGACAGAAAAAACGTTTTAGGAAAAAAAATGTGTTTAGTCTATGACTTTGGAACCAAATTTATACTCTGCTTTGTGCTATAAGCACTAGCTCTTGTTCAAGTATTTTTCCTGAATAGTGCACAATAGCAAAACACGTCCTCAGTTTCTGCTTGACAGAAATTTTGTTTTGGAAGGGGAACCAAGATTTTTGGGGGTTGATCTTTGGTGGCATTGCTGACTGTGATACTCTACTACTCTGTTTTAGACTCTATTAAAGAATGTCCTGATAGCATTTCAAACATACATTTGTTTTTTTAAGAACAGAAAAGAGATTTATCTGAGCCAAACTATTTTCCAGGTAACTCTGAGAAACAGCAATATTTATACCATATTTGGACATTATGCAACAAGTCCGGCTCTAGGGTCTGTACTATTGTACCCTGGGGGCTAATCTCTGCAACTATGCTCTTCTGAACGAAATGTATCATTGAATATGCATCTCCTCTCTCTCTCATAATAGAACTCCTCAAATTTGACTTGGCACATGGCCACTGAGATTAACAACTACATTTTCCAGCCTTACTTTCCATACATCTATAGATTGGCAGAAATAATATGTGTAACTTCTTGTTAATACCCTTAAGGAAGGGGGCTGCCCTTTCCTCCTATTGAATCTCTGCCCCATATAACTCCCACTACCTTGATATAGGACATGATAGTGAGCCATTTTGGATCATGACAACGAAGACAGCCTCCCAGGCATGCTGGAACAACAAGAGAATTGCCAGGGTCTCTGGACTAATATCAGACAAGGCAATGGCACCCCACTCCAGTATTCTTGCCTGGAAAATCCCATGGACAGAGAAGCCTGCAGTCCATGGGGTTGTGAAGAGTCAGACATGACTGAACGACTTCACTTTCACTTTTCACTTTCATGCATTGGAGAAGGAAATGGCAACCCACTTCAGTGTTCTTGCCTGGAGAATCCCAGGGATGGCGGAGCCTGGCAGGCTGCCGTCTATGGGGTCGCACACAGTTGGACATGACTGAAGTGACTTAGCAGCAGCAGCACCTGGACTAATATGTGGGGCTGAGTTGCTATATCAGCTCTGGACTGCATTCCTCCATAATGCTACATGAGAAAGCAGTCAACTTCTACCTTGTACACCACTGTTGATCTAGGTTATGGTTCCACCCAGCCAAATTTATGATCCAACTAAGGAAATTCCTTGAAGGATCACTATATCAATGTGACTGATCCATCATAGCTTAGGATTTCAGGATTCAAGATTCAGAATGGGTCTACACTATCCCAATGGAGGCTTATGAAGCCCAAGAGGTAAGTTGTCACAGGGGCTGCCATGATGGAAGACAAAGGGGCCCAAACTCATTTCTGATTTCATGAAAAATCACAGGAGCCCAGGCTGAATACTTGGAAATGGCTACAAACCCAATTCTGAGGCAGTGAGCATCACTTCACCTTTCTGGCACTCAGTCCCCTCACCTGAAAATAAAGATGAATATGAAAAGATCCCTTTCTGGGAGATAGAGGAGTAGAATAATTTAAGAGGAGTAGAATAATTTTTATCAGTTAATCATGTAACTATATGCATAAAGCACATGTGAAAGTGAAAGTGGCTCAGTCACGTCCGGCTCTTTGTGATCCCATGGACTATACAGTCCATGGAATTCTGCAGGCCAGAATACTGGAGTGGGTAGCCATGCCCTCCTCCAGCAGATCTTCTCAACCCAGGGATCAAACCCAGGTCTCCCGCATTGCAGGCAGATTCTTTATCATCTGAGCCACAAAGGAAGCCCACGACTATGCAGAAAATCCCTCTAGAAGCTACGGAAAGCTCACACCCCAATGGTGTAGATAAAAGAGGCAGCCATAAAGAATACATAAGAAGATTGCCCATGGAAACATGACAATGCACTTATCATTATACACAGTTACACAGGAATTGGTCCACTACTTCCAAAAGAAGCATAAA
This sequence comes from Bubalus bubalis, assembly GCF_019923935.1. Classification (NCBI taxonomy): domain Eukaryota; kingdom Metazoa; phylum Chordata; class Mammalia; order Artiodactyla; family Bovidae; genus Bubalus; species Bubalus bubalis. Next base: position 23,048,662 of record NC_059167.1, read on the forward strand.
TTGGTAAACCTCTTTGAAGAACAATTTGGGAAAATAAAGACAAAAGTGTGCATCCCCTGGCTAGCCATTCCATTTTTAAAAATTATATATACCTAGAGAAACTCTCATACTTGCATATACCAAGAAACATGTGCAACAGGATTCATTAAGTTAACAAATAATCAAAATTTCCATCAGTAGGGAAATGTATAACATGTGGTATATTTATACAATGGATATGGACACCTCAGTTAAATTGAAAGAACATGATCCACATGTATCAACACAGATACGTCACAAAGCATGATGCTAAGTGAAAAAAGCAAGTTGTGGAATGATGTGTACAACAGACCATTTATGCAAATTTAGGATGGACTCAGAGCAAATATGATATTTGGATTCACATATATGTAGAAAAGTTTTTCAGAGTGGGGGGAAGATATATATCAAACCCTAGAGAGATTTTACTTCTGTGGAGCAACATAGAGGACAGAGAGAATCGGCTAGGGATAGGTACAAAGGAGCTTTGAACTTTGTAAGGTTATATTTCTATACTTTTAAAAAAAATCTGAAATTATGAGTTTGGGATTAACATATGTGTGTGCTAAATTGCATCAGTTGTGTCCAACTCTTTTCAACCCTATGGACCGTAGCCTGCCAGGCTCCTCTGTCCATGGGATTCTCCAGGCAAGAATACTGGACTGGGTTGCTGTGCCCTCTTCCAGAGGATCTTCCCAACCCAGGGACTGAACCTGCGTCTCTTATGTCTCCTGCATTGGCAGGCAGGTTCTTTACCACTAGCGCCACCTAGGAAGCCCCGGGATTGATATATGCAGACTGCTATATATAAAATAGAGAAACAACAAGCATCTACTGTACTGTACAGGGAACTATTCAGTATTGTGTAATAACCTATAAGGGATAAGAATCTGAAAAAGAATATATATACTGATATCAATTTGCTGTATACCTGAAACTAACACAACACTATAAATCAACTATATTTCAGCTTAAAAAAATCTGACAAAACATTAACATTTGTTAATTCTGGATGTTAGAGTCATGGGTTTGGCTTTACTATTTTCTGTACTGTTATATATTTAAAATATATTTTCCACGTTAAAAAGAAAATCTGTCTTTGAGGCTAACAGCGAGAGTGAAAGAAGGGACCAAAAGCTGAGGGCCAGTGTGGGATGCTGTCATGGAGGGAGGGGATGTGAAGCAAAAAGGGGCAACACTGCAAATGGGAGTCCTGTGTTCTCTGCCCTTGGAAGTGCCTCTTAGAGGGGCAGGCAGAAGCAGCTCAGGACAATGAGACAGGCATCCGGGGCCCTCTCCTTCATGCCCTGTGAGGACGAGTTCACTCTGCTCCACTGAATCCCAGGGCTCTCTGCCAGGCTCCCAAGAGCATGTCAGGCTGTGCCAGGTGTGTGGGTGATATTTACCAGGCAGACACCTCCATACCTGGATGGATGGATTCAGACTGAGAATCTTCTGGGTCACTCTGAGTCCACTGGGCAGAAACATTTAGATGGGTTACTGATTGTAACTGAAATCTGATGAACTCAGATGGTGGTATTTGGGGGCAAAGAAGTTTTCAATGAATCATCCAGTTGGCTCAGTGACTAAGAAAATGGGGTGGAAGAGTCTAACCCAACTTTGTGACAAGGGAACAAACAGAGGAGATTAATGTCTTCCCAGTGTGCTTCAAAAAAGTGATCAAACAATCATTTTTGACTTTACAAGGAAGATGAGGCTTATAGCTTCCCAGCTCTCAAATCATCATTTTTTATTTTCTGAGTCCCTATATACTGGGTAGTTGGAAAAACAGGAAACTAGCTTTGTTTCCAGAACCTTCTCTGGACCTATCTCAGGGTGCTCTGGGCTCCCCTGAGGTTCCCAAGCCCAAAGTATATGCTGCTTATTCAAACTAAACTAATAAAAGCAGCACCAGAATCAAGATTCAACCTGCCTGACCTGATCTTTATTTTTTTAAAACAATTTAAAAGCACATAATTCTGCCCTGTTGAGAAACTAAACCATTGTCCTCTATCCTGTTCAAAACAACTTGTTTTTTGTTTTTCAAACACTTCCTAGATCCCTAAGTAAAAGGAGACTAGAGGGCAGGGAAGAGTGATCAAGGAGGGTACTCCCCCCACCCAGATTCCGAGTCCACTCCTGCCTTTTCCCTGGCCAACCTCTCCTAGGGTATCCTCTCCTTTGCCAAGTTGGCAGGCCTTTATTACCCACGAAAGCCACAACGGCTCCAGGAGACTTGGGCTCTGGGTTGTCCCTTCACCTCCTGTGGCATCAGCAACAGTCTGGCTGCTTTCAGGGACAGAATCATTATTCCTGGCCTTGACACAGAGGTCCAGGGGCCCCGGCTGTGCTCTGGGTGGCACAACATTTGGGGCTTACTGGGGAAGCAGAGGACATGACCAGAATAGATGTGGATCAAATTGGATTTCAGAGTCAACACTCCCTTCCCATCCGCAGCCATGCGGTCCTGTGGACCCACTCCATGCAAGCCAATTCCCAAAGCCAAGTCTCGCTTTTCCCTCTCCTCTCCACTAGGTCCTAGCACCACTGGGCCTCACTCTGGGCTAGTCAAACCCCTAAGCTTTCCCATTCAGTGGGCACTGGGACTTCACGGTGAACTCTGGGAACAAAAGGGAAAATGGATTAATGGGATCTTTCTTGACCCCCTTCCACCTTTCCCAGTTGAGTAGCACAAAACAGCTGAACTCTTCCTCTGCTGGGACCTGGTCCCTCTCAGAGTCTGAACCATCAAGAAGTTGGGGGCTCTGAGATCCCTGTCCTTGGGGGCCCAAATGTTTCCAGGGTCCAGGGGCCCAAGTATTTCCAGAGTCTTGAGCTCAACCAGGAGAAGCCAGGATCCTGGACCAGTGGGAGACAAAGAAGATGCGAACAACGCAGTATTACCATGGTAACAGCCTGAGCCCAGCAGCCTCCTGAAGATGCTGGGGTGGGGGGTGGGGGGGTTTCTTTCTTTCTTTCTTTTTTCCTTGCGAAAGGAGAATAGTTCCGCTTTCTATTTTACTACAACAATAGCATGGACCGGCTCCTTCAAGTGTTTCAAAAAGCAGCCTGAGAAATCTCTAACCAAGCCCCTCAGTCTCCCCAGCCTGCCGTTTTATTGTCCCTCCTATCCCTGTGAACAAAAGGGCGGGAAGGCTGAAAGGCCCCCGGTGGCTGGCTTGTTCTCAGCATCCTAATCCTTGAGAACCGGGGTGGGGCGTGGCCTGTGGAGCCGGTAAATCCAATGTGGGCCTCACCTTTTATTCTCTCCCTCCCTCTGCTTCTGTACTCAGGAGCTCTTCAGGTATTATAAAACCTCCTGGTTAGCAGGCTGGTAGGAATCTTGGGGCTTGCTAATGGGATAAAAGGCACCCAGCGATCATTCCCAGATTCACTAATAGCTCTGTCCCTCACCCCTACCCCCACCCCCGCCAAAAGCCAGGCTAGCCTATTTGGATTGGTTTTTTCCTGCCACCCCAGGCTGGCTCCATTACAAAGACGGAAAGTGGAGCCACAGCCGCTGGCTCTTCCTTAGTTGGTAACCCAGAAAGTACCCTCACTCTTCCAGCCCTTCCCCTCGCTGTCTCTATGTCCCTCAGACAAGGATTGTACGTGCCCCCACCTCCCCACAGCTGTGGGTGCCAACCTGCGCGCCACTTCAGGACTATCATGCCAGAGCAACCTCTCACCAGAAAAGCTTCTTGGCCTTGACTTCTGAGACCTTTCCAAGGTTATCACCCAGGGATCAAAGCTTTCTTTGCTTTCAACCTGGGAAATGGTGCAGGTGTTTTTTAGCTCAGTCATCTGTTAAAACTGGGGGGAAAATAAGCTTTTACCTTCCAGGTTGTAGAGATCTCAAGGGTACAACTCTACTGAGCTCAGTGAATGATAAGTACATCATCTCCTCAGAGAATCAGATAAAGGTGAAGTGGGAAGGCCTTTAGAGATCAGCCAGGCTGATAACTACAATGCAATGAAGAAAATCATTTTGCACTGCAACCTCGGTACATAAACTCATAATGCATGTACATGCACACACAATCACACAAGAAATATTTCACAAAGCAGTACAACATATGTGATATAATCTGTTTTTTTCTATTCTCTCTTTCTTTTTTTTTTCCCCAATGCTGGTTGTGATTCCTTATTTCATGACCCACCAATGAGTCACAAAACAGTTTGCAGAGCACTGAGTCAAGGTCAACATTGTCTTTTTCAAGCTGACAAAACTAGGATTTGAGAGATTTTCTCAAGAACATACCAGAGCTGGAACGGAAATCCAAGGTGGGTCTAATACAGGAGGGGCCCCCATTTTTCTGAGGATCAGAGCTCCTTTTTGTTTACTTAAAGCCTTGGGAGCACATAGCTAGAGGGGAGGGAATGCCCAGAGGTTTACATGAAATGGCACTGCTGATAGGGGCAGAAGGTTCCTGCTGCCTCCAGAAAACCTCAGAGAGGAAGGTGTGGCTTCAAAAGCAAACAGGTGAGGCTCTGAGGTCTCCCAGACATTTTTATTTACTGGTTGGGATTCTTGCATCATCAGACACTTTCCTGAATGTTTCTATTTCCTGGACACCTGGTTCCAGGCCAGCCTTCTTTAGTAATCCACTTTCTCTCCTTTTCTAACTATTTCTAATAGTCTTTCTTTGAAGCTTTCTAACCCCTACCAATTTACTGTGGTTTCAGTTTCTACTTTCCCTAAACAACTTCCTCTTTCCCGTCAAAATCATGATCTTAGCAATGAGAGTCAGAGAGGCAACTCTGTGAATCTCGCTTCCACAATATTATCCCAAAGTTATCCAATTAAGACCAGGCTTTCAACTGTTGTTTACCAAAATGCCCAGTGATCAAGATATAGGCACCATATCAAGGCTCTCCTACAAACTATCTGGGCAGAATGGGCTCTTTTCCTCCTGAAATTATCTTGTAATCTTGCATAGAACTTCTTGAAATCTTCGTCTAAATTTGCTATTTGCTGGAGTTCTAATCTTTTAAGCAAGGCTCTAAATATGAAAAGCCAAAGGGCACACTGCACAGGGTAAACCCAAGTCCAGCTCTCCGATTGCTTATTACTTATACACTCTTAGCGAGTCCGTAACAAAGAGGCCTGCTGTTTGCTTTGCTTAATCTGGTCTTAAAATCTCTGCTGCTTTGTCAGAAAACAATATTTGCAATTGTAAAAAAAAATATTTACCAAGGAACTTGGATAGCATAAGTCAAAGGCTAAGAGCCAAAGGTCAGGAGTTCTTACTCCAAATTTCCCTGGACCCGAGTCCCTGCTGTGGAGCTCAGCTACACCAAACAAACACGCTGCTTTCTGGATCCATTAAGAAGTGGATGCTTTAGAAGGCAAGGAAAGGGAGGGCTGAAGCCTGTTTCTCAGTCAGAAGCACTGTCCAGCCGCCCGCCTAGAAGTCCTGCTAGAGCTTTATAATGCAAGGGGTCTCCATGGGATACTGTAAGGGCTCACCCTATTTCACCCTTCCCCTAACTTGGGGAAAACACTCAGCTTATAAAATCCTAAAGGGCAGATATTCCTCCCACAGACAGCAAAGACAGTATGCTCCTCGGAGGTTCTGAGCAGACGTGTGCCAAGCATCTCTGGGTGATGTCTCCAGCCCAACAGTGGGGGACAGATGTGTACTCTGAGCACTTTTATGGGGACCCTTCTTAATCTACAAAGCAGTGTGGGACATCTGACCCTCCGGGCTAAGTTCAATGGGGTTTGAATTTACCCCCTCCTCTTCATTGTTTTCTGCAGACCTGCCATCAAACGACACCTTTCCTAAGCACCCTGATCCTACATCAAGGAATGATGTCTCTCAATCCGCTTTCTCCCGTTTGTTGAATTAGTTCCAGCTTGTGGCCTTGAGGGGCTCTTCCGTGAGTCAGAACTCAGGCCCATGTCACAAAGTGCAGGTCTGCAAGGCCTGGTCCCTGGTCAGGACTTGAGTACAGGGGGAGGAAACAGAGTGACCAGAAGGAGGCCGAGGAAGTGGTGCTCATGGAGCCATGACAAAATGCCCCACAGGCTGCCAGCCTAGATGGTTCTTCCCAGCTAAGTGAGAAGGCTCTGAGGGAGGCCTGGGTCCCTTCCTCCATGGGATCTGCAAAGAGGACTGGAGGAGTTGCAGTTCCTAGCCTGCTCGACTTGTCCCTCATTCTTGGGTTGTCCCACTCTGTTAGGGAACTCTGTAATTCTCCCTGACCTCTGTCAAATTCTTGCCACAATTGCCAACCTCTTTTATCTTATCAGGATCAACATCACTGGCTAGTTCTTCTTGGCCTTTGATTCTGTCCCGAAGGAGCTTCCATCAGGAGCAAAGCAGTAATTAACACCCACAATGGGCAGTGCTGAACATAATTAGATGAAAGAAATGGCTTCGCCTGAAGATCTTACCTTGAAGAACCAGGCCTTCCTTCTCGATGGTGTAGACAAAGGCAGTGAAGGGTGCCAGAGGGGACTTGGCAATGAGAATCTGCACAGAAAGCATATTTGCTCAGGATTAGTCAAAGGAAATAGAGACGAGCCTCTGTTCACTCCTCTTCCCACTCTAAAGCAAAGTGGTAACATGTGACCACAAACTATGAGGTTTGTTTACTTTGAAATTATTTTAGAACCAAATGAGTGTTATTCCTTCAAACAACTGACCACCTTGGTAGGCTGTACATCAATTCCAACGATTCTATCAATGAAGGCCATATTCTTGAGCCAGTTTTAGATATAAGTTTCATTAAGTTTCATTTCATTATCTCACATGCTTAAATAGCTACCTTTCTGCCCAAAGATCTTTTAGCCTGAGCCTTTAACTATATTCATAAATTTAGCTATTTTATTAAAAAATTCAAATCTACCCCTAAAAGATAAAGATTTAACATCACTGCAAATATTCAAAATAACTTGCTAAAGGCAGAGCCATGGCAGGTTGCCTGGTTGGCCCCAACCCTTCACTAAGTCTGTAGTCACGTCCTTAGCCACGTGACTACCTTCCCTCCTCCTGGAGGTATAGAGTATTTCCCATGATCCTTGACCATAGGTTTGGCCACATGACTTGCATTGACTAATAGGTTGTGCCAGTTCTTAGCCTAGGCCTCAAGAAGCCTCACAAAACTTCACTTGTTCTTTTTATGCTTCTGCTACTGCCAGAGAAAAATATGTCCAAGCTAATCTGCTGTCTCAGAAGGAGGAAGAGAGACACCTGACGTAGAGCTGGCCAGTTAGGTCCAATCTAAATAGCTGACCCCCAGGAGATCTACATACACATGGATTAAATGATTATGACTGTATGCACACCTCTGTGATTTTGAAGTTGTCACAAAGCATTACAGCAGTGACAATTGGCTGACATACCAACCAACACAAAGTATCAAAAATATTCTGCGTAATGACACTCTACTATGACGATACCTACTTTAAAAGGGATGGTCATTTGATAGTTAAAAGATTACTATTATTTAACCCTTTAACACACTGCATATGATTCCACAGAACCTCTAAGAACTGGTGGATTATGTTTTATTATTGTATTTCTCCTGAAGGAAGATGACGATCTATTTCCTGTTTTGCAAATAAACGTCATCAAAAAAATAGTGATAGTTTGACACAGAGCCACTTAGGTAATCAGGGAGAGAGGGGAGAAGGAAGAAATAATTTCAAATAACCAAAGGCTTACTCTTGTACTATCTCAATCTACAACAATTCAACAAACATTCACTGTCAACTGTGAGAAAGGGTGGAACAGAATGGTAGAAAGACCACAGGTTGTAGGCATGGAGTTTGAATCAAGGTTCCTCCACTAATCAACTTAATGCCTATGGCAAGTCAACTGATGGCTGTGTAGTCTCCCCCTAGTAGCCACCTCTTTTCTTCCTTAGAGTTAACAACTCCCCAGGTTTCAACATTTTTATGCCTTGTTTGCAGCTAGGTGTGGTGATGTGGCTAAGCTTTGACTAACAGAAGATGACAAAAGTGACAGGTAGAACTTCTGGATTATAAGAAAATTAGGGGCTCTTCACTTTCCCTTTCCCTCTTCCCAAGGGCCAGACCCAGCTTCAACCACATCCTGGGGGATGATGAAGCAACATGTGGGAAGGAAGCTGGGTGACCTCATAAATCAGCAAAGCCTCCTACCTGGTCACCTGTCCAGCTCAGTACAGAGCCACTTGTGTGAACCACTGTATTTCGGATGCCTATGGTATAGCCTGAAATGTACCCAATACTTTGGCTCTGGACAACTTCACCTTTTTGAGCCTCAGTTGCCTTATAGGTAAAATGGAGATAACAACACCCACCTAAATGAGATAATGTTGAAGATTAAGTATAAAAAATGCCTGTGTTGGGCTTTCCTGGTGGACTCTGCCTGCCAATGCAGGGGACATGGGTTTGATCCCTGGTCCAGGAATATCCCACATGCTGCAGAGTAACTAAGTCCATGAACCACAACTACTGAGCCTGTACTTGAGAGTATGGGAGCCACGACTACTGAAGCCCTTGCACTCGAGAGCCTGTGCTGCACAAGAGAAGCCACCACAGGGAGAAGCCTGCGGACTGCAATGGAGCGTAGCCCCTGCTTGCCGCAACTAGAGAAAAGCCTGTGCAGCGGTGAACACTCAGCATAGCCAAAAATAAATAAATAAAACTAAAATAAATTAACTGTAAAAATACCTGTGTCAAACTAAAAACCTTAGTTTGAATATTTCCAACCAACTCACTACATATGATTCCCAAGTTCCCCTTAACTTTCACTTACCAAAAAGCAATATACTTGGTTTTTACCTGAAGGATTCAATTCAAGTTGAATCTCAATTTTGATAACTGCTCTAAAGTTATCTAGATAAACTAGCGCTCATTCTCAGAACAAATGAGTAGATGGTATAGGTGGACACTTACATCTTTATGTCAAAAACTTCTCACCTGATAATTAAAGTGGATCATTTCTGACAGAGATAATGTAGGGATGCTTCAACGTGAATTTATGGGTGCTCCTTGGTAGGGGAATGGCAGAAGAGAGGACAGTGCTTCTCAAGCTTTAATGTTGGTATGAATCACCTGCAGGTCCTGACCTGTAGATTTTGATTCACTAGGTTTTGAGTGGGGCTTGAGTTATTTGCCTTTCTAGCAAGCTCCTAGGAGATGCTGATGCTGTGGTCCATAGACCACATTCTGAATAGCTGGGTTCAGGAAATTAACCTGACTGAAGAGTCTAAGGTGGAGAAGCAAGAGACAGGAGTCCTGGAGTCAGGGAGCTACTGTAATAATTCAGGGATGAGGAGACACTTAAACCACAGGTGTGTCAGGAAGAATGGGAAAAGAGGAATGGAGAAGAGAAATAAAAAGAGAAAGAAAAAGCCTTTAGATCAAAAATCAATATAAATAAACATATACCAAACCTCAGATCTTCATTGCCTGCATGAAAAATTGGACATGAAAAGCCAGAAGAGTGTAAATAAACAGTATTTAATAAACTATCATACTATATTTTTGAAAATTTATTTTATAGACCACAGAATCTTAGAATCAGAAAAAGGATATGATATTCCAATGCAACACAATAAATGCCACCTGAACCTAAGCCTTCAGCTCAGTGGTGCTACCCACCATCATCTGATGACTTCCTCTTCCAGGAAGCATGTGCCCATTCTGTGAACAAGCCCAGAGCTCAAGCCAGAAGGACCTCACATGGAAGGTTCTCACACTTGGAAGAACCTCCTTTCCAGGAAATCAAGGGTTGGACAGGGTTTAAAATGAACTATCCAAAGGATGATTGTATGCAGTTGGAAAGAGGAAGTGATCAGTTACGTCAGATGAATCCCTCTTCCTTTTTTGGGAAAGAACTTCCAGACTGATAGCTCAGAGGGCTACCACCAGCATGAACTATCAGATTTTCAGCAAAAAAAAAAATGTAACAAATTCTCAGTAGCCTTCTGGATCAAGTGAAGACAAGGTGGACTGGATGCTAATACCACGAAGTGGATCTGAAAGTATCCAAAAGTTTAGTAACAATCGTATGGGGTAAAAACCTCTAGTAGAAGGTACTGGATTCTATCCTCAGTCCTATCATATAAAACGTACTTACTGATCTGGATGCACATACTGACGTATTCAACCACATCCATGCAACAGGGAATAGAACTGAAAAAAATTGCTACCCTAGGAGATACATTCTAAAGGAGGCAAAAGATAATAAACAAAATGAATATGTAGTGAAATATATCGCATATTAGATGATTATATATGCTATGGAGAAAAAAAGCAGAGAAAGAGTATAGGAAGCGTATTGGATTAAAAGAGGGAGTTAAGAGAAGATCTCACCTGAAAAGTGACATTTGGACTCATGGATCATGTAACTAAACCCACTGATGAGATGCTGGATACGGCAACAGGAGACACCAAATTTAGAGGAACAGTTAATATATTAGACAGCCATTATATGAAAACAAACCTCAATTTGGTTAGAATGTTGGGACAAACCCTATGAATCTTTAGGACACAATTTTATTGAAATACATGTAAAGCCTTGCCCTCAAGAACAGGGGACTAATTGGTTCTGGTTTCAGAATGGGGAAGATGAGGTTTAACATTCAGAAAATGAATTACGTATTAGTTCACTACAGTTCAGTACCAGTCAGCTGGGAGATGTGGTTTGCAAAAATCTAGTGTGATCTCAGGTTGTATTAATGGAGACAGAGTATCTAGAACAAGGTGCTACTCTGCTCATTCAGCAAACCATGGTGGATGAAATATGTTTGGACTGGAGCCCACATTTCTACAGGGAAACTGACAAGAGAACAACTGGAGGAGAACTCCATCAGGGTGGTTAGATACCCAAACCAACCTATGACCATAAACACTTCAAAGCAAACATGCTGGTAAGAGGCCTGGGGTAAAGGTAAATGCATGTTGCTTTTAACGTGAGTTTTCTGACCTGAAGATTCCCTAGTGTTACGTGGCAGAGTGAAGAAGTGTAAATTAGCTTTTTAGCTTAACAGATTTCAGGAAAAAAAGTGATGTTTGCCACGTTGTCCTTGTGAATACATATTGACTTTTCCCTCTTTTAGACTTCAATGAGCACCCCATGCCCTTGTGCCTTTCAAACAATAAATAACCCTCTTATAAAGCAAACAACCCTCCCTAGCCGATAACTCAGGCTGCTGCTTCAGAAGGTCAGTCAACCTATACAGCTGGGGTGTTCTAATCATTGTCGGACTTGTGCGGTTTTCGAGTGCCCTTCTGGATTCTTCAATACATAAGCCCTGTAGCTTAATAGTATCCAGGACTTTTGTGAAAAGTTTTTATCCCACTCAACCCTGTGTGTAATATGTGAAGTTGGTTTTAGAATTTTCTGAGGGTTCACAGAAATATATAGTTGGGTAAGAATGAGTACAGACATGTGCGGCTCTGAAAACTCTGGAACTCCACAAGACAAGTGTGTGGTACTGTGAGCCATAATCCTATCTATTGTGAGAATTTGTACTTTTTAAAAGACTGCCATCTGAAACTCACACATATGAAGAACAAACTAGTGGTGACCTGTGGTGGGGGTGACGGGAGTTCATGGGGTGGGTGGAAAAGAGGTATAAGCTATTAGGTGTAAGCTAGGCTTGAGGATATATTGTACAACATGGAGAATATGGCCAGTATTTTGTTGTAACTGTAAATGGAAAGTATCTTTAACAATTGTACTAAAATACAAAAAAAATTTTTTTAAAGAGAAAGCAGACACAATCATAGAGTAGACAATTAATTAAACTTTCACCATTCAGTTCAGTTCAGTTCAGTTGCTCAATCATGTCCAATTCTTTGTGACCCCATGGACCACAGCAAGCCAGGCCTCCTTGTCCATCACCATCTCCCGGCATTTACCCAAACTCATGTCCATCGAGTCGGTGATGCTATCTAACCATCTCACCTTCTGTTGTCCCCTTCTCCTCCTGCCCTCAATCTTTCCCAGCATCAGGGTCTTTTCAAATGAGTCAGCTCTTCACATCAGGTGGCCAAAGTATTGGAGTTTCAGCTTCAACATCAGTCCTTCCAATGAACACTCAGGACTGATCTCCTTTAGGATGGACTTGTTGGACCTCCTTGCAGTTCAAGGGACTCTCAAGAGTCTTCTCCAACACCACAGTTCAAAAGCATCAATTCTTCTGTGCTCAGCTTTCTTTATAGTCCAACTCTCACATCCATTCATGACTACTGGAAAAACCATAGCCTTGACTAGATGGACCTTTGTTGGCAAAGTAATGTCTCTGCTTTTTAATATGCTGAATAGGTTGGTCATAACTTTCCTTCCACAGAGTATGCGTCTTTTAATTTCATGGCTGCAGTCACCATCTGCAGTGATTTTGGAGCCCCAAAAATAAAATCAGCCACTGTTTCCCCATCTATTTGCCATGAAGTGACGGGACCAGATGCCATGATCTTAGTTTTCTGAATGTTGAGCTTTAAGCCAACTTTTTCACTCTCCTCTTTCACTTTCATCAAGAGGCTCTTTAGTTCTTTACTTTTGCCATAAGGGTGGTGTCATCTGCATATCTGAGGTTATTGATATCTCTCCCAGCAATCTTGATTCCAGCTTGTGCTTCATCCAGCCCAGCATTTCTCATGATGCACCCTGCATATAAGTTAAATAAGCAGGGTGACAATATACAGCCGTGATGTACTCCTTTCCCAATTTGGAACCAGTCTGTTGTTCCATGTCCAGTTCTAACTGTTGCTTCTCCAACACCTGACCTGCATATAGATTTCTTAAGAGGCAGGTCAGGTGGTCTTGTATTCCCATCTCTTTCAGAATTTTCCACAGTTTATTGTGATCCACACAGTCAAAGGCTTTGACATAGTCAATAAAGCAGAAATAGATGTTTTTCTGGAACTCTCTTGCTTTTTCCATGATCCAGTGGATGTTGGCAATTTGATCTCTGGTTCCTCTGCCTTTTCTAAATCCAGCTTGAACATCTGGAAGTTCACAGCTCATGTATTGCAGAAGACTGGCTTGGAGAATTTTGAGCATTACTTTACTAGCGTGTGAGATAAGTGCAATTGTGCAGTACTTTGCGCATTCTTTGGCATTGCCTTTCTTCGGGATTGGAATGAAAACTGACTTTTTCCAGTCCTGTGGCCACTGCTGAGTTTTCCAAATTTGCTGGTGTATTGCGTGCAGCACTTTAACAGCATCATCTTTTAGGATTTGAAATATCTCAACTGGAATATCATCACTTTCACCATTATGATGACACACACAAAAAAAAGACTGCTATACATTTCTACCTCAATTTATTTCCTAGAAATATGTTCTGAATTCTCAGTGGGATTGCAAAGATCAAGGACATTGCTTTGATCCCATACCCTTCCATTTCATAGAGCCCAGTTCAGTGCTTTGCATGTGTGGTCTCTGAAAATGACAGATGGACATTTCTTCACTGTTCCTCACGTTATCCCCATGCTATATGTGTGAAGGTTTCTCTCAGTGTGCAAGTGAAACCCCAGAAGCCTGGATACTCTAAATAAAACATGGGGGGAGAAGTTGGCTCCTGGAGCTCACCAGCCTCCCTGTACAGACTCTGTTCTCCTCCTTTTATATCTCTCCACTCAGGTGCCTATTTTGCTGTAAGCAAATAAGTTATCAGCTGATTCTCTTTTGCTCTAAAGCAGAGCTGGTTTAAACCTTCTAGTGCTAAGGAAACTTTACATTTTGCATTTTAATGTAAGACTGTCAGAAGAGAGTAATAGACCTAAAAATGGTGGAAAGTCTTATGGTTTGGGGTGGGCTGGAGGACCTTCCAAGGGTCCCACAGTAATGATGATGCAAACAACCAATAGACGTTATTCCTCACAACAGCCCTCTGAGGCAGATAGCTTATAAGTGCTGAAGACAAGATTCTGGCCCAAGCCAACTAGTTCTATAGTCTGTACTTTCAACCAGCATGATGGTAACCTCTAATCTGTCATGCATAGATAAATCCACATCCAAGGGATAAGACATCAAGGAGGCAGAATACATAACAACAAATAAAGGCATTTGCTTTCCAGCATGGATTCTGCACAGTTCAAGACAAAGAAGGGCATCCATGCAGGTTGACTAAGAGGGTCACAAGCGTCCACACTGATAATCTTCCTTTGGTCCTTCCTGTCTCAATGTCCAAATCCTACCTACTCTTGGAATGCTGTAAAAATGCTACCTCTTCCAGAAAGCTCATGCCAATTTCTCTAGCCTGAGGTAATGTCTCTCAAATCTATCACACTGTATCTATAACCTCTCTAATAGCACTCACTGTTTTCTCCACCATTTTATAGTTAATGCCCCCTGAATTTATTACCATGTGTTTGAAGGCGAAGGACATCATCATCATTGCTGCTTCTCCTAGTCCTAGCAACCTCCAGTATGATGTTGTATGCATAACAGAAACTCAATTATAAAATATAAAAAAATGGTGACTCTCTGAAGCTCTGACTCATACCTATTTTGAGGCTTATCTGGCAACCCATCCCCAAAGTTGGGGGACTTAGACTATGTCACATAGAAAAGTGCAGGCTGCCCCGTCAATCATTGCCAAGACTTGGCTTGGGCAGAACCACAGTCAAGTCTTTGGTTTCAGCTTGCTATAGCATCACATGTTTTTCCTGGCCTGATCCCACTTCCAAGAGGCTCAGAAAGTGGAAAAGGAGCCACAGAACAGAAAGTGCTGGACATAGGAACCTCAAGCATCCTCCAGGATGGTGACACCTAGAGATAGTACTTGTGTCCCTTTAAAGTACAGGTGTGACCCTCCTCGGGAGCAACCCGGCCTACCCTTCTCCTCCATGGGTGGCCAGGAAGGTCAGTGTGGACAAGACAGCACAAAGACATCAGGAACCTTAGGTACAGCTCTCTTGGAGGCTGCTTTTATAGAATTCTGGTCCTGGCAGGGTATATGAGTTTCTGCAAAAGAGCCCTGACTTTAGGAAAAAGTGAGTTTTGCCTTTGTGGCCAAGGGAAGCAGACATGAATAGGCAGCCATGTGCTGAGGGTTAGCTGGCACCAATTCTTTCACTTTCTCTTCTCTGACTCCTGTGCCAGGCAGGCTTCCTTTAACACTGCTAATGAATCCTTCCTCTCTTTTATTTCCTTCCCTTTCCCACCCATTACCCCAAATCTCATATTGGTCAGGGGCAAAGGGCAGAGTAAAATGAGCTGGCAGAAGGAAAGTGTAAGCACAGTTTCTTCCTGCAGGGGCAGGTGGTAGGCCTGGCTTTCTTTCTATCCCTTTCTATCCATCCACAAAATGCAGGGACCAAAGACATTGTAATGTGTTAAGCTAAGAAAGCTGGGGTGAGAAACGGTTGAGTTGGATAGCTCAGAAATAGGACTTTGCATCCATCCACAGATTTCTAGCTTGCTAATTTTTTAACCCTATCTCAGTCACCCCCATGATCAGCAGGATTGTGTGGTAGTTGATGAACTCACCGGCGGTGTCCTCGTTAAACACTTCTAATATTTACATCTGTACACAAGGGACCTGCTGAGAAAGAAGGGAGCAAACCCACTGATTCTAAAATGTCCTTCAACAGGGACCCCATTATCTCATTTCGCCTGGATGTCTGGGCTAATAAAACCTTTTGCAAGCTAACCAAACCTTTCCTCTAGCTGTGCCAAATGTCTGCGACAGAAATCCTTCATGCCAGAGATTTTCCTCCTTGTCCAAGACTTAGAAAAAGGTTGTTTTCTCAGCTGCTTTGAAGCCCAGGAAGAGAGCCAGGGAGGCAAACAAGCCAGCCAGTCTTGCATCAGATAATTCAACAGGCTTTTGATAACCTCGAGTCTTCTGTCCTTTCCCCAGGTTGAGCTGAACTCTCCAAGCCAAGGGACAGAAGGGCCGGAAATGCTCCAGACAGGAAGATCTTGTGGCTGGAAGGAGGCCACAGGAACAGGGTGGCTTGAAGCATACTCAGTGATCCTCAAAGGAATTCCCTAGTCATTGTGTTAAGAGAGCTGGAGGGAAAGGTGGCAGAGATCCAGGTCCCAGTACATATCTGGATTGTATATTGATTAGAACCTGCTTCATCACTTCGAAAACCACTCTTCATGGAACATTGAAGCCTCAGTACCAACAGCTTTGCAAGATTATGAGGGGAGAGTAGAGAAAGAAGTGAATGGTGTCTAAACTGCCTTCTCAAAATAGGGAAGCAAGATCTGTAGTAGTAATACTGTGCTGGAAAATGACAAGGTGGAAAAAGGCACCGTATTTGAGCAGGCATGAACTTATTAATTTATCTACATGTGGCCTATTTAACAACTTTTCTGACAGAAACTGGGGGCAGAAATCTAAAGTTGATCTGAATCCCTTATGACATATAATTCTAGACCCTGGGAAGATTCTCCTAGAAAGTTTGGCCCTGAGGCTACAAGATCTTATTCCCCCCCCAGAGTATCATTATGCTTTTTCATAACATCTCTCTGGGTGAGGCAATTGTTTAAAAATGTTTATATAATATATTAGGTTCCCAAAGTTTATAAACTAAAATAACTTGCTCCTTAAAGAAAACATTAATTTCTTCAGATCAATAGGCTATTAACTTAGTAAATTATGCAATCGTGATAGTTCAGGTCAGAGTGGTATTTTGAGTTTATTATTTTTCCTATCATTTTATTATGAAAAATTTCAAACATGCAGCAAAATTTAAAGAATTTTATAGTGAATACCCGTAAACCTAACAAGTAGATTCTACCACTAACATTTTATAATACTTGTTTTTATTACTTATCTATCCAACAACCCATCTTAGCTTTATGTTGTTGCATTTTAAAGTAAATTGCAAACATCAGTGCAGTTTCCCCTAAATACTTCAGCATGCATATAATTAAATATAAGCTTAGAATTTGTCCATATATTTTAAAAATCATGTTAGGGTTCTTTTTTTTTTCCCAGTGAACTTTATATGTGGTTTGAAAGTGTTAGTGATTTTTTCCAAATTATACTAAAATTAGAGAGAATTTAGTGTCTACATTTATATGGTAGCATGCAAATTTGTATAGTCAAAGAATATGGGTCATTATTTCTATATTAAATATCAGCTTTATTGAGGTGAATATGCATATAATGAAATCCTTTTTAATAATTTGATTTATCTATTTACTTTTGGCTCTGCTGGGTCTTCACTGCTGTGCTGGCTTTTCTTTAGTTGTGAGTGGGGACTACTCTCTAATTGCAGTGTGAGGGTTTCTCATTGCAGTGATACCTCTTGTTGCCTGCGTAGCACAGGCTCTATGGTGTGCAGGCTTCAGTAATTGTGGCTCCTGGGCTCTAGAGCACAGGCTCAATAGTTCTGGTACATGGGCTTAGGTGTTCCTTGGCACATGGGATCTTCCTTGCCCAGGGACCAAACCCGTGTCGTCTGCATTGGCAGGCAGTTTCTATATCACTGAGCCACCAGGGAAGTCCATACAATAAAATTCTTAATACAGGTATTTAAGTTATATATTTCCCTCCAACCACTGCTTTAGCTGCATCTCATAAGTTTGGTATGTTATATTTTTGTTTTCATTTTCTCAAAGTATTTTCTAATTTCCCTTGTTATTTATTGACTTGTTGCTCATTTAGAAGTATGTGAGTGTGTGTTTAATTTGTACACATTTGAGAATCCCCCAAATTTCCTTTTCTTATTATTAATTTAGATCAACAAGCAGAAGAAGGGATACATAGGGTGAAGTCCCAAACAAAGGAGCTTCTGTCCTAGTGGAGCTTGGAGCCCAGCATGGTGGCATAGGAGAGTGTTCTGGTTCCCCAGTGTGGAAGCTCTCTAAACACCTCTCTTTTTGAGTTTTTATGGAGGCTGAATTACACAGGCATAATTGATTAACTCATTGTCCACTGCTGGTTGACTCTATCTCTAGCCCCTCTGCCCTTCCCAGAAATCAGGGGGTGGGACTGGAAGTTCCCACTCTCTTTTCATGATTGGTTCTCCTGGCAACTACCACCCATCCTTAGGTGCTATACAAAAGTCAACTTCATTACATGAACCCCATTGTGGTGGAAACAGCTTGTTATAAGTAACAAGTAACCTATTTCACTGTGATGGCTCTGAAGCATTTTCAAAAACTGCTGAAGCTGAAACTCCAGTACTTTGGCCACCTCATGCGAAGAGTTGACTCATTAGAAAAGACCCTGATGCTGGGAGGGATTGGGGGCAGGAGGAGAAGGGGACGACAGAGGATGAGATGGCTGGATGGCATCACCGACTAGATGGATGTGAGTTTGGGTGAACTCCAGGAGTTGGTGATGGACAGGGAAGCCTGGCCTGCTGTGATTCATGGGGTCGTAAAGAGTCGGACACGACTGAGCGACTGAACTGAACTGAAGAGAGAAAATATTGCAACAAATGATGCTCCTGTTGTTCTTATCACTCAGAGAATTTCAAGGGTTTTGGAACCTGTGAGTTAGGAACTATGAATAAAAACTAAAGGCAATGGCACCCCACTCCAGTACTCTTGCCTGGAGAATCCCATGGATGGAGGAGCCTGGTGGGCTGCAGTCCATGGGATCGCTAAGAGTCGGACACGACTGAGCGACTTCACTTTCACTTTTCACTTTCCTGCATTGGAGAAGGAAATGGCAACCCACTCTAGTGTTCTTGCCTGGAGAATCCCAGGGACGGGGGAGCCAGGGGGCTGCCGTCTATGGGGTCGCACAGTCAGACACGACTGAAGCAACTTAGCAGCAGCAGCATAAATATATATATTTTGGCGAAATATATTTTGGTTATCTGAATGACCAAATATATATCTATATCTATATATATCTTCTAAATCACAATACTACGGTATATAATTTCCATTCTTTTACTTTCAACTGATTTGTGTCTGACTTTAAAGTGTATCTATTGGAGGCAACATATAGTTGGATCATGGGGGTGGGGTTTGTTTGTTTTGACTCTATCAGACAATCTCTGCCTTTTGATTGATGTGTTGAGTCCGTTTACTTTTAATGTGATTTTTGATAAGACAGGATATATGTCTGCCATTTTGCTGTGTTTTTCTGTATATCTTGTGGTTTATGTTCCTCTATTTTTCTATTACTGATGTCTCTATGTTAGGTATTTTTCTAGTTTACCATTTTAATTCTCTTGTTTCTTTTACTATCTATTTTGCGTTATTTTCTTATAGGTTGCCCTGGAAGTTGCTATTAGTGTTTTAACTTAAAACAATCTAGTTTAGACTGATGCTAACTTATATTGTTTACAAAAAAATTGCTCCACTATAGCTCCATTCTCTTTTCCTCCTTTGCACAACTACTGTTATACAAATTACATATTTATACATTAGAAGTCCACCAACACAACTTTAGATTTATGGTTTTATGCAGTTGTTATTTGAGAAAAAAATAACAAACACTTCCCACATTCATACTTCTAGATTTACTTCTGTATTTACCTTTACCGGTGCTCTTTACTTTTGCATATGGATTCCAGTTACCCTCTAGAGTCTTTTCAACTTGAAGAACTGCTTTTAGTATTTCTTGTAGGCTTGGTGTAGTAGTGACAAATTCTAAGATTTTGCATTTCTGAGAGTGTTTTAATTTCTTCAATTTTGAAGGATAGTTTTGCTGGATATACAATTGTGGATTGACAGCAATTTGAATACATCATTCTGTTGCCTTCTGACCTCCAGAGTTTCTGATTGGAAGCCAGCCTATAATTTTATTGAGGATGACTTGTAAATGAAGTCACTTAGTGATTAACGATTGAACTGAATTTGACTGAACAGATTTCCCTAAATAACCTGGATCAGTAAGTCTCCCAAGCTGTGTGTATGTGTGTGTTGTGTGTGTGTTGGGGCATGCATTCAGGGAATTTAAAGCTTTGTCTTAATGTTCACTTCCTGTTCACACAGAGCCTCAAGGTCAGCCAGAAGTGACAGCTTAAAGGTCTTCTTGGATTCTTCTTGGCCATGAGCAAAACTCTGGGAAGGTGTATAGCATTCTAGCCTGGTATACGTAGGACCTTTACAAAACTCCTTGTGGATATCTCATCACCCAATTTTTTTCTTTAAAATATTTTGGTCAGCCTTTTGTTAGCTCTACCAGGTAACAAGACCTTAGGCAGCCATGATGTAAACAATTGCCAGCAGCCTATAGGGTAGGGCTATTCACACAGACCAAGCTCTGAGTCAGGTCAAATAGTGACAATTCTCTTGCATGGGGCTATAAGGGACCTCCAAACCTTTCCAAGCTGCAATACAATGCTACTGTAGTTGTGAGATGGTTGGCTTTCAAGATTACTACACAGCTGGGGAAAGAATGATGGAATTTGTAAAAGTTTAATGCCACAAATCTTGCTGTTCTTACTGAGATTCACCTGGCTTTCTTGAGGAAAAATTTGCCAGATTTTCCAAGCCTCCAGTAATTTCCAGAGTTCTGAAAAAGTTGATTTTGACAGTTTTAATAAATATTCTTGTTGTTTTTGAGGAGATGCAAGCTGCCTGAGTGCCTTACTTTGCCATTCTATATGTTAAGTCTCCCAAGACTAATTTTTAAACATTGATTCAATATCTGTCTTTGTTATCTCCCCCTGTTCAACTCTGCAATTTTCTTTCTGTTTAAAATATTTTCACAATTCTAGAAAATTGATTATTTTATTTTGTTTTTAATCAACTTAATGCTTACACATAATTCAGATAATATCACTTGGTATTATCTTCTACTTCTTTAATTGAGCTTATGTCAGCCATCATATTTTTAATTTCCAAGAGCTCTTTCTTGTCTTCTATTTCTAATTCAACACATCCTACCCTTGTTTTTATATAATTTTTAATTCTCTGAGGATATTAATTATAGTAAGCACTTTCCTCCCTTACATCTTGTATTATCTATAATTCCTCAGTGTTCTTTTTATTAGTTTTTGCCTTCTTGTGTGAGGTACATTCTATGAGTTGGGTGATCCTTGGTTGTCCAGTCATTTTTAAATTATATAATAGAAAATAAAATTTACTCTAAAACTATAATTAGAAATAACGTGCATATGGTAAACTGGTGGGATTCACTGGGGGCTTATAAATGTCAATACATGGAGATATCTTCTCAGAGGTAGGTTGGTATTTACAGAAAAGACTTGTCCAATCTCTTGTCTAGTTCCTACACTCTAGAAGCAGGGCAGAGAAAGGGGCTTCAGCTTCACCATTTGACAGGTGTAATCCCTTGTTTTAGGCAATGCCTCTCACTTTGTCCTCCACTTTTATTTGAAGTCCTAAGTCTGAAACTTCTTTAATTCATTTTCTCCAAAATAAATTTTGGTCGTCGACTTGGATTGGAGATTGGTCACTTGGCTGTCAGAGTGAGAAAGGTGGTCCAACTATTTCCTATATTTCATGTAAAATTTTCAACCAATCTCCTGTTTTCATCTTCTCTGCTTTCTGTGATGTCTGGTGCTTCCAAGTCTCAGGAAATCTTTTAAGTGTTCTGCTGCTACACTACATTGAGAATACTTTGGCTTATAGTTTCCTCAGTTATATCTTGTCAATCTTCCATCACTTCCTGTCTTCTAATATCTTGTAGAAACCTGTTGATGTCTCAAAGAGACCTAATCTTCCTGCCCTTTGGGGTTAACCATTTTTATTATTATTAAATGGAAATAATTTCAGATAGATCATGAGAAAGAGTGGAGATTTAAGTGGTCAAACCTTCACATTAGAGACGAGGCCCTCTTTGTGAGCTTTAGTTCTTTTATCTCCAGTCGGGTAGTGAATTGGTGGTATTATCACAATATCAGCTTTGAGGGTCAGTTACACACACACACACACACACATACACTTATGCACATACTATATATAAAATTACCATACACCTAAAAGCTCCTCTCAGTGGTTAATATAATTTTTAACTATCTTTAAATCATCCTTTCAGGGGACTGAAAAAAGGTGGCTTGAGGCCAAGTATGATCATCATTATTACAAAATATAAGATGCTTTGAATTTAGTCACTATGGCTTCAAATCTTGGCTGTATGATTTGAGGCATTTTAACCTCTCTACCTCTCACTTTCTTTATGTCTAAAATGAGCACACTAATACCAGCTTCATAGGCTTATTGTGAAAATTAGTGAGATGAATGAAATGAATGAAAAATATGGCACATCATAAGAACCTAATAAATGTAAGTTTCTTTCCACTGTGGTGGGGGAGCAGGTAAAAAATGTAGGAAGGTTAGTGATTTTTCTCTATCTTGAAGGCTAAAGAATTAGTTCCATGATCTATTTGCCTTTGCTTACTTTACTGCCCATGTAAGAGGGTCTATGTGTATAAGACTAACGTACAGTTTTATACACAGGCCACAGCACTGTACATTTAAGTTTAAAATGATATTTCTAACCCTTTTCGAAATTGTTAGTGTTATCATTTGTTAGTATTGCTGTGGGGTGCTGCTAAAGAAAGAAGAGATGTTTGTATTACTAGCAAGTTCATGGCCATCAAATACCACATTTAAACTTTATTTTTAATGTTTCTTTTAAAAATCAAAAGTTGGTATAAGTATTACTGGTTTTAACTTTCAAGTATGAACAAGTATGTGCTTGTTGCATTGTCTGAATTTAGAAATTTGGAAATTTCAATCTGGCTCCAATTAAAGCAACTAAATACTGTTACAGGCAATTTCAAGTGACAAAAACCAATTCCCTTTCTCTACCATAAACCAGGAGTATAAAAATGACCAGAAAAATAAGATGCACAGGAACTCTGTCCAGATATAAATGCTAAGTTCTCTGAACACCTGGTGAGATGGGCCTGACTTCCTAGCACTGTCCACAGACCCAGAGGAAGCAGAGCTGGCCCTTCTTGTCCCGAGTCTGCTAGGAGACACAGTCAAAGGAACTCTGACCTGCAAGGGTCACTGAAGGAAGGCTGTGACTGTGCGATTATTATGGTAAAAAAGATGCCAGGAACTCAGAGGGTGTGTCTTGAATTCTGAAGCACACATCCCTGTTACATCATGCTTGGGCCACACGGGGTTTTCTTTAGTCTCAAAGGAATTGATTCGAGGAAGGCAACATGTTTCTATGTAGAGAGGCTGAACTCTGGACTTAACATCTCCAAAAGTGGCTGGTCAAGTGGGACTGGCTTGTGTAATGGACCGCATCCCTTGCCCTGTTCTGAAGGGTGGAGAAACTATTGCTAGTGGGAATCAACACACTGTTTCTTCAGAGCAGGGTCAAATTAATTCCCTCTGTTACCGCAGCATTCTTACTATTTCCCTAAAGCCTTCCTCCAGTGAAAAAAAGGGCAAAGGACAAGAAGGAAACACAAGACAGGATTTCAGATGACTTTATGGGTGTAACAGAGAGACAATAGAGTACCTTTCCTATCCTTTCCTTTAGGGCTTCAACTCAGTCTAGTTGGAACCAGTCTTTGCAACAAGCTCAATCAGATGGAAGGAAGCTGCAACTTCATATAATAACTCTCTCTGGTGTTGTTAGGGCATAACTGGGAGTTGTCAGTTTAGTCTTTTGTATTTTTAATGTTACTGTATCTAAATCTTACACTAGATATAAATATAAAGTGGTGCATTTATTACATATTGTTGGAAAATTAAGGTATTTTTAACCTATAGAAACAGGTTCATAGACTGAAATAATTCAAGAAATAGGAATCTGCAGGAGAAGGACTTTAAAAGGACGTGGGAAGAAGAGCTTGATAGCAACTGGATCGGATTTGGAAGGAGTCTAAAACTATCTGATCTCTTTGAGAGCCCATCAGATTTCCATTTGGGGCCTACTTTAAACATCAGGACTCCTGGCAGACTTGGTAATTATAGTGATAAGAGCTAACAGTTATTAAGTTCTTGTTATGTGCCAGGCACTGTCCTAAGACAGGTTATCCTTATATCAACCTTACGAGGTGAATGCTATTATTATCCCATTTAACCAATGAAGAAATTGAGATGCAGATCATGAAAGTCTACTGATCAACAGAGGGGCATGTCTGGTTGCCCATGTCCATGTCCAAAACTTTTATTTATACACTATTGAGAACAAGTGCACTCACTAGGCAGCCACTCATGGGATCTGATTAGAGGGGCTGCCAAAGGTCCCTAGTCAAAATTTTCCCTCTCTTGCTGACTTGTGAGGGTTTGAAATTCTCATTGGAATCAGACATTCAGGTAAAACCTGTGTCTCCAGCTGGTCTCCCTGTTCAACACAAAGTGTGTTCTATCAGGCAGAGAAACTTCTCCAGAATAAGTCAGTAGATAATCTTGCCTAAAATGCATGACCCTGAAGAATACAGATGAATATTGACCATCAAGAGGGTAGAAAACTGTCTAATGTAGATGTTCTCTGGGCTGGGAAATCTGGACAGGATGCTTTGTAGGGTCCAGCAAGGCCTAGCATGGAGCCCCTAAAGGAAGGAGGTGAGGGTGTTTAGTCTTCCTTTTTGGTCCTCATGCTAATGATCAGCTCTGTTAAGAATTTAGGCACCTTTTAAAGTATCCTAATCCCAAATAAAATTTTTATCTTTAATGTTGACTGGACTGCACTAAGGAATTATTTGCCACTTCTACCAAACTACTGACTTTCTCTCTTTTTTCCCCTGCCACACTATGAATATAGCTTCCTTTATGTTTCCCTGATTACATAAATAATGCCTGTTTACTATAAACAATTCAATAAATATAGAATTGTGAGGAATAAAGCAAACCAGCACTTTCCCAGAAATTCTGGGTAAGGGAACTCTTGATGTCAGGGACCACAGAGCAGAGTGGGAGCTGGGGTTAGGGGAGGTGGTGGGTGGTCAAAGCTCCCTTCTCTCCCTTGGGGCCCTTTGGAGGTGGGATGGGAGGCAAGTCCAGAAGATTTGGCCTTAAAAAGTCCTAAGCTCTTTCTGGTTCCATGCCTTTCCAATGTCAGCTTCAATCTGTCACCTCTCAGCTCCTGTCCCCGCCACCAAGCAGGGAACTGCTTTCTGGAATGGTATACAGCAACCTTGGCTTGGCCCAATTAGGAGGTACAATAATGTGAAAAGCCTCTCCTTTGTTCCCCCAGGGCACCATCTTAAATAACAACTCTGTTTTTTCCCCCTCCTTCCCAAGGAGTTAATCATGTTTTAGAAGTAAACGAGAGCTCTGCCTCATTACTATGGGACAAAAGCTTTCATCGCAAAGACAAGAGCCCACACATTGACGTTTTCTTAGCGCTCAGACAGAGTTCCTCTAATAGCAATGAGGAAGAATGGTTAGAGGTAACTCCCCTAATGACACCATGGATTCCTCTATACACAGGCAGGCAGATTCATCTCTAGGGGAGCCAGCCAGGACTCTATAAAAACTGGGACACCAAAGAGGAAGAAAGGCAAGAAAAAAAAAGAATGGAAGCAAAAAAACAAAAGCCAGGTTCAGTAACCCAAGAGCAGAGATTTTAGTCCTCTTCCAAACAGCTGCAGAATCTCCAGCTCACAGAAGTCATGTGATGGAGAGTGTGATTTGGGGGGACAGCTTGGGGGATGGGCCTAAAGGAATCCTATTGTTCTGAGCTTGGATTTATTTGGTGACCTGGAGCAGTTTTCTGAGCCATCATCTTTTAAAATCAGGATCAAGAGAGAGGACCAATTAAGGTGAGCCCTATTAAAAGACATTAAAAAAACCAACTATATTTTAAGATCCATTTCAGTCCAGATCAGTAAAGAACAACTTTTATGGAGTATTTGTATAACATTTACTGTGCTCTTTGGGGTTTCTAGCTAGAAGGGGTTAGACAAGGTTAACAATGAAGCAAAGAATGGCAACAAATATTAGTAGACTGCCAGCTATTTCTGAAGTGAAGCTATTGAATGCTACTTCTCTAGCTTAGATCAAAGTTGTTTGTTTTATTTAAATAATTAAAAACAAAAATGCTTAAATTTTTTGAATTTAAGGAATGTACCATTTCAATCATGTTAATGTCATCATCCTCTTGCCTGTTGTTGTTCAATTACTAAGTTGTGCCCGACTCCTTGAGACCCCATAAACCGCAGCACGCCAGGCCTCCCTGTCCTTCACTATCTCCCAGAGTTTGCTCAAATTCATGTCCCATTGAGTTGGTGATGCCATCCAACCATCTCATCCTCTGTTGTCCCCTTCTCCTCCTGCCTTCAATCTTTCCCAGCATCAGGGTCTTTTCCAATGAGTCAGCTCTTCACATCAGGAGGCCAAAGTACTGGAACTTCAGCTTCAACCTCAGTCCTTCCAATGAACATTTCGGGTTGATTTCCTTTAGGACTGACTGGTTTGATCTCCTTGCAGCCCAAGGGACTCTCAAGAGTCTTCTCCAACACCGCAGTTCGAAAGCATCAATTCTTCAGGCGCTCAGCCTTCCTTATGGTCCAACTCTCATATCTGTACATGACTATTGAAAAAACCATAGCTTTGACTATACAGACTTTTGTCAGCAAAGTAATGTCTTTGATTTTTAATATGCTGTCTAGGTTTGTCATAACGCTTCCAAGGTAAGTGTCTTTTAATTTCATAGTTGCACTCACTGGACACAGTGATTTTGGAACCCAAGAAAAGAAAATCTGTCACAGTTTCCACTTTTTCCTCCATCTACCTGCCATAAAGTGATGGACCGGATGCCATGAGATTAGTGTTTTGTATGTTGAGTTTTAAGCCAGCTTTTCTACTCTCCTCTTTCACTCTGATCAGGAGTGTGTTTAGTTCCTCTTCACTTTCTGCCATTAGAGTGGTATCATATGTATATCTGAGGTTGTTGATATTTCTCCTGTCAATCTTGATCCTGGCTTGTGATTCATTCAGCCCAGCATTTCACATGATGTACTCTGCATAGATGTTAAATAAACAGGGTGACAATATATAGCCTTGTAATACTCCTTTGTCAATTTTGAATCAATCTATTGTCCATGTAAGGTTCGAACTGTTGCTTCTTGGTCTGAATACAGGTTTCTCAGTAGACAGGTAAGGTGGTCTGATATTTCCATCTCTTTAAGAATTTTCCACTTGCCATCCTCTTGCCTATATTTCTATATA
Source organism: Bubalus bubalis (assembly GCF_019923935.1). Lineage (NCBI taxonomy): Eukaryota > Metazoa > Chordata > Mammalia > Artiodactyla > Bovidae > Bubalus > Bubalus bubalis. The sequence goes on from NC_059167.1 coordinate 23,075,652, forward strand.
TCCCTATCATGGAATACTATGCTGCTGTGAAAAAAAGGATAAGTAACTATATTTACATGGAAAGATTATCCATGATGTATGGATGATATTGTGAGCACACACATGTTTTAATATATGCACAGAAAAGCCTAGGAGATTATATACCCCTGGGAGATTTTCCCTTCTACTATGTATATTGCTTGCTTTTTTCCCCCACAAGCAAGCATTACTTTTATGTTTCCTGTTTCAGAATAAATAAGCAAAAACATTCTTTCCTTCATACAGATAGGGAAAGTCAAGTTAAAGAGAAAGTGAGTGTTCTGCCATACTTAGTCAGCAATCTAGCCAGGATATGCAATTTGTTGTTGCCAGATATTTCCTGTTGAGTGGCATAGACTGTAGCTGAATGCCACTGAAAGTAGATCATGCCAGAACGAAAACACAGGACCTAAAAAGGATAGATACTTTGCAATTAAATAAAACCATATTTAAAATAAGTGTAAGCAACAGCTGCTGAGAAGTGAATAACTTTGTTAATGTTATACTAATTCAACAAATATTTACTGAGTACCTCCTACGTCCTAGGTACTAAGCTAGACATTAGGGAAAATGAAAATGAATATGATGAGGTCCCTGCCCATAAGAAGCTAAATGGTAAGTGCCGAAGTAACCCAAGGCCTTGGGGATCCAGAAGATAACACAGGGAGAAAACACTTGCTTCCCAGCCCCTTGCCTCAGGGTGAATGGCAGTCCAAGGTTTTCATGGCATAAAGCCCTGTACTTCTAGCTTTTCCAGATTAATCAGATCAATGTATAAAAGAGGGGTCCTTGTAGATCATATGGATCATATATCCATTTAATCTTAAAATGAGCGTTCTCTCTCCATCAGAGAAGCAAGACCCCTTGCAGATAAACCAAAGGACCTCACCATTGAACTATCACATTTTTTAATTTCTCAAAATCCATTCTTGGCGCTCTAGTATCTTTTCAAACTCTTGGGCAGGTCCTTCTCAACCTGGCCCAACTCACTGCCCTGGTTTCACCTCTTACCTCCTCCCCTCCTGATTACTCCCCAATCTAACTCTGCTAATTAAAGATGTCAGGCATGCCTTACCTTGGGCTGATCTCTTTCACCTGAATGAATTTCATGAGAGGCCAGCTCAAAAGTCACCTCCTCTGTAAAGTTACCCTTCATCTCTGCATTCTTTGTCATTCTTCCCTCCCCTCTATTTTAAGAGGCCTTGATCACAGAATGACTCCCAGGCTTTTCCTCAGGCCATTCCAGTTGTTAAAATACTGAAATACTGCCATGTCATTTGGCAAATATCTGCGGCTCCTAAGGCCCTTAGGGCTCCACTATTTCACCAGCCCAAGGCTCCCCCGCCACGTGATCCAGTACTAAGGGATTACTGCCTGGCGCGGGGGAGGGGGTGCTCCAGAAGCCCCTTCCCCCATGGTCTGGCATCCATCCCGCCTGGTCCCCCCTCTTCAGGACCAGTCGTACAATGCTTGCACGGTCCTCCTGCTCGTCACACTACATTATGGTCAGTGTTTCCTAGCCTTGCCGATCCAGCTAGATTTTGAACATTATGTTTTATTCATCTTTGCTTTTTCCAGAGCTTAGTCCAGTACACAGTAGATGTTCAGTAAATGCCAGCTTGCTAAATGACCACATTTCCAAAATTATTACTAATCTCAGCTACTTATTTGATGCCACTTTTGAACTGGAAAGAATATTTTACAGCCTATCATTAATGATTAAGTGAAACTAAACCAGAAAATGTATTTTTATCACGGAAGAAATGACATCAAGTACTTCCATAAAGCTTCGTATGTAGCAAAGAAGCCATGGCTAACTAAAAGCTCAAAATGATTTTTTAATTGCTTTTAAGTCATTATTTTTAACTTACTCTTTATCTGAACTGTTTCAAAGAGCCTCATAAACCAGAAAAGCTGTTGAATGTGAGTTTCTCGCCTTTTTTTCTCTATAGAATAGTGGAGGTGAATAAGAAAAAGTCTGAAAGGAAACCAGTGAGAGGTTCAACAAATGTAAAAGGAGGAAGAAGAGATGCACAGGAGTAGAATCATCTAGAAACATGGAAGGTGGGCCTGAATAATCAGGACTGGTCTCTACCTAATGGGAGGGTATAAACCACTTTAATAATAAAAATGAAAGTAAAGTAAAGTTGCTCAGTCGTGTCTGACTCTTTGCGACCACATGGACTGTAGCCTACCAGGCTCCTCTGTCCATGGGATTTTCCAGGCAACAGTCTTAGAGTGGGTTGCCATTTCCTACTCCAGGGGATCTTCCCGACCCAGGGATTGAACCCGGGTCTCCAGCATTGCAGACAGATGCTTTACCATCTGAGCCACCAGGGAAGCCCCTTTAATAATAAAGGTTCTCCTTATTAGAATTTTCTGGCTGCACATTGGTACACAATTATGAACATCTAATGCATGTATTATTCAGATGCAAGTCACAGAAATGCAACTGAGACTAAATAAGAAGGAAGCCTATTGGCTCACATAACTGGAATCTTCAGGGTATGTGACCTCAGGCACAGCTGGATCCAGGGCCTCAAATGATGACCTCTGAACTTCCCCCTCTCCCCCTCATGGAATCTCTTGGTTTTGTCTCCCTCTGGGTTGACTTCACTGTCATTCTCAAGTAGGTTCCCTCTGGATAGTGGCAAAGATGGCCACCAAGAGTGCCAGGCTTACATTCTACCGATGTAGCAACTCTGATTATTTTAGCAAAGTCCCAGGTTGATTCTAAACTGACCGCTGCAAACCATCTCTACAGAAAGAGTGTGTAATCCCACCATTGGCCAGACCTCAAGCCAGTGGATACAGCACAGGCTGAAAATGGAAGAGAGGTGTCTCCTTATAGAAAATCAGGGCTCAGTCACTTCAGAGTTAAATCTGAGTTTGACTCCATTTTCCACCATTTATTAGTTGTTTTTGCTTCAGAGAGCCTATTTCCCCAACTGTAAAATCAGAGTAGTAATACCCATCTCATAGTTGTACTGTAAAAACCCATCTCATAGTATATTGTAAAGATAAAGTTTGTATAGCTCTCATCATGTTCCTGTTACAAAAATGGCTGACAGTTAATGTTATCATCAGCATTCCCAGGGGCATTTATAGAAAGCACAAACGCTACCCCACAAAGGCACTTTCTTACAGAAATGAGTAGGACAGAAGGTGCACAGCCATAACCTAGACGCAAACCATGGCATACAGCCTCATTTTTCAGCCCCCCTGGAGTCCACTGGCTTGCTCTTGGCACTTAAATAGAATCCCTATCTTCAATTTTTAAAATTCTTCTCAGCCCAATACCACATTTGTTTTCTCTTTACTGTACAAGTTCAATAGAATGGATAATCCCCCTTGTTCACCAAATCGATCACTTTCCAAAGTCTTAATTTCTAAGGTTTCTCAATATAAGAATGATGTAACTTGAACATGGCCAAAGACTACTTACACTTTAAGGCGAGTCAGCAATTAAGAATGCTAACTCTATTAACTCCAATAATTTTATTATTTCTGGCCCAGTGATAAAATCTGAGGAGAAATGGATTCAGGAAAGCCAGTCAATTTTAAGATATACCTGCAGAGTTGGACCTTAACTTAGTGAATAATAATTAAGCACAGCAACAACTAGTAATGGCCTAACCTCTTCGTGCCTTAATTCCTTCATCTGTAAGATGAGGATAATAGTACCTATCTTACAAAGATGTGATGACTGAATGGATAATTACATGGGACCATGTAAGTGGTTAAGCATTTGATGTTAGCTGTTGTTGTTAAGAACAGCTACATTGAAAACCAGTAAATTGATGATCTTACTGGTCCTTTGACAAGCAAGAGATCTTTTTCATTTTGAAAGAAAGAAAATTTAAGAGTTCTGGCCAACCTTACAGGTTTAGAGATGTATGAAGTTGGGAAGAGAATTCAGCAGTCTCCACCCCTAACTTGTCCCTTTGTTGTAAGCCTTGTGGGCCAGCTCTTTAGCCTTGAAAGCAAAGTGTGAAAGTGGGAAGATATCCTGTAGTTCTAGTCTGCTGTTAGCTTTGGGCCTATAATGAGAGTCTCTATCTACCTCTGAACCTCAAAAACAGAGACTTGAGAGGGAAAATTTGCCAAAGTTCAATTGCATATCAAAGAAAGCCACAGAGCCAGAAAGCTCCCTATGGACCCACACAGCCGCTTTGTCTACTGCCAAGCCATGGCCCTAATGCATGGATACGCCTGTAAGCCAAGAGCCAAAGCCACAAAGTTCCACCAGTTCATTTAGCCTTGGCATTTCAATGTACTGAGGGATCTGTTATTTGGGTTGTTGTCTCATTGTTAAGGGGTAAAAACAGAAACATGCTTGTCATCGGAAAATTGGTTTACTAAAATCACCACCACTACCCCAACCCCACCCCAACCCTATCGTGAGAATAGTTCCACTGCCTTCTGTGAGGAAGTGGAGCAAAGGCCAGCTTTTCCCCATTGGTGAACCCTGATCTCTTTGTGGTCATCCTTTCCCACGGACTCACTTGGATGGGCCAGTTCCTGCATCCCAGGGTAGGGGCAGCTCTATAGCCAATGTCACCAATGCTTGAACCTGGGCATGGGGTCTACTTCTATCTCAATCCCTGCCCTTCTCAAGGGAACCACTCATGATGGCTTAGTTTCTATTTCAATAGCCCTTCAATTCTTCCCTAATATCTCCCCCTCTCAAAAATTGTAAACACAAAAGGATTCATAACTCCTTCCACCATTGGGATTTGCTTATTTCTTCAAATGGTACCCCCAAATCCCATGACTATGACTACAACTTTTCTCCCTGGATAGCCATGATGCCTTGAGTTTTCAAAATGTCCCCAGTTGGACAGCTACATAGAGGACCCACACCAGAGAATTATGAAGTTGCAAACAGGAGCTTGTCATGCTTGGAGAAGTCAATTCCATTTGAGTCAACAAACACACACTGGCCATCTGCTCTGCACTGTGCCGGGACCTTTAGGATCGAGTCAGCCCTGCCTTCTAATTTAGCTGAACGCCTAACGTGGCAGGAAAGTACTACCTAAAACCACACTCAGTGGGAAAACAGAGAGCCTTGTGGTTGAGACAAATGCAAAGAAATGGTATCATCCAAGCCACACCATAAAGGACAACAAGTAGTATTTCTTCAAATGAAGGGCCTTCCAGGCAGGTAATACAGCCTGAGCAAAGAAAGTAAGGGTAGAAAGTTCTAGGCACTACCACACACTGCAACGTTTTACTGAAAGCACATAAATTATGAATAAAGAAAATGTACCTAGTACTAGTAATACTTCTTATCTGCAAATTCTGTTGGAATGCTTGAGATTCATCTCCCATGGAAGAGCTTTTATTATTTGAAGCATACAGCTGTGGTTTTGTTTTTTTTTTTTAATTTATGTTTTTAGACAGGAAAAAGCAGTCCTTGAGAAGCAGTGACTTATGCAAGGCTGGGCAAAGGTCAGTGTCCTGAACTTTGCAAGCGGCCAGGCTGGAGGCGGATCTCAGAATTCACGTTTTCTGCCATCATCATCAGACCACCCTGCCATGTAATAAAACCAGCCCCAGGTCTTGGTTTTGAACATCTGAAAGTGGAAAGAAATGTGACAGGTCAAAATCTCAGATTCCCTTGGCTTTCTAATTACTTGCAAATCCACATAAGGCTCACATATCACTCTCTTCTCATTTTGTCAGCATCTGAATTTGTTTGGTTGTCGTGTGAGTGATGAAACCTTAAAAGCTATGTTGATGTGTGCAGCATGTGGAAAACCATTCCAGGGTTCTCTCTGCCATGGAAAGGCCAGAGGTACATGTACACATTCTTATACACCCAGATAAACGGATCCGTCCACTTGTGCACACACTCAACATCACTAGACACTCATTTAAAAAAACACAACGTACTGTGTGCTTGATGGGAAGCCATGGGCTAAGTTCTCAGACACTGGCCAAGAAGAGATGGGATCCAACCCATCCCTAGACCACAGGAAAAATACTTTCGACCACAGAGCTGGCTGCAAAATATTCTTTTTGTAGGAAACAAAATGTTTCCAGCCCTGGGATTTTTTTTTTTTTTTTTAAAGGTCTTTTCACTGTTACTGAGTAGGAAAGGCAAATGCTTAAGCAAGAGGCCAAGTAAACATCTAAGGAAACCAAAACCAGGCTCCTTTGCTGGGATAGTAGAACGCAGAGTAAGTGAAAGGCATGCTGGACAAGCCCCAGGCCTTTCGAAGTCATGGGGGGCACAGCAACTCTGGCAACTATTCATGTGTTTATGACCCCAGTTTAATCCCAGTTCACTGCGGTTCCCCTTGTTAGCTAAGCAGACTTGGACAAGCTGCTTCACTTTTCCCAGCCTCAGTTCCTTAAGTGTCAAGAGTGAATAATAATAGTGCTAATATCAAAGGTTACTGTGAAGAAAAAAATAAAGAATATGTAAAAGTTGCACAATGCCCAGGGCATAGTAGGGACTCAAGAAATAGGATTTGCTAAGCTTGGTTCCGGAACTCTAACAAGTCACCAGAGAACTACCATCATAGACTATTAAAACCCAGGGATTCCTTAGAGATTAATACTCCAGCTCCTACATTTTACAAATAAGAAAACAGTCCTAGAGAGATGAAAAGTTTAAGTTGCTCAGTTGTGTCCGGCTCTTTGCTACCCCAAGGACTGTAGACTGCCAGGCTCCTCTGTCCATGGAAATCTCCAAGTGAGGATACCAGAGTGTGTAGCCAGTCCCTTTTCCAGGGCATCTTCCCAATCCAAGGATTGAACCCAGGTCTCCTACATTGTAGGCAGGTTCTTTACCATCTGAGCCATCAGAGATGAAAACGTGTGACCAAGTCATCCAGTTAGTGGTAGATCCTGAGCTAAGACCTTGAAGACTGGATGCAAAGATTAAAAAGAGTTAAAGTAATTCATATTACAGAGGATACCATGTGCTATCAGCTGGCAGTGGATCTTAGACCCAGTGTATCTAAGAATCACCTGGGCAATGTATAAAACATGCAGATATCTAGAACCATCTGATTTAGTCTAGGAGGGCCCAGAAATCTGAATGCTAACAAGTTCTACTAGTGGATTCCAAGAGGTATTCTTCTGACCACTGGTCAAGAAACATTACAAAAGGAAGTCATTAGCCAAATAAATATTAATAACTGTGCAGAGTCCTAGGGTTGTAGCCCATGGTTCAGCACAAGCAGTGTGGCAAGCCCTACCATAAATAATGAAGAATATTCCCATTGTACAAAATAGTAATTGAGGTAGAACATGGCACTGCTTCATCTTCTAGATCTATTTTATAGAAGAACCTGTGACTCAGAGTCCTCTGCCCAAGATCATGCATCTAATTAGAAACAAAGCTAGAATGTAATTCTAAAATATCATTACCTGTTTTCACAATGGAGAATCTTTTTTCTAGGTACTTAGAGGTGAAGACAAAGGGCTATGTATATATATTTGTTATAGGCTAGGAACTATGAATTAATTTTAATTGCTGAGAGAATAAAAAAATCATCCTAGCTTTTTGATGCAATAAAACGTAAAAGTTCTCCCACGGTGTGTCTGGGGCTATTATTCATTCTATCAGCTCCTTTGCAGGCTAATGGAAGAAACTTGGTTAGAAGAAAGAAGTAACAACACCATACGATGCTGGACATTTCAGAGACACCAGAAACTCTATTCACATTAGTGCACACCACCTGCTTCCTTTTCATTAAAATTCTGCTCTTCTAATATAAAACATATATCTGACCCCAAGACCTATAAAGTTCTGTGCGTCATCAAATAACCGCACAAGTATCCTCTTTAGTGGTTACTGTGTTAAAGAATTTGGGAACTTCCTGGACACAGCCCAGATGAATCAATATGGGGTTGGATTCAGAGTCATTGGAAAGGATGGAGTCTCAGATATTCCCAGCAGTACGTAAGAGGCTCTTAGCAATTTCTGGGGGGTTCACCCCCACAGACTAGAAATGATTACTCTCTAATTCTTGGCCCAATATTGAAGGATCTGAGAAGGTACACAAATATAGCACCCCCACTTCTATTTTTCTTTGATGAGTGCTTTAAGATAACGATGATCCCCCAACAGAGTCCCTTCTGAAAGCTGTTAAGAAATGTAGGCAACAAAGCACAGTGAAAGCCTTAGCTTTTTGTTTGGAGAAAATCAGTAATGTATTCTGCAGTTGGATGATGCCCATCCTCTGAGAATCTCAGAAGGCTCCTATTCATTAAGTTGGTAATGGTGGCCTTAGAAAAGATTTATTATGACTTAGATCAATCTTCGGAGAAGGCAACAGCACCCCACTCCAGTACTCTTGCCTGGAAACTCCCATGGACGGAGGAGCCTGGTAGGCTGCAGTCCATGGGGTCGCAAAGAGTTGGACACGACTGAAGCGACTTAGCAGCAGCAGCAGCAGCAGCAGCAGATCAATCTTATGGGGCTTCCCTCATGTCAGTAAAGAATCTCCCTGCAATGCAGGAGACCGCCTGTAATGCAGGAGACCTGGGTTCAATCTCTGGGTCAGGAAGGTCCCCTGGAGAAGGAAATAGCAACGCACTCTAGTATTCTTGCTTGGGAAATCCCATGGACGGGGAGCCTGGAGGGCTGCAGTCCATGGGGTTGCAAGAGTCAGACATGAGTTAGTGGCTACACCACCACCACCAGATCAATCTTATAGTCATTATTATTGGCCTTAGAAGGGGATAATAGAATTCTCCTTATAGAATCAGAGGTGGAATCTGAATTAGTATCCAGCTACATAGTTAACCACTTAATCATCCTGTCCTTCCTGGATAGAATTCCAACCTTCAGAGCTGCTCCTCTACTCCATGACATCAGTGCATTCAGAGAATGCCAACTCCTCTTCCACGACGAGGAAGGGAGCCTGCCAGGCTTCCAACAAGGGAGAGGCAGGGTCTGGATACGTACATACAGGCCATGAAATATTTCAACACACCTCTTTTAGGTGTTCTGTGGGTTTCAAGCCCCCAAGCCCCCATGAGGCATTATTTCCAGCCATTAAAATGTTTCCTGAGCTTAGATACATCTGGAAAGTTTTGGAAAATCCCACAGGAAGGAGACTGAGCCAAGAGAACTCCTTTTCTCATGCCATTCAAGAAGCACTGCACAAAATGTTTGCCCTCTAAGACAGCCTAGTCCAGAAACCCAACTCTCAGGACTGGAGAATCATGGCAGACAGAGGAGCCCTTTGGGGAACAGAACCAATGGAGACTATTTAGGGTCTCATATCCATGTGCTAATCAAAGAGCTAATGTAGATCATGTCAGTCAAGGTCCATCAGAAAAATGGGACTTACCCCAGGTAGTTTAAGAGAGAGAGTTTAATGTTGAGAACTAATTACAAATGTGTTGGAAGAGTTTGAAAGGAGAATAAGGAACAGTGAAGCAACATAGAGACTAACAAGAGTAAGAAGCCACCGTCACCCCTAGGGCTGGAGTAACAAAGGAAGGGGTGCTGCTGTTAGGGCTCAGAGGATAGAGCTGCCCATCTCCAGCTCTTCACAGAGCTGGGTCCACAAAGGGATTGTGCTCAGTTGCTCAGTCATGTCCAGCTCTTTGCAACCCTACAGACTGCAGCCCTCCAGGGCCCTCTGTCCATGGGATTCTCTAGGCAAGAATACTGGAGTGGGTTGTTCCAGAGAATCTTCCTGACCCAGGGATTGAACCCATGTCTCTCACATCTCCTGCATGGATGGGTTCTCTACCTCTAGCACCATCTAGAAGCCCTTACAAAGGGATCACGGAGGAGGAATTGGGGTCATTGGAGACATCACTGGAAAAAGAGAGAGGGAGGCAGAAATATGTGGCTTCTCCCATACCTCTGTTCTTCATTCTCCCTCCAGGGCCCCAAACTAAGCAGAATCAATGGAAAGGGAGCTGGGAAAGGCAGATCACATGGTTAGTTCCCTGTGGTATTAACCTGAGCAGAGGAAAGGCAGGGAGTGTATCTGAGAGCAAAGAAGGAATTGACTGGCAGGACCCAACAAGGCAGGGCCTCTTGATTCCCAATTTGCAGATAAGGATCTTCAAAAAACAAAACTTTGAAGCCTAAACTGGTAGTTCTCCAAACTGGCTACTGATTCTACACCCCTAGACCTGAAGTTTGCCAGAATTCCCTGGAGCAGGAGATACACCTGTCCTCACTTTCCCCAACATGTGTTTCTAAACTTCATTTCCTGCACATTCTGATGACCACTGTCTCTTTATGGAAACCAGGGTTCTAAAAGAAGAAAATAGCACTGAAGGTTGGGAAGAAGGGAATGATGGGCTGGAAGAGATGGTGCAGGGTCAGCGGGGGTAAGAGAACATTTGGACCTAAGATTCTGCACAGTTATAAAAATCCCTTCTGATCTCCATCCTGACGGCAGTCACTGAGGTCTGGTGGAAGACAGGAAATTGCTACTCTGTCCCATAAGTAGGGAATGGCGTGTGTTCTGGGCAAGGCCAGGTCTTGTCCCCCTCCCAGGCTGCTCATCTCCTGGACTGGCCCAGTCTGTGAGTAGATGAACAATAACCTCATTTACTCACTTATATCAGAAATGACCCTCCTTCCAACCTCCTTCCAGAGCCAATCACTGTGCTAGAATGCTGTTGATCCTGCCTCCTAGTCATTGCATCTCTTTTCCTTCTTCTCCATCTCAGTGGCCACTGTTCCCATTCAGGCCCTGATTTCTTTGCATTTTATTTCAAACACCTCCAAACCCATATAGTAAACTCCTGCTCAAGAGCACCTTGCAGAGTATAAATCTGATGTCACAGCCCTGCTGGAAGTCTCTCATAGGGGCTTCTAAGCCTTCAGAGTCAAGTCTAATCTGTCCTATCTTTCCTTGCTTTATCTCTCTACACAGGCCTCAGTTCCCCCCACCCCTACCCATTGCACAGACACCCATATCCTCTCCCCAGTAGCACTACAGAAGGACCATTTGCAGTTCCTGCTCTGGAGCCTTTGTTCACACAGCTTCCTCAGCCTTCTTTCCCACCTACCTGGCCAGTACTGATATGCCTTTCAAGTCTTAAACATTATACCCTCCTCTGAATCCTCCCCTGACCGTGTCTTCGCTGCTGAGGGTTCTGAGCGTCCCAATACTGATGACCACTCTGTCCTCCACGGAAGTTCCCTCAGTCCCTTCTTGTATATATTGATATTTATGTCTGTCACTCTCTACTAGGCATCTTCCTTCTGCTGTATGGCTTTTTGGGGCGGGAAATCAGACTCATTTGACTTCATATCCCCAGCATTTGGCACACACACCTACCCGGCAAAGATCTGAAGGTAGAAAAGGAAGAAGGGAGGAAAGGATGGCAGGAAAGGGGAGTGTCAAGTACTTAATGGTCTCGTCCAGATAAAAAGAGAAGAGTTATAAGAGGATCCATGTCTACGGTTAGAGCAAACACAAAGGACTATTATTACAATTGCAGACTCTAGAAGATTTATTGCGAAAGACTTTAAAGCTGTAATGTATACCATTTCTTAACTGAGGGAAAATATTCAATTTTTAGGAGAAGGAAAAAAAAAAGTGACCAAAACTTCACAGATGCTATGGCCGTCGCTCAGCCAACTTGTCTCAGTGGGTTTTCTTTGCAAATACTTGGCTTTTGGACAACCACAGTGTGTAATGAGACTCCCTATACACAGGGGTCCTAGAGACAAATGAAGCCTCTGGTAGAAACCTCTGCTGTTTAATAGGTTAAAGGCTGGCTTCTGGGAAGAACTATTCTTCTCCAGGCAATGGGATGAAATGCTGACATGCTCTTAGCAAAGGCTGTCCCAGGGATCTCAGAGTGAGGACTATAAACACATAAGGTTAGTCGCAGAATGTAAGGTTAGTTACAGGTAGAAAGTGGAGACCAGTCACAAAGAATAGCCTAAGTTTCCATGTGTGGCCATATAGGACAGTGTGTCTGGAAAGAATACTGCCTAGCTATAAACAAGAGAGAACAGCATTGTATAAGCATGCCTGTGGAAGGGGAAGGGGCCACACTGGATCTATTGCACTTGTATTTTAGGGAGGCCCCCGTCAGAGAACACAGAACTGTCAGAGTCTTCCCATTTCACTAGACAGTGACCGAATCTTCCTCAGCAGGGATAGAATAATGTTTTCAGAGAGGAACAGACAACTCAGGAAGGCTGTAAATGTAAAACATGGCATTGACTACTCCGTGGGGAAAGTGACTTTGCAAGGAAAGTGTAAAGAGGCAGAGATGGCTTATATGTCATGCTGTATCATCCATGAGAGAAGGGATGTCTCTGCCACTGTACCTCCTGGCCTGCAGGTTCCCACCAGAAGAGACCATGAACAGGTGGGCACAGACTGTCTCCAGTGTGGGCAAGACTCCACAGAGACTATCTTTTTTGGCTTTGACGGAACATGGCAGAACACTGAAGCCAAATCAGAATGTGAAAAAGAAACCGGCTGGAAAGGCCAGAACTTAGCAGTTGAGAGAGGAAGGGCCAGGCTGTCCCCTGTCTGGATGGTGAGGTTCAGAGGAGCTGAACATGTCCCATGGAGCTCATTCTTCCTCAAGGGTGTTCTGTAGCTACCCAGCGCCACATCATCATAGGAAATAACTAGGGATTATTATACAAAGCTCTCTCAAGGCAAAGACTCAGTCTATTCTTTGAAGGTGTCATTCTCCCTGGTTCAAACATTGAAGGTGGCCACACCACAGTGACTGTTTGGAGAAATGTTCTGCAATTCCTTCCAAGGAGTGTGCATGAATAATCTTATATTAACATGGGGTTCAGTATAGGATGGGTTTCCCTGGTGGCTCAGACGGTAAAGAATCTGCCTGCAATGCAGGAGACCTGGGTTCGATCACTGGATTGGGAAGATTCCCTGGAGAAGAGAATGGCAACCCATTCCAGGATTCTTGCCAGGAGAATTCCTTGGACAGGGAAGCCTGGTGGGCTATAGTCCATGGAGTCACAAAGAGTCAGACACAACTGAGTGACTAACATTTTCAATATAGGATAATGGTTAAGAAGAGAGGGCTGCAAGGAAGAGAGTGTGTATGTATAGGGGGGCCACCCCTTGGAAGCCATGTGATTCAGAGCAGTTTTTAAAAAACTCTGTAAACCTCAATACCCTCATCCTAAAGTATACCAAGTAATACTTCTCTCATAGAGTAGTTGTGAGGCTTGACCAGGAAAATGTCCACAAAGTACTTACGAGAGTGACTGGCACAAAGGAAACTCAATATATGGTTGAGAAGACTGAGCAAAGCAACCAGAAAGTCAGGGCTGTGCTGGGTGATCTGTGCTCAATCCCTTCCCAACACGCCAGATGCCTCACTTCTAACGTTTACAGGTTTATATTGATGCGTCTCTTTCTGGAAGTGTGACGCACAGGGAATTCTGTTACTTAGAGTCATGGATCATGATCTCGGCTCAGTCGCTCACTGCCAGTTCTGAGTCGAGGATTCAGAAAGTAGGCATGGGTAGGGCCACTGTAGCTCGGCTCTCCAAAGGTGTTCGCCAAATCATGATCCCTTTGGTAACAATAAAACACGGGTCCAAGACTCCAGCACACATGTTCTTTGTCCTAGACGCCAGAACTCTTAAGCTTTGCCAAGCCAAGCAGGGAAACTTTCAGAAAGAGACCCTCTGTGGAAAAATCTCTGCTTCAAGCATTTGAACTGTAAGGCAGTTGCCAGCAGTCATTGACTGGTTTAAAAATCCGAAGGTGACTGGAGGGGTGGGTGTGGAGAGAGGATCAACAGGGTAGGAAAAAGTTGAGGGAAGGAAGGAGTGAATATGTCAACTCTGGTAACTGAAAATTGCAAATTACTTAGATCAGCAGAAATCAGGAATGCTCAATGAGTTATACTGCAGTTGACAACCAATCATGCATTAGATAATGTTTAGCATATCATAAAATATTATGGTCACATAATCAGACATATATATTCAAATAGAATTCTAGAGACATACTTGATTCATTTCCCCTCACATCTCCATCATGCAAATGCTTTGTCTGCTTCCCATACCCCTACACCTAATTTCATAAGCCATTAAGATTTTGGAAGGGTCTGAAGCCCCACCCCGTTTGCTGCTCCAATTAGACTGAAAGGCAGACCAGCATCACACCACGCAGATCCCTGGAGAGAAGCAGAGGCCACAGGCTCAGGCAGGCACACTCTACCATCCACAGCAACCAACCAGACAATGAGTTCTGTAAGTTGGATCTCCTTGGTTCATATATGTGACAAACTACGTTTTTCAAATCATGTACACAGACAGGGCAAGGAGCATTCTAAATCAGTCACGTGCCAGAAGTCACAAGCCAAATAATGGCAAGAGTAAGAGAAAAAAGCAAGAAGCAGCCCATCATCTACTTCCTAATGTCCCTGCCCCAGAGCAGAAGTGCTGTTCTAATATGCAATTCAGTAACTTTGGAGGTAAGCTCAATGACACTCAAGATCCAGCCATCTCCAGGGAAAAATCAGACAGAAAGATAATAAGAGCTATTTATTACAAGCCAAAAGAATCATCACTAAGACAAGGCTTCATTTTCTAGCATCTCATTTCATTCCTAAATTAAAAATAAATTCTCTCACCTTAGAGAATATGGTATAGCCAAAAACACTTAAGCTCCAGAGTTAACACAAACTTGGCTTCAAATCTCATTACTACTACTGGATATACAGTATTATCCTCTTAGCTCAGTTTATCTATTTGTAAAAAGGAAGATGATGAGATGTATACTAAAAGGTTCTTGTCGAAGTTAAAAAATGAATGTGGAATTATAAAATCTGATACCCACAAAGAACTTCCTTCCATTCCTGGAAATTAAAGAAGCTTTAAATTAGTGTTGCCTAGAGCACTGAAATGGAGAAAGGATATTTTTCATGACCAAACAGTGGCACCCCAAGATGGTAGAAAACAGGTCCCCACATGGGCTACTTCTTGCCTTCTTTGCTGTCTCTGTCCCACTCTGACTTCTCAAACTAAAGATGCAAACACGTAAAAAATGTAGCTATGAAGTTTCTCCCATGTTGAGAAAACCAGACACACAACTCCAGTACTCAAAAACCACTGAGCACATCTAGCCTGTGAAGATAGGCAACAGGAAGCTCAAGATTTCAAGGGTGACCCTCTATGAGCATCAAGGGCGACCCTCTATGAGCACAAAAGGCCATTTGCAGGAGAGGGGCAGAGAGGTCAGCCTTGTTTGCAGGATGTTGTCTGTAAGTTATTCAACTGCAAAGTCCACACTCATGGTGAGGTTCAACTTGGAAAAAGTCACTTATTCACATGCCTGGGCCCAAGCATTTAAAAGGCTGATAATTCACTGCAATGCGGGGTGGGATGGTACCCTTCAAAAATATTTTTCTGCAGAGTTCTGTAGAAGCTTTCTATACACCACGGAAAATCAGAGGGAATATAAATATCACATCGCCTGCAAACATAGTAATTTGACTGGGTTGGGGACTTTTTTGCCCACTTTTCTTACTAAAAGTTGGCAAAGTGAAAATAGCGACAAATTAGAAGTTCAGAAATTTAACTCCAGTTCCATTTCTACTGTGTACTAGTTGTATGATGCTGAATAAGTCATCCCTAACTGTTAACCCTTTGATGAAGGGACTAGAATAGACTATGGGTCTGAAGACCACTCCTGTGAGAAACACCGAAAGTGCTTGTCCTATCTGAGTGGTCATTAGGGGCAGGGCCTAGGTATCTTCACTGTTAATGAACACTTGGGATTTTGTTTGTTTTCTTGTTTAATTTTTATTATTTTTTATTTTGCTCATTGGAAGATAATTGCTTTACAATGTTGCTGTACAATTGCTGTACAATTGTACAACAATGTGAACTAGCTGTAAGTTTACATATATCCCCTCCCTCTTACGCCTCCCTCCCACTGTAGTTGATAATCACTGGATGAGATGATTCCTCGAGGGTATCTCAGGACAGGGACACTGTCATATTCTAAATGGTTTTGTTCTAGTGAAAGTGCTGGTTCATTTGTAAATCAGTTTACACTTTATGGACATACGGAATCCTTCGTTCTCCTTTGCTTCTCCTAACCAAAGAACCCAGTTTTTTCCCTCACTCATAGCTAACCATGGGGTCGCAAAGAGTTGGACATGACTGAGCGACTTCACTTTCTATAGCTAACCAGCCAAGGCTAAGATACAACATCCTGTCCAACCTTCATTTTCAAGTGAGCCAACTAATAATCAGCATCCTTGACTCCCAGGTCACTGCCTTGTCCATGAGATCTTGTAGCTGTTTCCTCTGTTGTTTCCCTAGCCTGACAATGAGGCCTTCAGTTTTGATTCCAGAACCCTGAGTCTCTTCTACTTCCTGCCACAGCTGAGATTTCTCTAGAAATCTCTCATTCACCTATTTGCTCTGGTTTACTTGGCAAGTTAGAGCTGGGAGGGTCACTGAATAAGGAGATTTGCTGCCAGACAGTGTGTAAAAATAAAACTAGTCAGAGCTGGAGAATGACGGAGGTAACAAAACACCGGTGAAATGAGTGGTTCATCACAGGGGAAGTTACCTAAACACTCAGTGACTGGACCCCTCATTCAGCCCCTGACCATCAGAGGCTGTGATCCTCAAAGAGAGAAATGAAGACATGTACTAAGTCTTTCATAAAAACAAATGTATTCAATTTACAGCAGTATTCTTTATTCACAGATGTATTCTTTCTACTTTCTGGTGTTAAAGGTATTTTAACCTTTTTTAAAGGGTGGCAACAATTAATTTTGCAACTCTATTTGATTGAAAAAAAAAAGACATTTAAAACTTTATGCTGATTCCCCAACTCTTGCTTTGGTTTGATTTTTCTTTAAATTTCTGTTGACCTCAAGTGGCTCAAAATCTCCTAGGGACATGGGCACTTTTCCTCAGCAGAGGTCTGTGGTCTTTCATGTACAAAGTATCTGAAAGGGGCACCCCCATCAGAAGCCTGGGGGCAGTTGTGCAAAGTACATTTTAAACTGTCAGTTTCCAGTGGAACCTCTTCATTGGAAAAGGGAGAAGTTTTCTCTACTTTAGCCCATTCACAAAGAGAGATTTTGGGGGCACACTGATTTTTTTCAAAGGGAGCCGTATGGAGTTTACGTTTTTTTGGTTAAGTGGTGGGAAAGATAATTATATTCTTATTTCGAACGTGAAGATAGAAACAGGAAGTGTGCACTTGGGTATGTGAGTTACCCTTTCTAGGTCAGAACCTGTCTTTCTGCTTGGTGAGTCTTAGTTCACGGCATTCATTTGCTGCTACTGTCTACTTTAAGGTGCGATTTCCTTAGATTTTAATACACTTACCTGGTGACCTGAAAAAAGAATCCTCTTAAAAGTTCCTATTTTGGGGTCCCCTTTCATATATTCTCCCAGATTCTCAATAGCTGTTAGAGCACTTCCGATGGACGAGTGTGAGCAGTGGGTTAGACTTCACACATGAGGGGCTCTGAAAGGGAGGGAACATTTATACCCATGGCAATGTACTTGGCTGGGATTCTCTGTTCCCTTTGCTATTTCTGCAGATATTTATGCTTAAAAAGACATTTCTCCCACCCCTGCAGCACAGCCAAACTTCTCCTCTGGCTGGATCGAGTCACCATTGGAAAACAACAACAACAAAAAAACGTCTCTTTGCTTAAGAAAAGCAGATGAGCTGGGGCAGAAAATAAAGGAACAAACAAGATGAGTGCCCTGGAGCCATTTTACAAAGGTAGAGGTTCATAAAGGTTTATAAAACTGACTTGAAAGTTGAAAAGTTAAAACTGACTTAACATCAGGCAAAACATCATTTCCAATCTCTGTCTTTGTTTGGGTGAATAGGGATATATGTTTGACATTTTTGCCCCAAATCTGCCCTTCAGTTTATCTGGGAGAAAAGATTTATCATCTTTTCTTTCAGTTTTTCAGTCCTTCATTAAGCCTTTCCAACCACAGAGTAGAGAACTTAAGACCTATGGAAGATAGCAGCAAAGATTTCTTATCCTTCCCGGAGGCCAAAGTCCCCTGGCTGCCTGTTCCCTGGGAGCAGCTGCAGGACTCCTGTGCTCCGCCTGGGTCTGTGTTTAGGCCTCTGGCTTGCTTACACAAAGGAATTCCAACTAGGATTTCAAGGGAAGCCTGGCTCCCACTCTCCTACAGCCCCCAGCAGGCGGGTTCTGCAAAAAGATATTCCTATACTCAGTATTCTTACAGTATATCTATAGAAGTATCTGCTTGAATTATAAGATTTGATGCTCACCTTTAAAAATGACTATTACTAACAATTTAAAGGAACTTTTACAGTGGAAAACTCAAATTCTATGGGGAAGAGTGATTCTAATAGGCAGTATATCCTTCTTCCTCAAGATTGCATTCATGTGTGGATGCAAGGAGATTCTTTCTCTTTTTGTTTTTTCTTTCTCAAAATACATGCATTGAATGTGTGAGTGTCGAGCACTTGCCTTGCCTCTGAGGGTACACAGTTAAGATTCAGTCACAGCCTTCACAGGGTCACAAACAGTTGGACACGATTGGGCATGCATGCATTACAAAATCTTCACAGTGATGGGGTTTGAGTCTTTCAAAACACAAAATGGATACTGAGTGAAGAATTCCGTCACCAGAAAGGAAACACCAAATACCTTCAAGACGCAAAATAACCAGGGACTTCAAAAAAGCCTAAGGATTCAAGAATCAGAGTTTGAGTAACAGGATTGGTCTTTAGGCTCTTCCCTCCAGCGTTCTGAAACTTCAGAGTGCCTTCTAAGCAGAAGATGAAAATATTATTATAAAGTCCATTTAAATAAACCTCCTATATGAAAAAGTTACCTCTCTCCAATTTGTTGAAATAAGAGAGTCATAATATTTATTTCATCAAGGGGGTGTGAAGCTTAGTTGGGATTAATTTACTTCATTACTCCTTCCAGGGCACTTAAAAATTTATATAATCCCATATGTGGTTTGTATGAACAGACTACATGAGGATCTGATGAGAAATAGTATGAATATTTCATCAAGTTTTTTCATCATTCTTTCAAGTATAACCACCCTCCTTCTAACTTGTCCAGTCCCTTGTTACAAGGCACCTGGTTACTAAAGAGCTGCCCCAAAGGAGTCCTTAGCCAACCATTCTGGGTGCCGCTGCCTCATTCATGGTTTTCCTTTCTTGTAGCCGCCGCCACCTCCTCTATGCTCACCGGATGCGTGATGCTGGTACAGCATGTACTCTTTAGATGTTTATCTGTGAACAACTACAGGACATCCACTTACACTTTGAATCTCTAGCATCTTACACACAAATTGGCAGACAAGAGGTGATTAAATAAAGGTGTATCAAATGAATGTGTGACCCAAACCCTCTGCTCTTGTTAAAAGGCAAACCTCAGCCCGGATCTTCTGAACACGTGACCTGTCGTTCTGTTTCTCTTCTTTTGCCGTTTGACTTCCCTCCCACATCTTCCCCTTCCTTTTTCACTCACCTAATTTGATCTATTTAAGGCAGAGATTTTCAACCTTGGCTGCACAGTAGAAGCACTGGAGGGAGTGTTATAAATAAAATGAACACCAACTCTTGGCCCCATCAGCAGAGATTTTGATTTACTTGGTTGGGGTGCAGCCCTGGCGTTGGTATTTTGTAAATGTTCCTGTGGTGAGTGGGAGGTGCAGCCAGGGCTTGAGAAATGATGATTTAAAGTGATACTCAAGTCCCACCTTCTCCTGAAAAGACGAATGTGCCTCCGAGGAGTTCACCTTCCTCTGGCTTCAAAGCAGTTATCGTTTTTAACCACTTATTAGATCACAAATCAAACACTGCCTGTTACAGGACCTCAGTGAGAGTCTGCTTTTTAACTCACTTACTGCATTTTGGTTCATCTCCTGTACTAGACTGGAAGAACCCTGAAGGCAGGAACTGTGTCTTCTACTTCTTTGCATCCCCATGCCATGCATATAGTGGACCAAAACATATTTTTGAGCATTAAAAAGAAAAAGAAAAAAAAAAAACAAAAAAAAACACCTAATAGAGACCATTTTAACTCTAAGGATGTCTTTGGTAAGAATAAAAATGCTGCAAAAAGGGTGGGGCAAGACTGAAGGAGAGGAGGGAAAGAGTAAATAAAAGTCAAATGGAAAAAAAGCTAAATTAGTCCAAAAGAAAATGTTTCCCAGCTTCTTAAAAGGGTTTTTTTTTTTTTTTTGCAACCCTGAAGCAGAATAAACAAGAGAATTAACTTGGCTTGTGCCCTGATAAGGAGATTTCTTTCCTGGTTATATAATTTTACAAAGTTTCCAGGGTGTAAAGAAAATAATCACCCACGGCGGACTCCTTGCCTTGGACTATACAATTCAACTTTCAGGTTAATCGGCTCGCGGATCTGCTCAGCTTGACCTGACCCCCTTCCAGCTCTGTGGTCTCAGACTAAGCCTCACATTCAAGAGCCCTGTTGTAGAGCTCAGTGTCATAGAAAGGGGATAAAACATAATCCTTATTCTATAACCTTGATCCTTTAGTCTAGAGGCCTCTACCTGTGCATTAAAAAAAAAAAAAAAAAAAGGTATCCTGGCATCCTCCCCAAGTAGCTGGTGCTCCATGGGTCTGCCCACACTAGAATGATCCGGGCAAATTCTCCTACTAAATTGAGTTAGAAGGAAATATTTTGTGCAATTACCTTAAAAGGTAGCTTTCAAATCTTATTTTATGCCCATATCCCAGAAAAAGTTTGGCTTGCATATGGCTTTTCTACTTGATCAGGAAGTCAGATCACAGGAAAGGTTCAGTGAATCACTAGGTACACCCTTTGCTAAGGCAAGATAAGGTCATCAAACAGAGACATGTTTTCAATACCAACATTTATCCTGGTTGTTAGGCCACACATTTAACAACTGGTCCCAAAAGTCACATACATTTCTATAAATTAATGAAATGTACATTCTTTTGCTTGGGTTGGCCATTTTAACACTGGTCATATTTTACTTTAATTTCCGATTATTGTGTGCAAACATGATTCAAAAACATTTAAATCCACTCGATGGATTAGTAATGATGGTAACAAGTTGTCCTTTGTAGATTAAGATAACGCTGCTGACCTATCTAATAGGATAGGAGTTGATAGACTGTCACTGATCTATCCCTGCTTTGCTTTCTGTTCTTCTTGTGACTAGTGGCCTGCATTTGACCTTATGAGCCAAGAACCAAGAGCCACCCAAACCCTCCACTCACCAAATAACAGTAGCCTGCTAGCTACTTTCTGTTGACACTGACAAAATAGAAATGACTAGTTAATTTACTAAAACAAAAGGAAAAGAAAAATGTGGCTCTGACTTCTTTATTTACTAATAAATGCTAAGTAGAATTACTAAAACTGGGATCTGGGAACCTGGAATCCATGGTACCCTATATAATAAACTGAATCAAAAAATCTGTGTGTACCATCTAAAATCAAGAACAGAGATAAACTGCAAGTTTTGAAGGCATAAAGTTAAGGATCCATGAAAATGAAAGCACACAAGCAATTTTGCTTTCTCAAATTAGAGTTTAGGTAGTAGTGCTTGACAATCCTTAATGGTATCCCTGATGGCTGTAAACAGGGTTTATTTAACATGATTTATAACTTAAGGTACAAACCAAAGGTTATTGGGTTCTACTGGAACATTTTTTAACATGTTCCACTGAAAGAGAAGTAATGGATTTAGAACCCAGAATACTTAAGTCATCAGGGAAAAGTTATCACTGAGGTAATGCACAGGCCAGGGCCTGAACACTCAAGAATGTTCCCTTCAGTGAAAACAAGCAGCTCTATCTTCTCAGAACATGGCCGACTCAATCATCGAGCTGGAATGTTATTTACACAGTCCCGAGCAAACTAAGAAGAAGTCTCTGGTCTATAACCAAGGGCACTCAGAAAGTCATGTCTGCAACAGGCAAAGACTCATGTCTGTTTTTGATGATTCCTGATTCCTTGAAAAACAGCCAGTTTACTTAATGCAGGTAAAGGGAAACAACTCCCTTCCCACCACCTTCTCCAGAAAGGACCACCATCATGATACTTCATGCCTCTTTCATTAATAACTTGGATTTGTTATATGTTTACCAAGATGGGCAAGTCTGGGTTCTGAATTCTGCCCCATCCAACAAAACAGGATAATCCCCCTGTCTTCTTTCTCCCACTTGTAGGAGAGGTCAAGATGGAGCCTGGTCCACATAGCAGGATAAAGTTGAGGTTAGATATCAGGAAAAATAAACTTCCTAATTATGAAACTTTTCATGGAAGGGGTCAGACTGTGGTGTTCCTTTCTTTGGAGTGGGAGGGGAAATTAAGAAAGATGTAAAAAGTAACCTTTCTGGATATAGGTGGGGAATTGAGTTCAGGATAGACAGCATTAATAGAGTTCTGAGAGAGTCATCATCCTTTTGGATAATTTCTGGCATCATTCAGTACTTTAACCTACTGGTTTATGAGTTAATGCAAAAGTACCCAGGATCTGGAGAAGAGTGTATTCACTTAGCAGAGTCTGTGTGGCCTAAGGATTTCAAAACATCCTAACCTCAAGAAAAAGCATCATCATTATTTAATTTATACACAAATAATCTAGCCCTTAACAAATATTAGCTAAGAGAAATGATCATTTATTCACCCTTTAGAGGTACAGTGTTGGAGATCCCTTAGGGGTGGAAACCTTGGTCACTCACCAAGCTATTGGCAAAAATCAGGGGGCAATGCTCTATTTTTTGTATTTTTTTCCTTGTGTGTGACTTATCTTCCCAGTTTACTAGAACTGCTATTGAGGTAGGCAGGGAGACTGGTTTCTTTACCCACTCTCTGACAGTGTTGGCCCAGGACAGACAGCATGGCCGATGCTTTCAGAAGATGAACACCCAGACTGCTGGTACATCTTGTTCCCTGACCTTGACAGTCAGAGAACATTGTCCAAGCACTCACCTGTCTTCTCTCTGAACCAAGGTACTGGAGAATCAGCCGGGTGTTCACACTGTGACTCCAGGTGTTTCCTAGTGCAGCTGTCAAACAGCTAGATCCAGAAGTGCCTGAAACGAAATAGAACGAAAGCATGCTTATGGACACCCAGTCTCATCATGGTCTTAAGCAAAAGTCCAGTCACTGTTCATTGCTCAGACAGTATTTGGGAGCCCAGGTAACTCTACAAAAGTTGATGAAGGAAAGAAGGAAGCAAGGGCTTAGGAATATGAGACTAAAAAGAAAAACCAGCATGGGTTTCCTTCAGCCTCAGTGAAAGTAACCACCATTGGGCTCAGAGATAACAGAGTTATATATCAATAAGAGGTTACAGTGCAAGGCAGGTTGGAGCCATCGCTAATAATAAATCAAGCTAACTCAACATCCATGGCAGAAAGGCATAACTCGACTACACAGAATAAGAGCCAGTTATGAAATAGTCTTAGTTTAATAAAGTTGTAAGACTTTTCCAGCTTGATAAGACTCTTAATTCAATTTTCCTTATCAATATAGAAATGGTGGCATATGTATATAAAATTTCTATGCCTTTTCATGGAGAAGGCAATGGCACCCCACTCCAGTACTCTTGCCTGGAAAATCCCATGGACAGAGGAGCCTGGTAGGCTGCAGACCATGGGGTCGCAAAGAGTCGGACATGACTGAGCGATTTCACTTTCACTTTTCCCTTTCATGCATTGGAGAAGGAAATGGCAACCCACTCCACTGTTCTTGCCTGGAGAATCCCAGGGACGGGGGAGCCTGGTGGGCTGCTGTCTATGGGGTTGCACAGAACCGGACACGACTGAAGCGACTTAGCAGCAGCAGCAGCATGCCTTTTCAACCTGAACATACATGAACCCAGAAGAGGAATCTGGAAGATCTCATCATTTCATATCTAATCTGTATTAGACATTCTTATCCCAAGAGAAACATTCTTTTACCTTCTAAGACTTTCCTATAAGGGGGAGGATCTGAAGTAAACTTTATCTGACTTTCTAGTCTATACTAAGTTACATTTCAGCTACCCTCTGACATCTCCAGAGCATCACTGATCTCGCTTAACATAACCAGAAGGAACCCATTCCTGCACTTCTCCCTTCTTCTGTGTTAGCGGCAGGCTTACAAGTCCCATCACTTAGAAGTCAGCACTGACTCTCATCTGGAGCACATTCTGAGGTCTCCTCCAAGCTCCTGTGTTCACTTTGGCCCTGGGCCATGAAATGAGTCTTAGCCTGAGGGGGCATGGTGGACTTGTAGTTTGCCTTGTGTACTCAAAATTCTATCTCTTTCCAATGAGAAGACCAAGTACCAAAAGGCTGAAGTCCACTGAATCAGCTAAAACAAAATGAGGCCTTGAATGTCTCGTTTGTTGCCTGCTCATGGCATCATCTCATGTTCACCCTCTGTGTGAAATAGGTATTGGTCCTCTTTTCTGGGTCACCATCTTTCAGGGTGCTCTCCCAACTCTGCATGGTCTTAAGCTTGTTGTTGTTCAGTCACTCAGTCATGTTCAACTCTTTGCAACTCCATGGACTACAGCATGCCAGATTTCCCTGTCTTTCACTATACTTGGAGTTTGCTCAAACTCATGTCTATTGAGTCGGTGATGCCATCCAACCATCTCTTCCTCTGTTTCCCCCTTCTCCTCCTACCCTCAATCTTTCCCGGCATCAAGGTCTTTTCCAATGAGTTGGCTCTTCACATCAGGTGGCCAAAGTATTGAAGCTTCAGCATCCGTCCTTCCAATGAATATTCAGTGTTGATTTCCTTAAGGATTGATTGATTTGAACTCCTTGCTGTCCAAGGGATTCTCAAGAGTCTTCTCCAGCACCACAGTTTGAAAGCATCAATTCCTCAGGCACTCAACCTTCTTTTATGGTCCAACTTTCACATCCAAACATGACTACTGGAAAAACCATAGCTTTGACTACATGGACCTTTGTCGGCAAAGTGATGTCTCCACTTTTTAATACACTCTCTAGGTTTGTCATAGCTTTTCTTCCAAAGAGCAAGCATCTTTTAATTTCATGGCTGCTGTCACCATCCATAGTGATTCTGAAGCACAAGAAAAGAAAATCTGTCAGTTTCCACTTTTTCTCCATCTATTTGCCATGAAGCAATGGGACCAGACACCACAAGTTTAGAGTTTTAAATGTTGAGTTTTAAGCCAGCTTTCCCACTCTCCTCTTTCACCCTCATCAAGAGGCTGTTTAGTTCCTTTTCACTTTCTGCCATTAGAGTGGTATTATGTGCATATCTGAGGTTGTTGATATTTCTCTTGGCAATCTTGATTCCAGCTTGGGACTCAACCAGTCCAGCATTTCACATGATGTACTCTGCATAGAAGTTAAACAAGCAGGGTGACAATATACAGCCTTGACGTATTCCTTTCCCAATTTTTTTTTTGTGTGTGTGTGTTTTAAAAAAATGTTCATTTGCACATTTACTGACCACGTTGATCCTAACCCTGTGCTTAGGGAAAATCCCTGTGATGGAAGCCCTGGTTTCCACAGGGAATCAGGCCCACACGTGGACAGAAGAATGGTAATAAACAGGATCACAAACCCCATCAGGGATGCGAGCACTTGGTGAGAGTGCTTGGTCAGGAGGCAGCACCAGTGGATTCCCAGCCATGGCTGGAAACCATTGTTCCATGTCCAGTTCTAGCTGGTGCTTCTTGACCTGCATATAGGTTTCTCAGGAGACAGGTAAGGTGGTCTGATACTCCCATCTCTTTAAGAATTTTCCAGTTTGTTGTGATCCACACAGTCAAAGGCTTTAGCGTAGTCAATGAGGCAGAAATAGACATTTTTCTGGAATTCTCTTGCTTTTTCTATGGTCCAATGGATGTTGGCAATTTGATCTCTGGTTCCTCTGCCTTTTATAAATCCAGCTTGTACACCTGGAAGTTCTTGGTTCATGTATTGGTAAAGTCTAGCTTGAAGGATTTTGAGCATTACTTTGTTAATGTGTGAAATGAGCTCAATTTTGTGGTAGTTTGAACATTCTTTGGCATTACCTTTCTTTGGGATTGGAATGAAAACTCACCTTTTCTAGTCCTGTGGCCATTGCTGAGTTTTCCAAATTTGCTGACATATTGAATGCAGCACTTTAACAGCATCATCTTTTAGGATTTGAAATAGCTCAGCTGGATTGCCATCACCTTCACTCTGTTCATGGTGATGTTTCCTAAGGCCCACTTGACTTTGTACTCCAGGATGTCTGGCTCTAGGTGAGTGATCACACCATCGTGGTTATCTGGTCATGAAGATCTTTTTTTGTACAGTTCTTCTGTGTATTCTTGCCACCTCTTTCTTAATCTCTTTTGCTTCTGTTAGGTCTTTGCTGTTTTTGTCCTTTATTGTGCCCATCCTTGCATTAATGTTCCCTTGGTATCTCCAATTTTCTTGAAGCGATCTCTAGTTTTTCCCATTCTATTGTTTTCCTCTATTTCTTTGCACTGTTCACTTAAGAAGGCTTTCTTCTCTCTCCTTCCTATTCTCTAGAACTCTGTATTCAGTTGGGTATATCTTTCCCTTTCTCCCTTGCCTTTTTCTTCTCTTTTCTCAGCTAGTTGTAAGGCCTCCTCAGACAACCACTTTGCCTTCTTGCATTTCTTTTTCTTTGGGATGGTTTTGGTCACCGCCTCCTATGCAATGTAACAAACCTCACCTATAGTTCTTCAGACACTCTGTCTACCAGATCTAATCCCTTTAATCTATTCCTCACCTCCACTGCATATTCATAGGGGATTTGATAACTCCTGGACTCAAATACAGCAACAGATAAACGTGGTTCAGTGGTTCTAGGCTGGAAATGATTCTGTGGGCAATATCGAGGTGTGAGTGCTATAGTGTCCAGAGGGTAGAGGTCAGGGATGCTGCTAAACACCTTGTGATGCACAGGCCAGTCCACACAACAAATTATCCAGCCCCAGATACAACAGAGCCGGTGGTGAGAAGCCATGGGTTAAAAAAAAACACATATATTTTTCTCTGGTTCAAGCAGATATGGGAATTGGATATCATCCACATTAGGGCCTCAACAAGCCTGGGGTTTCAGACTGAGGGAGATTTTAGTGAAGGAGAGAATAAAATTTAGGGTGACCTTGGTTCATCATATATACAATTCAAAACACAAATGAATTAATTTGAAAACAAATAATCTGGACTGTGCTGATCTGACCACACTGCTAACTTCAGGACTAGGTGTTCTGAATGCTTTGTCATCTGCATCTGCATCTCTCTGGCCCCATTTCTCTGGGTGGATGGTCCTGTAACCTTCTGACTTCTCTGTCTCCATCCTCCTTGAACTCTTGTCAGCATTTGATAAAGCTTCCTCCAGCATCCAATATACTAGCCTCTTTGCTTCTCCTTGTATCAATCATGTTGAGTATTCCTTTTCCTTCTCTGCTTTTCCTCTCTCTCTCTCCTTAGTTGTGGGTGGATCTCGGAGAGCTGGTCATGAACAGTTATTTCCCTAACACCCACATGCCTTCAGTGGCTAGGAAGGTAATGCATATTAATAAACAGACCAAGTGTCTGCATCTTAGCCGGTAGAAAGTCTTCACTACCACAAAGAGATGTACTCTCTCCCGTTTTTCTTGAAATACATGGACCTCTCAGTCCGTCTTTCATTCCCCCGTTTTTGATAGAGACACGTTAACAGAGAAGTATTTTCTGCTATAAGAAAGCCAGCACTGCAAGGACAGTAGCCACAGATGTTCCTTTTTCTTGCATTTTTACAAAACAGCTTTGCTGAGACAACTCACATGTTGTACCATCCACCCATTTACAGTGTACAGTTCAATGGTTTTTACTATATTCAGAGTTGATCAACCGTCACTACAATCAACTTTGGAACATTTTATCACCCCCAGAAGAAACTCCAGATCTCTTAGCCATAAGCCTGCAGCCCTTTCTTCCTGTCTTGAAGCCCTAGGCAATTATTAATCCACTTTCCGTCTAATAGTAAGTGCTAGGAGATGATGGGGAATAGTGGAGATGGTGGTGAATTAGACAACTCACCCACGATTTCAAGGGGACAGTCCCCAACCAGCCCCAGCTGCTATTGTCACATGGCAATAAGAGTTCATGGTTAGCCATATCTTTTGATCTTATTTTAAAAACTAATACTTTAAGTACAATCTTCTGATTGGAAAATGCTGGTTTATTTAAAACAATTTTTAAACATGTTAAATGACCCATTCCTACCAAGCTTGCAATGTCTGCTCCATGCGGGATGTCCTCACTGTTGACGAGAATGACACCCCCAGGGGGAATGACTTCTAAGCCTCTTAGTGTCCCACTTACCTCAGCCCCTGTCCCTCATTTTCAGCGACAAGATCTGCAGGCCTAACATGATGAATTTGGGTACTATAAATTCAGTATCTTCAAATCAAGCTTATACGCTTCCCGTATAAATTTATTCTTCCTTCTTTGGCCTTCTAGTTAATCTGATTTGAAACCTTAGTTCCATTTAAAAAATGTCTCCCTCTCCTGTGCTTCTCAGTTTCAATAAACTGTGAAGTCAGGTTCGTTTCACTGTCAATGTCTCACCTACATCCGTTCATTCTACCCCAACCTAGATCAGAGGCACATTAGCTTTCACCTGGGGATGGCTGCGGTCACCATGCTGCTCTGAGTTTCTCCCTACGAAAACATGCTTTATTCTACTGTTTGATTCAGCTGCCCAGGCACACAGCTAAGCGTGTTGCCCTTCCACTTACGAGCAGCAAGCTCAGAAACTTTTGGCGGCCCCCGAGTTCTTTTGAAGAGTTCTAAATTCCTAAGATTGGCGCTCTTGCAGCTGTGTCCGACCTGCCTCTGCACACGTCTTCCCTCCATTCCACTTCATAAAGACTCTGTCTGCTCCAATGTAATCACTCCTTCCTCGTGTCCCCCACCTCCCATGCCCACGCATCGTCTTCAATACTCCTTCTTACACGCCACCTCCCTGGTCATCACAGAAATAATGCCTTCCTCCTTCAAATGCCCATGACACTTTATATTATGCTCTCATGTTGCTGCCATTTTCTATCCTGTGGCATGCTACTTGTGTGCTTTTCTTAGCACCTCTGATGTATATTTTAAGAGGACCAAGTCCAAGTCTGATTTATATTAGTGTGCCTGATTCACAAGGTTGAAGACCCAAAGGATGCTTCAGAAACTGTGGTTAAATAGTCAATAAGTTATTACTATTAAACTTTGGACTATGTTATATATTTGTTTTAGCAGCAGATTTACATTCTTAATCCCATCTTGCTTAAGCCAAAGTTAATAGGTTTACATTTTTCAAGCAAACTCTAGAAGCTTGTGGCTCCGATGCCCACTAAGTGATAGGAGGAACTGAGCCTGAATTTGAAAGTTCACCAAGGAAGAGCTACCTGTGAATACCGAGGAGTTGCTAATGAGTTACGCACTCAAAAAAAAAAAAAAAAAGTGGTGATACAACTGTAGATGTTGCCCAGGTCCAAAAGCTGTTTAAGGGGTCAGAGCCATAAACGGCAGTAGTGCCTATTTAAAGAATTCCATGTCCCTAAATGAATGAAAACAGAATTTTAGAAAAGGACCCACATGCTTGGCTGCTTGTCAGACAGGTAAGCTTGGGTCCTTAACCCAGGGCCATGAGCATCAATAACCAGAGACAATTTTCCAATGGAAACCTTGAGTGGGCAAGCTTAGGGAGCTATATCTTCAGAAGTGTTTACAAATGCTAAGCCACCACAAGAGTGATAACAGCAGGACCTTAGATGATAAGGAAATGGGAAATGTTAAACGTTAAACGGTTGATAAGGAAAAACAATATTTTAAAAGTATAATACTATAAACTAGGCACTAGGTAAGCCCTTTAAATAAGGAGGGCTTATACCCTGTTTGAGCTTTGTATCTTAGGTACATCTTTTTTGATCCTGAAAACCACCTTATGAGGTAGGTAATATCATCATCCCTATCAACAGACCAAGGCTGTAAGAGATAAGTAATTCTCCCAAGGTCACATGTTCGTTAATGATAGAACCAGGGTTCAAAACTAGGCCGAGTCTTTTTTTTGGTGTATAGTTGATTCATAATGTTGTATCGGTTTCCAGTGTACAGCAAAGTGATTCAGATTATATATATCTTTTCCAGATTCTTTTCCTTTACCAAAGTGTTATTTGCTTAGTCATGTTCAACTCTTTGCGACCCTATGGACTATAGTCCACCAGGCTCCTCTGTCCATGGGATTTTCCAGGCAAGAATACTGGAGTGGGGTGCCTTCTCCGTTTTTCCCTTACAGGTTATCACAAAATATTGAGTTGAGTTCCCTGTGTTATACACATAGGTCCTTGTTGGTAATTTCTTTTACATATAGTAGCAGGTATATGACTGGGTCTTAATCACTATTCCAATTAGCCTTCTCTAGGCTCATTATGCCGGAGAAGGCAATGGCACCCCACTCCGGTACTCTTGCCTGGAGAGTCCCATGGACGGAGGAGCCTGGTAGGCTGCAGTCCATGGGGTCGCTAAGAGTCGGACACGACTGAGCGACTTCACTTTCACTTTTCATTTTAATGCATTGGAGGAGGAAATGGCAACCCTCTCCAGTGTTCTTGCCTGGAGAATCCCAGGGATGGGGGAGCCTGCTGGGCTGCCATCTATGGGGTCGCACAGAGTTGGACACGACTGAAGCGACTTAGCAGCAGCAGCAGCAGGCTCATTATGTCAAATAGCTGGCCACTCTGCCAGCCTGGGGCAGGTGGGGTGGTGGTGGCTGGGAAGGGCCTGAAGAGCCCAGAGGCTTATCTCTGGGAAGACACTGATGGAAGTATGTTGTGAGCATCTTATCAACTCATCTGAACTCTGTGCGTCATTCAGGCCCTACACTCGGCTTCCTCTGTTCTGATGTACAGCAATAACCCAGGGCAAGGGGTTTCCAGAAAGACACTACGTGCCCTGGCGTGGCAAGTTATTTAACCTTACTCAACTGGCCCAGCAACTGGATTCAGGCAAATCAGGTGGCCTGAAACTGACCCTCTCTGGTTGGAGGATTAAAAAATCTGGTGAAGACTGAAAAGTTATTTCACTTAATAGGACTCTGGATATGGAAAAACAATTGAAGAGTGGTTACAGGTGGTGGCATGGCTTGAGAAAGGGAAGTGGGGAAGCTATCAGTTACTATAAATTTGTAATTTTATTTTCAACTAGAAAACTCAGTGGTCTCTAATGTCTTTTGACTTTTAAGCATTCCTGTGTGAGGGCTGGCATAGATGATCATTAATGCTATTTATAGGAAATTTAAGGTAGAAGGAATCTGCTTATTGGCTTTTCAGAAAAGGTGATTTCCTGCCCAATGACCTAATTGGTCAGGAAACAGCTATGTGAATCTTTTCTAAGCTCATTTTAGCAGAAGGTACAAAAATCGGGGCATTCTCTCCCTCTCTCCTTTTCGATGACTGTGATATTTAGATCTGCCAAGGCAGTATGACTTCATTGTACTAGAATTTGGTTGATTCCAATACAAATAAAAAATCAAATAAGTGAATTGGGTTTTAAAAATATTTTCATTATTGGAGATTTTTCATGGTCACAAGACTGAGCTTATAGAAGTACCTGAGTAAGCTCCAGACAGAAAATCTAATTTATTTACACCGAAGTCAGGTCTCTTTGGGAATCCCTAGTGGCTCATCGGTAAAGAATCCGCCTGCTATGCAGGAGATAGGGGGTTTGATCCCTGGGTTGGGAAGATTTCCGGAAGAAGGAAATGGCAGCCTACTCTAGTATTCTTGTCTGGGAAATCCTATGGACAGAGGAGCCTGGCAGGCGACAGTCCATGGGATCATAAGAGTTGTACATGACTTAAAACTAAACCACCATCACCGGATCTCCTTTAAAAAGACCGAGGGAATAGTCATCCTCTACTGTCTCAGAGACACTTTCAGGTAAGTCAAAGCATACCCTCTCTCTGTGATTGCTCATCCATCCGTAAAATGTGAATAATAATTTTTGCCTCCAGGAAACCAAAGGTTCTCGATGACCCTTAGATGAAGATACTTGATATGTATAAATGACAGGAACAATGATGATTAAACACTGAAGATAAAATTCTAGGGAGAAAAGAAGTTTAATCATCATCTAGTACTTTTTTTTTATTCTTACAATGAGGCAGGCTAGTAAAGCTCAGTAATGAAGTGGTTAAAACAGCAGGATTTGGATTCTGGAATATCTTTCATGACTACTATCTCTGGATCCATTCCCCTACTCCTTTGGAGTGGGAGTGGTTACGAAGACAAATTTCTTATAAGGCAAGAAGCTCGTGCTCTCTCGCTCTCTCTCTTTCTCTCTCTCTCTCTCTCTCTCTCTCTCTCTCTCTCTCTCGGCTCTGCACGGAGGGTGTAGTCCTTGTGCAATCAGCCTGGAGGAGGATAAGCAGGTTGCTATGTAGCCTTGATTTCCAAAAAGGTAATGGGCCTCTGGTACCAATCAGTGTCAGTACTGAGGGCGCTTTCAATGAGGAAACTCCTTCTCTAAAAACATTGCAATTTATGGCTCCTATGCTAAGCGTTTCTGGGAAGTCAAATGGAATCTCCAGTATATAACATGAAAGTGTGCCCTGTGGCAAAAGGTCAGCTTTAAAAGACTAGACTTTTCCATGCTTTAAAAAAAAAAAAATGTAAACAAAGCAGCAACTCCCAGAATAGGAACCGAGGGGAAGGAGAAGTTCATGGCCAGAGAGGGCTGGCTCCTCTGGACATTAGGTCTCTCCTGCCCCTTTAAATGAAAGACAATTTATTGAGACTAGAAAGAGGAAACTTTAAAAAACAAAAAAAGGATGAAAATACAAATGTTTTCAGTACTTAAATAAGTTCAGGGAAGGGGATGGTGTTGTTAACCACTGGAGTTGACATTCTCTTTCTGATCTCTCATCCTCACATCTGAAACATGTTCTATATGATGCATGATGGCATATGGCTGGCTGGAAGACAGGACCCTGGAATTCTATTTCTGACTTAGCTGTGGGCTTTTTTCTTTTTAATATTTCTTTATTTATTTGGCTGTGTCCGGTCTTAGCTGAGGCACGGAGGATCTTCGTTGCGCCATGTGGGAACTTCCATTGCAGTGAAGAGGCTCTAGTTGTGGCGTGTGGGCTCCAGAGCACGTGGCTCTCTAGTTGTGCTGCACCAGCCTAGCTGCTCTGTGGCATGTGGGATCTTACTTCCCTAGGCAGGGGTGGAACCCGCATCCCTTGCATTGCAAGGCAAATTCTTAACCACTAGACCACCAGGGAAGTCCCTAGCTGTGGGCTTTTAATGAGACCAGGTGGGAGAAGAGAATGATGTAACTGAGAACATCTTAGCAGACCTTGGTAATGAGCAGTTAGTTCACTTCTCTGAGCCTCCATTTCCTCATCCACGACAAGAAGGGGTTGTTCAAAATGATCTCAAAAGTTCCCGCCTGTACAAAGAACTTTGAATCGATGGTATTTTAATGGCAAGAAATTAGTTCCTCATTCTGGACCTTACTTTTTCCAGGAAGTCTGAGACTGCTCTACTCCGTGTGCTGTTTCTCAATGTCTGCGCCCCACCCAGCACTCATCTAAGACTGAAGAGTGCAGATGTGGGCTTCTTTTCCTAAGAGCAGATTTCTCCCCAGACTAGGGATTTTCTTAGTCTATCCTACCTACTAAAACCTTTTGATGGGTAAACACGTGTTGGCCAGTGGCCAAATCCCAGCAAACACAACTTCATAAGAACAAAGCTTAAAGATGGGAGTCTGAGTGAGAGAGTAGGGATTAGAAAGGGATTATCGTTCATTAAATTCAGTTTCCCCTGTTTAAAACCAGGCCCATGGA
The DNA here is from genome assembly GCF_019923935.1 of Bubalus bubalis. Classification (NCBI taxonomy): domain Eukaryota; kingdom Metazoa; phylum Chordata; class Mammalia; order Artiodactyla; family Bovidae; genus Bubalus; species Bubalus bubalis. Next base: position 23,109,432 of record NC_059167.1, read on the forward strand.
AGTTGCTGAGCTTCAGCATATGTTTTTTTGGTTGTTGTTGTTGTTGGGTTACTCATTTGAAGTGAGGAAGTGACTGAGAATCTTGTTTAGCCTCAATAGAAAGATGAAGTAGGGAAATATTTAGATCTTTTTCCCAAGCTTCCCAGAGTAGCCTGAGTTACTTCTGCTAATGGATCATGAGCCCTTTTGCTATTTGATGCAGAAAGCCAGAATTTCAGCAACCTACACTGAAGAGGCTGTCTATAAAGAGGGAGGAAGACTACAGAGGATAGGGTATTTGAGAATAAGGATTCAAGACAACTGACAAGTTCCATAAGGCCACATGGCAAATGAGAAGGAAATTCAAAAGGGAGGGGATATGTGTATACATATAGCAGATTAACTCTGCTGTACAGTATAAACCAACACAACATTGTAAGGCAACTATACTCCAATAAAAATTAATTTAAATAAAAAGTGATTGAGACAGGCTCAGACATCTGTCCTCCAGCAAAATTAATTTCCTTGGAGGCTTGTGCTTCACTAACTGAACCTGTGAACCAGCTGTATTTAGCATATACTCTACTTCCTTGGGTCTTTAAAATTGCCGATGGTCTGTAGGTCAAGTTCCAACGGAAGTGATATTTCTGATCTAGCTCTATAAATAGCACACTGGAAAAAACCCATCAGCTGCATATGGCCTGGGGACCACACGCTATCTATTAAGTAAGTAACCACAGTATCTGTGCTGCCATTTTAGACGAGGAAAAAAAAAATCTCTTGTTATTTATAATCTTCTGAGCCTTGAGATTCTCAAAATACTTTAAAGTTATTAGTCTTCTTTCAAATTTACAAATAAAGGATCTGAGGCATAAAACCACACAATAACTGCTTCAACAGCATCTGCCCACTGAGGAAGACCTTCGGCCTGAGTAAAGAATAAGGTTGCTGCATTTTGAGAAAACAGAGGATTTCGTTCCCAATGTCTCTTGGTGAGAGGTGAAAAAGGTGAATGCAGTCCAGAGTCTTTCCTTGCACAACACACCCAGTCTTGTCCAAGTTTCTGTAAAGCTCATTCCTGAGGAAGGTAAGAAATGTGAAGAAGACAAGATAAGGTGGGATGATCAGAACCTTTGGAATGCAAGGGTTAGAGATGGGGCAATCCTCCACAGCAGAAGGGAGACGTAGAGTTAAGCTAATCACTAGGATAAAGACTGGTTATGCAGCAGCACAAACCACTCAAACAAGTCCACTGGTTTTTGTGTGGGGAGGAAATACTTTAAGTTTCCCATAGTCTCAGAGTGGTTCATGTAAGCTATAATCCCACCAGAATGCTTTAGAAAATGAAATGGGGGCATCTCAATAAATATATTGGGATGAAAGAGAGAAATCAGGACCATTCAGGGGCCAACCAAGATGCATGGTTCACCCTACAGAGATATCTTGTAGGAAATGTCCAGAATTGGGATGAGGATTTTCACCCTACGAAATATTGGTCCTTCCAGAACCCATCTCATTTACCGACCAGAAGTTCTATAGGGGACACTGCATAGGGCTTTTATGTTTGCAGTGACAATCGTAAAGGTCCTCAAAGACAGCTAGGAAAACACAGGCCTGAGAAGAACAGAACTAGGGTGTCTGAATAGAAAGGAGCAATCTCCCCACCCAGCTCAGCTTCCATCTTGCTCAGGAGGCCATGACCCTGAACGTTTTCTCCAATGACACAGTTTTCTTCCTGCTAGCCTCTATTTAAGGAAAAAAAAAAGATTCTGAATGGTGGCCTCTAGCTAGATCTCCTGACCCTTTGAAAAACTCTTTAATAAAAATAAATTCACTCACTAGAGAAAACACATACTATCTTTAAGTAAATGCCAGCAAAATAAAACAAAGGGAAAAAAATCCCCGAACTCAAACATTTAAGGAAATTAAAGGCTTTTTTTTTTTTTCTCTTAATTTAGGTGTCATTCAATATAAGGCAGGAAGATGACTTATGTGAAATGGGCTTTCTTCTGCAAAAATGTGTCCCATCTGTTTGCTGTGAATTCCTCAAACTGTGCCCATCAGCCATCTTGGTATGAGTTCTGCTTTTCTACTCTGTAGAATCTGAGGATATCAGAGCCAGATTGCAGTAAATCTTAGGTATTATATCTGGTCATCATCTCATTTTTTGACCATTCATTTTCAGGTGACTCTCTTTTCTTGCTGAAGTAGAAGGAATACAGCCAACTTATCCTGATTACTGATTGTTTATAGTGGCTCAGTGGTAAAGAATCTGCTTGCCAGTGCAGGAGACGCAGTTCAGTCCCTGGGTCAGGAAGATTCCCTGGAGAAGGAAATGACAACCCACCCTAGTACTCTTGCCTGGGAAATCCCATGGACAGAGGAGACTGGCGGGCTACAGTCCATGGTGTAGCAAGAGTTGGACACCATTTAGTAACTAAACAACAAAAACAGTCCTGGCTTCTGGAAAAAGATCACCCTCAGATATGTGCATTGCCTTTGGAGAAAGTTGGGAAGGGTAAAAAGTCACATCTTTTTTTTTTTTTTCCTTTTCAACATTTCTTGGAATTTATATATTCTTTAAAAAAAGATTTTATTTTTTATTTACTTTTTTACTTATTTTGTTTGTTTTTAAAGTGGCATATCACTTATTGGTCACTTTTCCTGGGCAGATTTAAAAACTATGCATGTGTGCTAAGTTGCTTCGGTAGTGTCCGACTATTTGCAACCCTATGGACTATATAGCCCATCAAGTTCCTCTGTCCATGGGATTCTCCAGGCAAGAATATTGAGAATTCTCTGGTGGATCAGTCAGTAAAGAATCTGCCTGCAATGAAGGAGAACCAGGTTCAATCCCTGGGTCAGGAAGATTCCCTGGAGAAGGGAATGGCTACCCACTCTAGTATTATTGCCTAGAGAATTCCATAAGATAGAGGATCCTGGTGGGTTACAGTCAAGGTTTATTAAAAACCATGGCAAAATAATATTTAGTAGCTTTTCATAGCCAAGGAATTAGTCTGGACAATGAGTAAGCCAGGTGACAGCCCATTTGATTAAAGATCAAAGGGATACACTAACAGTCACAGGGTTTGTCTTTGGGAAATCAGCTTACAGGGCAAACCCAGGACCAGGAGACAGAGTCTTTTCCCAGGGCCTCAGCTGATGCAGAATTTGGCCCAGGTAAGTCTGCTTTTGCTTCAGGCTGACACTGGATCACTGGCTCTTTGCAAGTAATAAGGAGAGAAGGAGGGGAAACGCTGTTGTTTATCAGGAAATATGTTTTTGAAAAATATTTCTATGAAAACAGCAGCGGCTTAAAAAAGATCATCAATGTGGAAAGACATTTCAACTGAATACAATGTGTTATCCTGAACTGGCTCTTGGATCAGAAAAAAAAACTGCTGTGAATGACATTATTAGGACACCTGGCAAAGTTTGAATATGGCTGGTATATTAGATAATGGTATTATATCAGCACTAATTTCCTGGGTGAGATCACTGTATTGTGGTTATGTTAGAGAAGTTCTTGTGCTTAAAAGAAAAGTGCTGAAGCATTTGGAGATGAAGGGTCATGATGTCTAAAAGTTACTCTAAAATGGTTCAGCAAAGATAACAATAATAAATTAATATTATAAAAAAATAGACAACAGTAATATGAAAGAAATCAAATGAATAGGGTAAAATGTTAACGATTTAGGGGAAGGATATGTAGGAGTTCATTATACTTTCCTTGGAACTTTTTTGTAGGTTTGAATTCTTTTTCTACCAAAAAAAAAAAAAAAAAAAAAAAGGCGTGAAAATATAGGCTGGCCTACCCTATGAGAAGACCTGGGTAACTGATATGAAATCAGGATACAAGACTAGATCTCTGGAGAAATAACTAAAGGCATTGTTTCATATGTATTTTTATGCAGCAGAATCACCTAAACCAGGTAAACCACTCTAAAAAATGCAGACTCCTTGACCCCATACCAAACCTAGTGAGTCAGGATCTCTGAGCGGTCATTGCCCAGAGGTCTGCATTTTCAAAATGCTCTCCCAGATCATTCGTTTGAAAATGAAATTACATATTAGGCATTTGTTGTTTTGGTTTTTAAGTGTAGGTTTCTCAGACCCATGGACAGTCCATGGAGCAAATGTTATGAAAATCTCTACCTAAATACCCCATGATGCAGCTTTTCATCATGGAAGGCAACATTCTGGTGAATGCCCTTTGGTCTGTTTTCCAAGGAGGGTAGAGAAGAGAAGTAAATGCTCTTTAGAAATTCTATAATTCATCTGGTTAAACTGCTTGTCAGAAGAATCACCCAAGACCCTAATTCAGAAAGTGAAGGAGGGGCAGCTGACTGCCTGGGGCATGAAACAGGACAGGACAAGTAAAGGGGCCCACGTCCCCACGCAGGCAGAGACCCTCAGTAAGGTCCTCAGTCAGGCTCCCTGACCACCATTTCTTCCAGAGGCCAAACACAGCTCAGCTTTCAGAGTTCAAGCTCCCTGCTTTGTTTCTTCTGTGAGAACAGAAACAGAAAATAAAGAGAATGAAATGGGATTGGAGAAAGACGCCCTGAGGTGCTTGGAAAACTCCAGGGAACTTAGGAGCATCCAGTGAATCCAAGTTAAAGTGCATTAATACATACTGCTTCCTTCAAAGCGGCTACATTGGTGTAATCATTATTCCCATTTCACAGAACAAAGAAGTGACCTGACTCCTGAAACCCACCTAGTCCAAGGCAGAGCTGGGGCCCAAGCCCAGGTATTCTGCGACTTCCTGCTGTCCCAGTTGCTTCCCTTTGGGCATCTGAGAGCACATCAACGTGGGGAATGCTTCTAATTATCACCTTGCCCAGAGTGTGAAGATTTATTGTTATGCTTTCCTCCGGCCCCACTTAAGCACCCCTTTGGGAAGTAGAGTGATCATGACAGAAATCAGGATATTTTCATGCGTGGGAGGGAATGGAATGCTGGTGTCTCATATGTTTGTTGCCCCGAAGGCTTCTAAGAAGGGGGCGGGGGGTGGGGGAGCAGATTGTTGAATCCTTGGTGAGGCAATCTCAGAACCCACAGCACCCTGAGTTTTACACAAGAACCCCAAAGGTTCTTCAGGTTTCCTTCCCACACCGGTGAACTCAGCTTGGCTGCTGCGTTCCTTCAGTTCAGCCTGTGTCTCCCTGACATTTGGAGCTGGGCTTCCTGAGTCAAGGCTAGGATAGAAGCAACTGCACGTCTCCTATTTTGCGACGTGCACACACACGCACGTACACAAGGGCTGTCCCCATGCCTGTCATACCAACACAAGGCTCAAAATAAATTGCAGCCGCCGAGGAAGGGAAAATCCCATCTGTGACAGGAACTCACAGTGGCCCCCAGATCACAAGCTGTAAGGTCCGAACCATGTGCAGACCGCTAGAATGTAGGGGCTCTTAGGCAATGGAGATGACCTTGCTTTAACTTCCTCAAGTGTTCCTCCAAGAGAGTGTCCCAGTCCGTGGTGCAGCACAGCTTTTCAGGCAGCAGGCTTATGAAGGGAAAGGGAACTGATGAACCGAATGTGCTGATGCTAACAGGGCTATTTTAATCGGGGGAACTGGTTTTGGTGGCAGCAGGCTGTCAGTCCACATCTTCAAACCATGAGTTCTTAAGCAAGGCAATTTCCTTCTTCCTTGAAGGCCACTGTTTATCTATGGGCTGGAACTATGGGTTTACTGAAAATGGCCAGTTTCAGCAAACTGACCAAGACAACTGGGTTGGTGTAATTTGTCTCCCAACTCAGAGGTCAGCTGATATAAGGCATTATGGTAAAGGACTGACTACCAGGTAACATTTTTGGGGATGATTAGTACTTTCTGAGCAGGAGGCTCAATACCTTACGTACATTATCTCTATGGAGATGTCATTATGATGCCAATTTTCTAGAGAAGGAAGCTGATCAACAGGGAGAGTCAGTGATTACCCGAGGTTGCTCAGCAAGTGGCAGAGTAAGGACTTGATCCCAGGTGTCTAACTAGTCACTTCAGCCATTTAGAAGGTACCACAACAATGACCACTCATTTCCCCCTCTGGAAGAGAAAAGTCATTGGGCTGCCCTACCCCATTTTCTAAATATTCTACTCATTTTCTTTTCCATGTTAAACTATAATATTTAATGTCTTATTCAGAGTCATCTGTGCCTGACTAGAAAAGCATATTTGATTAGCGTTCTCTCCCTGTTGTTGGGAAACTCTTAGTCATATGATAGGTTTCTCGAAACTGATACCAAAGAAAAATAAATCTCCAGATTCTGTAGCTTTTCAACTGAAAATATGTCAAATAACCTGAGTTGCCAAAATCATGACTGGCTTTCCTTCTGTGACTATAATCTCCACATCTGGTTCACCTTCTTTGCCAGAAGAACATTATCATATGTCTTTTGTGTATATCTTAGGATGTTGCTGTGTTTTATGACATTGCCAAGTGGAATTGCTATGTTAATCATCATTACAATCCCATTGATAATTGCATTAGTGCTTTTCTCAATGTTAACTGCACAATAAAAAATAAAGCAGCAGAAGGCAAGTGTGGGAGAGTCAGAAGAGACCCACAGGAGCCAACTAGCCCATCTTCTCATCTGTACTGCATTGCAGATATTACTATAGTTGTGAGATGCGTGCTGACATAGCAGCCACAGTTATCATTTACCCATACCTACTACGCGCCAGATGTGATTCCAGGCGCTTTACATGATAAAATTCTCTTAATCATCTCAACAATATGAAACTGGATACTATTACCGCCCTCATTTTACAGATGATGAAACTGTGCTCACATCTGTACAGCTAGTAAGTGGTGGGGAGGATTCAAACCCTCACAGTCCAGCCCCAGGGCCTGCTCCAGCCTTGCCCGTGATTCCCACAGGCAGTCCAGGCTGGGAGTCCATGTTCTAGCTGACTTCCCATGGCAGCAGCTGAGTCTGATCCCAGCAGTGGATTATTCTAACATCCATAGTCAAGGATGGCCCATAAAGTTTTCATGACGTTACCACAGACACATCTTGTTTATGAAACAGCGTCAAAGTACAAATACAAGAGTCACGTATTAAGCATTTTTTTTTAGAGTCGAAGATTTTTATCAGCATTTTAAGATTTTATCACCATCGCTGTTAAGGAAAGTGACATACCTAAGGTGACACGCTTAGTCATAGGTCAGTACTCGGACAAACACTCCTTCTTACGTCCTGGAACCTCAGAACCTAGTGCTTCTCGTAGACAACATTGGCCTCCTGTCAGACCAAGCATCTTTGTAAGTGGACACAGCTCTCTAGGGCCATAGGGAACACAGCACCCGCTTCTCAGCAGCCCTGACTCTAAATTAAAAACAGCACAAGACATGTGGACTTAAAATAAAAAAGAAAATAAATACAAACAGCACAACAGAAACAACAAAAATAATAATAAAATAAATGGTGGAAACACCTCGAGGGTATAAAAATTTCTCTAAACTGATCATCAAGTTCCTTCTTGAAAGAGGCAAGTGCCTGCCAGCAGGAACCTAACACTTATTATTATTCTGTGTTCTCTTTCTGCATGACTGAAAGGTTTTCCAATTCCCATCCCTATCAAAAGAACAGCTCCCCCCTCCATCCGAGACAATCACAAAGTTTAAAAGCAGCTAACTCTCACTTCAAAAAAAAAATTTTTTTTAATAAAAACTCCAAAACCCATAGGGGTTGTAAAACAGCTTTGTGTGGAAGAAGGGCAAGTTTTCTCTTCAGAGAAGCTCATTTCATAGGGTTGGGCAAAGAGAGAGATGATGATGGGGTGGGGGGCGGGGAAGGGTGGGAATGCAGAAGAAGGGGAGGCAGGAGAGGAGGAGATAAAGGAGGAAGAATCCCTGGCTTTAAAAAGCAACATTGTCCAGAGAGGTGAAAGGGAACAGATGGCCGTGGAGAATGTGGCCCTCAAAGCCCCGAAGAAAAGGGTGATGCTGACAGATCTTGCTGTTTCCCATTGATGCCTGAATGTTCTAGTGTGCGGAGCCGAGGCCAACGCAGGGGGGGAACAGACCTCTGTTCCCAGCGGCTCGCTGGGGCCAGCGGCGTGGAGGATCACTGAGAAAAAGAGCAGGCGGGGGGCGGGGAGGGCAAGCAGCTGTGGCCGCAGAGGGCAGGGCGGCCGTGGGGGCGTGCGGGTTTCCACAGCCTTCTCTTTTGGCCCGGCCAGGAAAGGTCAGCCCAGCACTGGTCTTTGCCCTGGCAGAGGTGAAGGAAAGGACAGTGGCTGGGGCCCAGATCCTCCCCCACCCCCAAAGGCACTGGGGGAGGCCTGCCTGGGACCAAATAGATACCTTGGAAGAGGGAAATGAAGAAAATATTCCAAATGCTTTTAGAGGATTGAAACTACAGTAAACAAGAAATCTAGGTCTTTGAAAGAGGTCAGAGAATCCTGCCAAGTAAATCCCGTATGATTTCAAGGAGTCTCAGGGCAGAGAAGATTTGCTGAGGAAATCCAGCAGGAGTTGGGGGGCAGACTCAGGAAGGAGCCCAGAGATCTGAGTCTGCCCCCAAAGAGGTACCAAATTCTGAGCGGGGCTTCGCTGGACACAGTGGGATGACAGGAGGAGAGGAGGGACCTTTAGCACCCAGGTGTGTGTGTGTGTGTGTATGTGTGTGTGTGTGTGAGAGAGAGAGAGAGAGAGAGAGAGAGAGAGAGAGAGACAGGCACCAGGATGGGGTTGCTGGTGGGCTCACTGCTGGTGGATGTTATTGGAGACTCACAAGTCACCATGGAGCGATGTAGGCACCTCTGGTCTCCTGGGAGTGTTAACACCTGCATATGGAGGCCTGGATAATTAGTTTAAGGAGCTAAGGGTTTGCGGAAGCAGCGACTGCAAAAAGGCCCATAAACTTCAGGGCACAAAGATGCATCCGTCAGTATACTTTCCTTAATATAACTCTGATCAAGAAAATTTCTGTTCCAAATGACCCCTTGAAGTCTCCCTACAGCCTCTAGAGGATGATGAAAGAATTCAGCCCTGCTCCTACCCAATGAGGAGGGAGCCACATTCTTCTTGGCTCACTGTCCTGTTGGCCCACAGAGACCTGCACAAGCTCAAAACATTTCTCTGGTTTTGATTTGCCTCTCTCTTCTGCCCTGACTCAGAAAATGAGACAGAACTGAACTCAAGCCTAAGGATCTTGAGACAGTGGGGCATGAGTTTGGGGAAACAGACCAGAATCATTATTTGGAAACATTCCTACACGTCTTAGACCCCCACAAATACCTCTCATCTGACCCCCAGTGGGAGTTGTTGTTTAGTCACAGTGTCCGACTCTTTGCAATTCCATGGACTGTAGCCCACCAGGCTCCTCTGTCTGTAAGATTTCCCAAGCAAGAATCCTGGAGTGGGCTGCCATTTCTTCCTCCAAGGGGATCTTCCTGACCCAGGGATCGAACCCGTGTCTGCTGCATTGGCAGGTGGATTCTTTACACTGAACCACCAGAAAGCCCTCAGTGGGAGTAAGAGAAGTTAAAAGGTGGCTCTAAATATATTTAGTGACCTGGCACAGTCATCTTAACCTGGGCTAGGTCTCCGTTTCCCCAGGAAAGGGGATGTGGCAATGACTATTAAGCCATACTGCACTGTGCATACACTGAGTTACTAAGAAAATTCCCATGGAACAGTGTAATAAAAAAAGATCAACCATGATGAAGACTTTGCCTTTTTATTTCCCAGCTTCATCCAAATTGCTCCCCAGGCACTTTAGATTTAGAAAGCTCCACTAATCAACCTTATAAACAGCAGCCCAGCCACTACACAGAAATGACTTTGTATAGCTCCTAAGTGAATTTACCCCTGGGGATAGAAGATGCCCAAGGCTTTAACAATTACAACAGAACACAGCCTCGGGAGGAGAATAGAAGACAAGTACGCTTTGACATCCCAATTGAAACTCCAGGCTGAATCCAACATAGAAGAATGTAATTACCTTTCCTAGTTTGACAGTACACTAAAGAAACTGGAGAAGTGGAATACCTATTAGGTCCCCACTAATCCTCCTCCTAAATTCAAAGCAGGGTCAGTCCATGGAATTCATTTCTGGGTATTCTTACTCTCTGCTATTGTTAAACAGCTCAATTGATAAGTGCTTGCAGCTAATAATGCTTTCTACTGAGCCCACCCCTCCTCTTTCCCAGCCGCTCAAAGCACTTTACAAATATCACCTCATTATTCTTTACAACACTCAAGTGAGCCTGATAGGTGGAAAGGTTCATTATCTTCTCCTTACCAATAGGGGAAATAGACAAAGGAAGAAGTGACTCATTTGAGCCAACAAAGCAGGGGCAGAACTGGAACTAAAACTCAGCCGTCTTCTAACGGGACATGTCCTATGTCAGCCTGGAAAGCTGTTTTGCTGATGGGGCAGGATTTTCTGGCCGTGGGCAGTGTTGTAATCAACAGGTCCACAGAACTGCTGGAGGAAGTAGGACAAGAGTCGACTGGAGAAGCCCCACGGGGGTGGTCCTAACTGGTTTGGATAAGTCACTTCACCTCTGATTTTCAACGTCTTCCACGGGAAAATGAGGGGTTTCCGTGAGAGGATCTTTAAGGTATCTTCCAGCTCACTGGGCTTCCCTGGTGGCTCAGACAGTAAAGAATCCTCCTGCAACGCAGGAGACCCGGGTTTGATTCCCACATCAGGACTATCCCCTGGAGAAGGAAATGGCAACCCACGCCAGTATTCCTGCCTGGAGAATTCCATGGACAGAGGAGCCTGGTGGGCTACAGTCCAGGGGATCCCAAAGAGTCGGACACAACTGAGCAATTAGCACTTTTACTTTTCTTTCCAGCTCCATAGATCATGAGTGGAGTGAGAATTTCAAAAGAGGGCCTCTATGTTTCACCAGCCCCTTGTGACAATCTGAGCTTCATTTTGCTTGTAAGCCTGAAATAGCACCCTTGTCTCTTCGTATTGCCTCTGTGTCATCCAATATCCTTCCAAACGACAGTGGCATCAAATTAGTCTTCCAGGTGGCAGATGTGAGAGGTAGTCCTGGAACATCAAGGCTAAGGACTAAAGAGATGGAGGGAGGCAGGGAACAGGAAGAAGCCTGGAAGGATTATAAAAAAAAAACAATTGGCAAACAACATTTCGAGTTTGCCCAGGGCTTACCGAGGGATACTCCTTACATTCCAAGAAAACTATGACAAGTCGTTCAAAGTTTAAGAAGGCTCCAAGGAAATAGCATTTGCTTTAGTTTTTCTAAATACAGGGTTCACTTGCCAACCCTAAAAGCCATGTGAACAATGCCCTCAATGTACCCTGCAGTGGTGGTTTTCCATTTAAAGAGAATTTCATTTTAATGAAATAACATTGGTGTGCCTTCAAGTTAATTAAAACAGGATTTTACAGGTGGCTTCCTAGTTTATAATTTGTGTTGCTTGAGCCAGATATGTCTAAGCATTTAGAAAACCCGAAGTATTTTATCTCTCTGATCTTTTATACTTTCTTTTCAAGAACGATGCTTTGATACTCTTTGTCACAAAGAGGGTTGGAGAGACAGGACTTTTAGTAAAATCAACATTTGTTTGCAGGAGAAGCAGCCCCCGCAACCAGAATAATGACCTTGGAAAGAGTCTTGGGTGATGGGCTGATTACAATGACTGGATATAAAGGACTGACTGTGTAGCAGCCAGAAAGAAACACATTTTTGTAATATCTCAGTTGTTTCTATTGGCCTGGCCTTCCTTGTATTCACCATGGGAACTGAGTCAACAAGTTTGCTTGCTTTTATTTCACTGATTGCAGCACATTCTTTTTTTTTTTTTTTCCCCCTCCACATACAGGGAAAAAAGAGTAAAGAACAAATGAAAGTCAAAGACTTGATGATGCAAAAAAAGATGGGTATAATTTTATTTATCTTCAAATCCAGCTGCAAAAGTGACTAGCTGCAAGCTTTATTCCATCTGCTCTCTCTGAGGACCTCAGCCTGACCTTGTGGAATCTTCTTTCTGGGAAGTTAAAGAATTTCCAGGATTAGCTCAAGCCTGGAGGCTGCCAACTGTGACGATCTACAAAGCCCTCTTAGGTAATGATTCAGACGCCACTTCTGCTCAAGGCCAGGATGGTCCCTGATGAATTGGAAATATTCTCATTTCCTGGACCTAGACCATAAAGCAAACTGACCCCGGAAGAATTACAAGAAGGAAAGTTCAATATGTCTGCATACTAAAGCCTCAAGCACAGATATATCTGTGACAACAGAAATGTAATTGAACTTGAAAAGCAGGAGTTAAGAGGTCATCAGAATTAAATTTAAAAAAGAATACTGGAAGGGGGGGAGGAGAAAGGGAGGGAGGGAAAGAGGGACGAGAGAGGGAGAGAAGGAAAGCTTTATAAATTTAATAGCAATTGATCTTCATCACCTGATTCTGGAAGAAGGCATTTTCTGAATATCTCCTGAACTGAACATTTGAATTCTCCAGAAGAAGGTCAAGTTTCCAGTGCCAAGCAGATAAAAAGCCAAATATCTCTCCCCATTATAATCCCAAGGTGAGGAAAGGGGAAGAATGGATTAATGTTCTCAGTTTATCCTTGAATGGCCCAGAGAAGTGCATGGCTTTGGATCCTACTAAGGATAGTACTAGTATAATGTAGCCTAGAGCTCACCCTAACCACTCCTCTGACATGTCTTTCCCTGTATCTCCTGAACAGTACAGACATCTGGGTAGGTAACAGAACAATAAAGTGAGCTTCCAACTTTATTCTGTGATGAACTCATTCCGTGACTTCCTTGGACTCAGTTTCTTGATTTGAAAAATGAAGGAGTAGGATTAGAGGGCCTCTAATACCCCCTCCATATCTAATATGCCCTAAAACTACTGTATCTCTGCATAGATTGGCTCCAGCATTTTCCCCTGCCATACTATATTTTCTATCTTTGTAGTTTTATCCAGAGCTGGTCCCTAGGGGTGCCTTACAGTGTCTGAGGAGTCTCAGGTCAGGAATTCAAGCTTTACTGGCCACTTTTCTTCACTCCTACAGAAGAAAGTTAAAGTCAGAATACCAGTGTTCCAGGTGACCTCATTCAGGAGAACCTGCTGGCATATGCCAGTGGATACATTCCAAATGGGAAAGGATGAAGACCCAAATGGGGAGATTCATCATGTAAATAAAAACTACAACAGGGTAAGTTCTCTATGCTAACATCTAGGAAATCAATGGGTAGCTTTTGAAATAAATGACTAGAGCTTCAGGGCTCAGATGTTTCCACTACCCAAGATTTGCTGTCTAGTTTATGACCCAGCTCATCAACTATCTCCATGACAATGGGTTTCCACAATGTTAGTTGAGGAAATTTTAAGAATGGTCAGCAACTCCAAGGAACTTTTCATTCAAAGATATTAAACATGTTATGAAGGTATTATTTCTTATGATCTCAAACAGATGTGGCAATAAGATTCTTCATTTGAGAAATAGAGGACATTTTATCGATTTATCTAGGATGAGAGTGTAAGAACTAAACCAGAGACTCCAATAAGTCACTCACAGGATTACCTGGATTCCGAATGGGTTATCAGAAAACCTGGATTTAAAAGAGTAGAGAGAAATTTAGAAGATTCATTGAGAAACAAAAGGTCCAATTCAATCCTGAGTATCTGATTTCCCTGGTGACTCACTGGTCCATTTGCTTACTATCTTTATTTAGAAGTCTTTTGGAAGCCTGACCAGGATGGATTAAATCCAGATCTAGCAAAATGACTAATACAGATAATAATGTGTGTTCCTGATTTTTAAAAGGTAAGTTTCATTTTTCTATATTACCTTTCAGGTCAATTCAGAATGCAACCTTCTCAAGACAGACCAAGGTTTAGAATACTTTGGTAGATCTGATATATTAAACAAAAAAGCAAATCATGAAGTAGTATGTGGACGATGGTCTAATTTTTGAAAAAAAAAAAAAGTACTAAGTATTATATGCATAGAAAAGTGGATAAAATTATAAACACTGATATTTTACATTATCTTATGGAATGCCTTTGTGATTTTTATTTTCTTTTTTGGTTATATTTTCTATTGGTACCTATAGCAACATGGATAAATTTTATAAACATAATGTTGAGCAAAAGGCAACATTACCAAAGAAAATGTATTACATGATTCTGTTTATATGAAGTTTAAATACAGGCAAAACTAATCTATGTTTGTAGAATCTGGATAGTAGTTACCTTTGGTGGAGGCGTTTGGGGTAGTGATAGAAATGGGGAGCTTCTAGGATATATTAATGTCCCTTTTTCTTACTTTGATGTGGTTACACATGTGTGTTTGCTGGAAAAGTTCACAGAGTTGTCCACTTACGATGCATACACTTTTTTGTTTGTATTATGCTGCACTTTTAAAGTTACTGAAATGAAAACCAAACCAAGCTAAACCAAAGCCACATCCAGAGGCTTCCTTACACACACACACACACACACACACACACAGAGTCAAGAAGTTGAGAGAAACGGCTCTTCTTTTTGGGTGGGGAGAGATACTTCAAACTGAACTTTCAGGTATACAACTGTCTCCTTCTGATGGTGGTGATCCCAAGGAGAAGACGATAGTATCCCTGTAGCTCCGTCTCTGAGGAAGGGGGCCTGGAACCAGGCTCCACAAAAGCAGGAAGAGAAATTCAAATCTGCGTCACAGAAGGGTCCTGATCTGTTGATGGTGACTCTGGAAATCCAGGTTTTCATTTGACTCAGCCTCACTATAAGGCTTGATGAATCAGCCTGGACCAGATGCAGCCACACTGGGAGGTGCACTTCCCGCACTGAGTGTGCATTCATAAAAACAAGCGAAAGTGACTGTATTTGCTAGAAGAGAGGCTCTGTGACGGCCAGGACCTCATATCCCCAGCGCCTAATGCAAATCCTGGCACAGAATAGAGGCTCAATAAATATTTTTGAAGTGAGGGAGTGTATAAATCCACTTTCAAAAAGAGGAAACTGTTACAGCTCAAGTAGAAGTTACCATGAATGGTAAACAGAAAGGAAAAAGATGTAGTAAGATGACATATATTTAGTGATTTGTGACTCTGTTTGTCCCTTCAGTGTGCCTCAAGGAAGCCAAGTCAGGAGTGAGGAGGTTTGTGTTGCTGTAGTTTTTTGGTAAAACCATTTAGAAAAGCACTGTCCAATAAAAATACAATATAGCCCACAAATATAATTTAAAATTTTGTAATAGCCACATGGAAAAAAGAAAAAGTTAAAATAAATGTGAATAATATAGCTTATTTAGTATGTCTACAACATTATCAGATCAACATGAAATCAATATGAAAATTAAGATATTTTACATTATTTTCCCTAATACTAAGTCTTTGTGATCCAGTGTATATTTCACACATATAGTACATTTCAAATGCTTAATAGCCACATGTGTCTAGTGACTATTGTATCAGCAATGCAGGTCTAGGGGCATATCCATTTGGTGGAAGTTCTTTTACAAAGATGAACAGGGTGTGTGTGTGTGTGTGTGTGTGTGTGTGTGTGTAAAACTGCCAGAGAGAAAGAGGAAAAAACTCACACTGACTTGATGGTATTTAATACCAGCTCCATCTGTTCCTGAAATCATCTATGTTCCAGTTTTTAGTTCCTATAGATACGCCAGTATCCTTTGAGAATTTCCACTTTCTGCTTAAGCTACTTCAAGTATGGTTTCTGACACTTGGAATAAAAAGAGTCCTAACTTATAAAGATAAATATAGGGAAAACACACCCATATGTGCATCCTGCTTTAGAGGCACAACATCTGTCAAAGAGTTGACACTAAATCAGCATTGTTGAATTTATAAATCAAGAAATAAAAGCATTAACACAAATTTAATTCTGCAAGTTTTTTTCTATTACTTGCTGCAGGTTGCACCATCAATTTGTACATCACTTTTGAGAACAAATGAACCAAAGTCTTGTTCTAGCTTGAAGTATTCCAGGTGCATTTTAACTGTAAATTCTGAATCAAACAGGAGTTTAATAAGGTGCAGGCGCTACAAGTTACCTGGATACCATCCATCTGAGACTGCTGCAATGTAAAAGAAATGAAAAAACAGCCTTTCTATCAGCCAACATCCCTCCTACTTCATCTCAGGGTTTGTCTTTCTGCCAACACACATTTATTTCTGTGTGTCTTTGGTTAAACATGGAACTGGAATTTGAGGGGAATGGGTCGAGAGCTTAACTTCACTGAGGTTAATTTCATTCTGCTATAGGTCTAGACCTGAACAGGAGAGGTGATATCAATGTAGAGTTTTATCTGGATTCTAATTTTCCCATGTCACAAACCAGTCTTTGGGCATCCTAAATGCATATGTGGTCCCAGTTCCCAGGACATTTCGGCAGGCAATTACTGCCAGGAAGGTGGAAAGGCACAACTAAATGAGAGACTAAAACAATCACCCTCGTGCTGCTTGATGGGAAACCCTCCTGGGGTGAGGAGAGAGAGAATTCTATAATGAAGGTTTCTGGATTGGCTTTCAAACCCTCTAATGCTAAAGGCACATGAGATCCAGGGAGACTGGAGGAGATGGTAAAGGCCAAAGGGTACTAGGCAGTATGAGGGCAGAGTCAGAAAGGACCAAAAAGAGCAAGCTCTCCATCACCTCCTGCTGTTCAAATTCCCTGATGAGCCCTGCAGGGACTGAACGTGGGAGGAAGTCTGCAGAATTCTCTGTAACTCCTGCCATCCCAAGAGGTGTGAGCTATTGAGTGCCAAGGAGAGAAGTGGGGAACAGTATGTTATTGCTACATTTCTCTATGTCATAGGCTTGTAAAGGCTTTATATCCTGTGGAGATCATTCATCATTTGAGTTGGGAACTTAACCCAGTTGTCTGTGGAGTTGTTCCTGATTTGCCCTGGTTGAAAGGGTTAAGCAGGTCAAAGAATACTTAACCTCTAATATTTGAATTTTCTGCTCATGATGAGTAGGAGAGAGACTTAGCAGATAGAGGCCCCAGCCAGAAAGCAGGGGGTTCTGGCTTCCGAGGAGAACAAGAACTTACGTGTGGCCTTATGCAAGTCCCTGCTTTTATCTCAAAGTTTAAATTTGTAAAAAACAAGGGGCAACAAAAACTTTCCAAATATACTGCCCTAAACGTTAATAAGAGCACATCTGAAGAACCTACAAATTCTGGAAACAATGCTGAGGAAATAGGCAGATTAAGGAGTTCGTCAAGGCTGTATATTGTCACCCTGTTTATTTAACTTGTATGCAGAGTACATCATGAGAAACGCTGGACTGGAAGAAGCACAAACTGGAATCAAGATTGCCGGGAGAAATATCAATAACCTCAGATATGCAGATGACACCACCCTTATGGCAGAAAGTGAAGAGGAACTCAAAAGCCTCTTGATGAAAGTGAAAGTGGAGAGTGAAAAAGTTGGCTTAAAGCTCAACATTCAGAACACTAAGATCATGGCATCTGGTTCCACCACTTCATGGGAAATAGATGGGGAAACAGTGGAAACAGTGTCAGACTTTATTTTTCTGGGCTCCAAAATAACTACAGATGGTGACTGCAGCCATGAAATTAAAAGACGCTTACTCCTTGGAAGGAAAGTTATGACCAACCTAGATAGCATATTCAAAAGCAGAGACATTACTTGGCCAACAAAGGTTCGTCTAGTCAAGGCTATGGTTTTTCCTGTGGTCATGTATGGATGTGAGAGTTGGACTGTGAAGAAGGCTTAGTGCCGAAGAATTGATGCTTTTGAACTGTGGTGTTGGAGAAGACTCTTGAGAGTCCCTTGGACTGCAAGGAGATCCAACCTGTCCATTCTAAAGGAGATCAGCCCTGGGATTTCTTTGGAAGGAATGATGCTGAAGCTGAAACTCCAGTACTTTGGCCACCTCATGCAAAGAGTTGATTCGTTGGAAAAGACCCTGATGCTGGGAGGGATTGGGGGCAGGAGGAGAAGGGGACGACAGAGGATGAGATGGCTGGATGGCATCACTGACTCGATGGACGTGAGTCTCAGTGAACTCCGGGAGTTGGTGATGGACAGGGAGGCCTGGCGTGCTGCAATTCATAGGGTCACAAAGAGTCGGACATGACTGAGCGACTGATCTGATCTGAAGGGGCCACAGTGGAGAAGGCAATGGCACCCCACTCCAGTACTTCTGCCTGGAAAATCCCAGGGACGGAGGAGCCTGGTAGGCTGCAGTCCATGGGGTCGCTGAGGGTCGGACACGACTGAGCGACTTCACTTTCACTTTTCACTTTAATGCATTGGGGAAGGAAATGGCAACCCACTCCAGTGTTCTTGCCTGGAGAATCCCAGGGACAGGGGAGCCTGGTGGGCTGCTGTCTATGGGGTCACACAGAGTCAGACACGACTGAAGTGACTTAGCAGCAGCAGCAAGGGGGCACAGTAAGTGACCACATTACATGGCTAAAAGTACAGACTCTGGAGCTGAGCTCTGGGTTTCAGCTCTGGCTCTGCTACTTACTAGCTGTGTGCCTTTGGACAAACTACTTAATCTCTCAGTGTCTCAGTTTCCTCATCTGTAAATCACAGAGGACATCAGTAATCAAAAAGTAAGTGAAAATGTTAGCTGTTCAGTTGAGTCTGACTCTTTGCGACCCCATGATTGTAGCCTTCCAGGCTCCTCTGTCCATGGAATTCTCCAGGCAAGAATTAACCATTCTGTTCCATTCTGGAATGGGTAACCATTCTGTTCTCCAGGGGATCTTTCCAACCCAGGGTTTGAACCCAGGTTTCCTGCACTGCAGGCAGATTCTTTACCAACTGAGCCACGAGGGAAGTCCATCTGTAATCATAGGTACCATTAAATGAGTTCATATATGTTAAATGTCCAGAGCAGTGTTTGGCAAGATTAGTAAATTTTACTACTAACAAGCACAACATATTTTCATTTTCAGAGCTGGAAAAGACTTCACAAAATATTGAGCCGTCAGAAAACACCTTTTCACAGGTGAGAAAACCAAGGGCCAGAGAGGTCAAAATAAGTGAACAGAAATGACTCGCATAGCCCAACCAGTCTGTCAGCAGAGACAATGACATTCTTGAAAAACTATTCTCAAAAAGTTCCATAAGTATCATCATTGGATGTTCTTAATGCTGGACTAGGACCAGAAATGAGATATTTCTGTCCTCCTGGTTACTCCTCCTCAGTACTGTCCTGGGGGACAAATAAGGGCTCACTTGTTCTTAGTTGCCCAATGGACTCTTGTGCCCCTCAGCATTTTCAGAAAGGATGAAAGACCATTTGGTTGATAGTATGTAGTGCCATCAAACTTCCAAGATGGTCAGCCTGAAATTGCAGTTGCCTTGGGTTGTGGCATGGTGCAGGTGAGGGCAGGTGCAGGGAACAGGGTGCTAGTGAATAAAAGGCCAAAGAGTCTTCTGGAAAGGTGCAGGCCTGGCAAGCTGCCCACTGTGGAAGGCAGTAGCCCATCTGACAGGAGAGTCAGGCTAAGCAGTCCCACTATCTCCTGGAGATCTGGATCAAGCTCATAGCCAGGGGAAGTGGGGATTAACACAATGTGGTGTCCAAGCTAATGAGTTAGCAAAACAGAGACAGATGGCAATTGCAGTAACTTAACTCTCCCATCTCTGTTTGCAATGTGCTCCCACTAGCTTCTCCTCTGTCCTCATGCTATCTAACTCTACCCGGCCCTCTTGGCTCATCTCAGAAGATCATGGTCACAGAGAAACCATCCTGTGTGAAAAAAAAAAAAAAAAGCTGTAACAGGACTTTCTAAATATAACTGTCACCCACAAGTGGGGTATAGTGGTGAGAATGTCTTTCAGACAGCTTTGGAGAGATACTGACCTTTGGTTCTAAAGGAAAAGCAAAGTTAATTTTATTGAATTCTTGTTATTTTATACTTGACATATGATTCCTCATAACAACAGCTTAAAAGGCACACAGTTGCAAATGAGAATGCTCAGAAGGGTATAATTTATAACTTGGGGATGAAAACAAGAAAAGGGAACTTTTATTCTGAACCCAAAATGAGTTTCCTTTAGTCAGACCTATAGACTGTGGAACAGTTTCCTTCATAGGCATTTATCACATGTGATAAATGATGCTTGTGCTTGCTTAGACCAGACCTTGCCACTTTGGGAGGCAAACAGCCACTTTACAAGTTATTTTCCACACTGCGCTTCTTGTAGGGTTTTTTTTTTTTTTTTTCCTGCTTCTTTTTCACTGGTCATTGTTTCCAGGTAGTAATATGGTGTCAGCTGCTCAGAGACTCACCTGGCATTGAGGCCAGCTGAGATTGAGCCCTACTGGAAAACCTGCCTCATACTTTTGAAAATCGGTTCATTTTTATAATAATCTCTTTAGTAACAAAATTCCAATATGTAAGCAATAGAAGAGCTTCAGAAAGAAAAAGAAGCTTAAAAAAACCCTGACTTATGTATCTTGGAAAATGTCTGCCACGCCAGCTATTCCACCTCTATTTCATTCAGTAAGGTAAATAAGAGGCTTAAAAAAGTTAATTTAAACGTCACTGATGCAAATGGGTTTTGCTTTTGCAAAGTGAAAAGCTGACTCATGAGAAGAAACTTAAGTGGTCACTGAATTATTCAATAGACCAGGCACCTAAATAGAGATATTGAGAAAGAAGCCTATATCCCCAAATTTGCCTACCCAGTGACCCTCTGGGGGCTCCTTGCTCACCGCTGTCTTCTTAGAAGAGGACCTTGGGACGGACATAGTGAAAGCAATCATCTCTAAGCATCTGCAGCTTGTCAGCCAGCAGGGTCAATTCTAGACCAAAGGATACCTGGGGAAATACTTATATTCTACCCTTCATCATATGCCTAATAATTAGAAGCAGCAAAATATGCCTGTAGAGATCTTGAACATTGGGTACAGAAAGCACTGCTCTGAGGGAACCAAATACAACCTTTTTGGAAGTGGAACTTCATAGTGAACACACTTTGCAACCCTAAGGGTCAGCTGTCTTTCATGGGAAGTAACTAGGCACAACTTCCTTGTAAAAAGAGGAGGATATCCTGAAGAAGTGGAACTGGTAAATGATCAGCATCTAGTTCAGTTACATTCCCTGCACTGTACACCATAGGGCTTCTCAGCCTCAGCACTGTTGGCATGTTGGCTGGGTAAGCCTTGGTTGTGGGGCTGTCTCATACATTATAGGATGTTTAGCAGCATCTTCCAGAAGTATCCCCCTCCAGCTGTTGGAAACAAAATGACTTCAGACATTGCCAAACATCCCTGGAGTGGCAACATTACCCCAGCTTGAGAATAACTGGTACATTAGCACACAAGGTAGAGCTAAAATTCTGAAAAAAGCTTGAATGGGAGACTTAATATAAACTTACAGCCGATGCTCTGACAAGTTAAGTAACTAGCTTGTGATATATATCTTTATCTTGCTTAATA
The DNA here is from genome assembly GCF_019923935.1 of Bubalus bubalis. Lineage (NCBI taxonomy): Eukaryota > Metazoa > Chordata > Mammalia > Artiodactyla > Bovidae > Bubalus > Bubalus bubalis. Next base: position 23,130,803 of record NC_059167.1, read on the forward strand.
AGAATCCAGCTCATAAGTATCCAAAGAGAATGAAATACTGAAGGAGAACCAGGACCAAATGACAGAGCATTGATTACTTTCCAAAGGGGAGATATTTTAGATCTATACATGGATACATGTATATGTATGGCTGAATCCCTTTGCTGTTCATTCGAAACTATCACAACATTGTTAATGGGCTATACTCCAATACAAAATAAAAAGTTTAATTTAAAAAAAGGGGGAGACATTTAAGAGCAAATTAAGTATTAACTGATTTTCCCCCCAACTGATTTCTTATCTAGAAAGAAGAATCAGAGGAAACTAAAGGAATATAAGAAATATAAACAAGGCCATCTGGTATCAGAAAGAATAGTGATCTGAGTCTAACGACCAATAGGGCTGGGCTCAGTTGAGCCAGAAAAAGCCATGTGACACTGTGCTGCTGATTTCACAAGAGGATTTCTTCCCCCCCCCACTTGTCTCTAAGAGTCCTTTCAAGCTTTTACCATGTCACCTTCATATCCTAGGAAGCTCTCAACATACCATCAGGAGGATATGTCTTTAAAGTGTTTTTTGGAGTGACCAGGATACTTTTGTGCTGGTCCAACCTGTGAGATGCCTGGTCCAAGTTAAAGCTAGATAAGGGAATACAACCTCAAAATCTTCATTTCGTTCATACGGGTGAGCAAATCAACTATACTGAGTAGCATCTAAAGAGTATTAAGTTCTGCATTCTTGTGGGACTGACAAAGTGTCATCTGCAATAGCTATTCTTTCAGTGAATGAATGAAGGAATGATTTTGGAACCTAATTACAGGGAAACTCTACTCTATGGCATTTAAACAGAAATTCACCATGATCGATTTAATGGAATTAGAAAATAAAACTGTATTGCTTTAAGTGAAACTCACATTACCAAAATTCATCTAAGGAACAGGTAAAAATATATATCCTAGGGATGACTACCTGGTAAAGTGAAAAAATGAGAATTCTGGTGGCCCAGATTCTAACTAGCTAACGAGCTGTGTGATCCTAAAAGTCCCTTACTGTCAATGAGACTTGGTTTCCTCATCCAAAATAAGAAGTCACTTTCAGCAGCTAAATCTGGCAATTGACAGGATAAAGAAAAGATAATATACAGAAAAGCTGGAAAAAATGAAGGACTTAAAATAAACATAAAAATGATTTCATGGCTTAGGTTCCACTCTTTTTATTTAGAATCCTATCAACAGATGCTGGTTAAATGGACTCTGTTGGTCAGATCTAACTTAAAATGACCGAAGTGTCGGCCTCATTTATTTTCACAAGACTAGAGTCACTGCCCTTTCAAACTGAAGGTTGCCTCACGTGGGATTCCACAAACACGGCCTCAGTGGAGGGAGAATTAAAACATAGTTTTCCTCCTGCAATTCAAGTATTCTAACCTAACACCGAGAACGCTGAGACTGCAACAAAACATGTGGGTTAAGTTTTCACTGCAGTGTCACTGGAGGGGCTGTGCCAGCCCAGCTTCTGAGGAGCATGGCACAGACATAGCTCAGAGACTTGGCTTCTCAGTTTCTTTTTCAACCGATGACTCTCTGTGACGGTAAAAGCCAGTGATCCTACTCCACCCACCACCCCCCACCCCCCACCCCCATCTCTCTGTGGGGAATTATAATGTGATTAAATACTCTTAATTATACACACACACTGACATCCTGAGGAAACTGATGAAAACTGCCTGGCAGAAAGTACAGGTGTATATTAACTCTAACCATCTGGGGCCTGCTGGGGCACTAACCACAATCCTTGGCTTTTACTCCCCAAGTGAGATGTCATTCCAAGACCATGTGTGTGGTCAGTTAATCATGTGTGTTTCAGTTTGGCTGGGTGACCACGCTCTGCAATTTCACTCTGGTCCCCTCACATCCTTAGCTTTTCAATATGACCGACAACTGCTGTCAGAGAGGAATAATCGGGAGGCAAAGGAGCCTCCTCATTGACCAGCCAGAGCCAGACCCATTCCACACAGTTCCCAGAAGCTACTTAGAAGCCCACTTCAGCACAAGAACATCTCCAGAACCCTGGGGCTCTGAGAAAGCAGTAATTTAAGCAAATGACAGCAAAAGAAAAAAAGAAGCCTGGAATTTCAGGAAGTGGTTCCAGGAACAATGAGTATATAAAAAAGAAGTGGAATCTCTTTCTCCAGGCAATCCACTTTCATAGACAATGCAATCATATGACAATAACCAGCATTTATGAGTATGTGAGTGAACACTATATGTTTATAGACACCACAACAGCCGCCAACAGCGGAAGAGGGTGACTAGATCCCTTTGTGACCAGGAGACTCCCTGGTCAGCCTGCTATAACTTCACCACACCCTTGGGAGCCTAGCTTACCAGCCCAGAGAGAGCTGCCTTGATTGAAACGTGATGTCCCTGGTCACTAATAGTTCTCTTGGAAAGCAGAGGGAAAGCAGCCAAACCACACCACGGAAGGAGCACACCAAACATCTCTCCCTTCTCCACTCAGACATAGCCTGACCACAGAAACCGTCTTCCCACCAACTGCTCTGCTTTCCATCCTCATCTTCTAACTCGGTTCCACTGATCTGCCTTTCCACGTACTCTTCACACATATCCATCATTTCTCTCCTCTCCCTATGGTGGGAGTTGATTATTTCAGTCAGCTCCAGGCAAAGTGACACCATTTCCCATATCTACTCTGAGCCGAGGAAACCCATCACAGGCAGGAAGGCAGATAAAGCCAGAAAGGGGATTTCCTCTGCTGGCTGGTCAGCGCACCTCTCTCAGCAGTTCCCTGTTCTTCTCCCTTTCGAGCACTTGGCAGTCTTTGAGTAAATCCAATTGACTGAGAACTTGAACAAATGTTGGCAAAAATTATCTCCAGTGTATGAGTTTTTATCGGAAGGATGATTTTTTTAGAGTTGTTTATCTATGCACTCATCCTCCAATAAATATTTATTGAGTAATCTCTAAGTACAAGGAACTGGGCTGAGTAAGACCAGCTAGGTCTTTTAGTAAATAATGTCATATGACTTCTGTCAGGCTGAACAAGCCTGGTAATATTAGTCTATCCTAAGTGAGAAGCTTCGCTTAAAATTTCCTGGAACAAAACCACAGTGGAACAGCACAATATGGCAAATCATAACTACCCAGTATATATTGCTGCTATTACTGGATGAAGAAGCATTATTGTTGGAAAGAACGAGTAAACTGAGTCAGAAGATAGGAGGCCTAATGCACTTATGGACATGGCTGGGGGCGGGGGGAGGAGAGGGTAGGATTGTGGAGAGAGTAACAGGGAAGCATACATAACCATATGTAAAATAGATAGCCAATGGGAGCTTGCTGTCTGACTCGGGGAACTCAAACTGGTGCTTGGTAACAACCTAGAGGGGAGGGATGAGGGGGAGGTGGGAGGGATGTTCAAGAAGGGGGGGGACATGGGTAGACCTATGGCTGATTCATGTTGGTGTCTGGTAGAAACTAACACAATACTGTAAAGCAATTATTCTTCAATTAAAAATTAAATAAATTTTTAATAAAAAGAAAAAGAAAAGACAGGAGGCGTCTCTGTGCCTTAGTGTCTTCATCTGTAAAATGGGGCTCCTGCTACTTGTTTACTTACAAAATGAGATTGCATCGAAAATCAAAAGAAATAACCTACATGAAAGAAGGCATTTTGTATAGTCTGAAAATAGAAGGCATATATAAACTATAGGTACAATTGCTCAGTCTTAAGGTCATGGATGAAAGAAGCTCATCTTTTCACTTCAACCAACACAGAAGCCTTTGTAGAAGAAGGTGGTCTCAACCAGGTCAATTACCAATAAATTAACTCATCTGAGTCTTAAAGGGAAAGAGAAACTGCTTTTGGGAGAAACATGCTCTATGAATTAATACATAGCGATTGAAAACAGGGGATATTTCAGTTATGAAAACTAAAGAAGCCCATTAGGGTGGTCTAAAAATAATTAGGTTGAGTAGGATGAGAATAAGAAAGTTAGAGCTAATATTTTGTCCCACTTATATATCTAGTTTATGAGTATATGGAAATAGTCCAGTGTTTCTCAAAGGGGAATGATATATGGCTTCCTTTTAAAGGAGAAAAATTATTTGAGACACCAAAAATATATTTAGAAACCTCTAAGAGACCTTAGTCTGAGTTTCAGAATTGTCAACTTAAGAAACTTAGGATTTACTTATTGAAAATGTCTTTTCATTGCAAAGCATTGTCTTCATAATAATATATATATATTTAAAATAAAAACATAAAAAATATAAAACCCTACAGAATATGCAGATTCCAAGTTGCCACAGCCCCCATTTTGAGAAATCTTGATTCTTGTCTCACCCCTTCCTTTTATGGATGAAGGAACTTAGGTCTGGGAAGACACTGACTCTCCTAAGCCACACAAATGGCTATTAGCAAAAGCAAGCCAGAAGTCTAGGTCACCTGATTTCTAGAGCAAAGCCTTTTCCTTCTTTAGACAAGGCCTCCTCTGTTTGTGGCAGAGCTCACTATCTGCTCCAGACAGATACTGGTATTGTGTTAGCCCAGAGACAGGGAAACAGATGGAGGCAAGAAGGTTTGAAGGGGAGGTGACGTGGGTGTGGCTGATGCGGAAAGTTGCAGCTGGGCCAGCAATTTGTAAGCGAGTTATTTCCAAGGAGAGATTCTTTTGCTCACCATTGAAACAAAGGAACTTTGGGTAGAAAACCAAACAGTTTTAATAGCGATAGCATTTCTGCCTAACAAGTTTGGGCAGAAAAGTAGGAAGAATATGGTCTCAAGCTAAAAACCAGAGAGGAACTGCAGAAGGTATGAGGTTATAATTCAGGGTGGCCAATTTAATCAGCTCATATTCATTAAACACCCACATACACATGGCGCTTTACAACAAACCCCTTTCCTCACGCTGAAGCATCCACGGGCCTGTTTTAAACGGGCCACCCTGTACATGTTGGGAATCTGGCCAAGGTGTTAAGGCAACTGCTTCCCTTCCTAAGAAAAATAGGGCAGATTTTTAGACGACCACAAGTAAAGGTTAAGGCTTCTAGTTTTTCATCCCATCTGAAAGCTGGGAAAGACTTAGGGAGTCTGTTTTTCAAGTATCTGTTTGCAAAACTCAATAATACGTTAAGCCTTTCCATTTTAGACCAATAATATCCTATACTCTCTCCATTCCCAGACTTTGCCCTATAGTTCCCTGGATGCATTCCTTCTCCTATTGGAACTGAACTCAAGTGCTTTATGAGGATTCCCACAAAATGACTGAAGCATTATGGTCCTTGAGTTATGTATAATTAGCCAATCAATGATTTTGGTCACTTCCGGCCTTTACATAATAAACTCATTGTAATTCAGAAAGCATGTTCTTACCTCTGCCTGTTAAAACTGCCAAGAATATTTTCAGCCTTACTGATTTATCAAGTAACTTTTGATTGTGATCTGATGAGAAGATTGATTGGGCCCGCTGCCTTGACCCTTCCCTGGAACAGGTCCTAACAAGTTTTTGGTGTTAGGTGGTTTCTGAATATCAGGGAGCAATGCCACACCAGTCATCCCACTTGGGTCCTTGCTCAACTGTGTTGGGACATGCTGTGACTTTTCCAAGATATCTCTGATCATTCCAAAGATTGTGACCCATACAAGAAAACATCAGACGTTCAGGCAAGACTAAAAAAATTGCCCTGACATCAGATCACTTTCCGATAACTTTCTTATTGTTGCATGACGATATCCACAAGATCCTAGGACGCTCAGGACAAGACTCAAGGTATTTTAATTACTGCTAATAATGCAAAGCAGATAGTAGGTACTCAATTGACCACTGCTGGCTGATTGCTTGTTTTTAGGTTTTAATTTGGTTTTGTTTCAGAAAGTGGCTTAGAAACATGAGATGGGCTCAAGAGGTAGTTGACATAAAAGCCTTGTTTGCAGGAACTCTGTCTCCAGAGATATAAGCAGAGAGAAACAGGTAGTTTTCAAGGATTTTGGTGAACAATCATAAGAGTTATAAAGTAATAAGCCTATTTTAATATCATCTTCCCTTTTTGCAAAATCCTTAGGTGGTCCTGATGACTCTGCCTTGGGTATATGCATAGCATAAATTGCAAGTGGCTTATTTGGCATGTCCCCCTCAGGGGGCTTTCCTAGTGGCTTAGACAGTCAAGAATCTGCCTGCAATGCAGAAGACCAGGGTTCAATCCCTGGGTCGGGAAGAACCCCTGGGGAAGGAAATGGCAACCCACTCCAGTATTCTTGCCTAAAGAATTCCATGGACAGAGGAACCTGGCAGGTTATAGTCCATGGAGTCACAAAGAGTCAGACATGCCTGAGCAACTAACACTTTCACTACTTTCCTAGTTTAGGAATGAGTCGGGGGCCTTGAATCCCTAGGAGTCCTCTAGTTTAAGAAATAGAACCTTATCAATATTCTGAAAGCCCCTTGTGTAATCCTCCCCAATAGCACCATCTTGTCTCCAGCCTGAGTTAACCTTTATTCTAAACGTGGTGATTTTCAGTCAAGCTACCATCAACACTTCAAAAGAAGTAAGTTGCTTCGGTCGTGTCCGACTTTTTGTGACCCTATGGACTATAGCCAGCCAGGCTCCTCTGTCCATGGGATTCTCCAGGCAAGACTACTGGAGTGGGTTGCCATGCCCTTTTCCAGGGGATCTTCCCTACCCAGGGATCAAACCTGGGTCTCCCACATTGTAGGTTGATTTTTTACCATCTGAGCCACCAGGAAAGCCCCATCAACACTTCAAAAATCCTATCAAATTTACACAGGATAAGGCTCCCTAAGTCAGTATAAGGGACAGATTTACTTTTCACTGGGATGAAATCAGCTAATTCATTAATTCCCTCAGCAAATGTTTCTTGAATGTCCGCTATGTGTCAAATGAAGGCTTAGGCACTGGGAAAATTGCTGTGAACAAGACAGGTGTGGTCCTTGTGCTCCTGGAGCCTACAGTCTAGATGAGCAAATAGTTACACAAGTAATTAGTTATAATTGTGAAAAGTGCTCTGTTGAGGTTAAGGACACTCTGTGAGGTATAACTTGAGGCCACAGCCCAAGAATGGTCACAGGGTCTGGGAAGGTGGCCCTAAGAAAGAACCATGAAGACCTGAGCCAGAGACGATGCAACATAATGACATTAGGTATCAACAAGAAAACCGAATCATTATCTAACCCTTATGGTTTGTTTACTAGACCCAAACCTTCAAAATGTGGGGTCTGACATATATACACTACCATGTGTAAGATAGTTAGCTAGTGGGAACTGCTGCATAACAGAGGGAGTTCAGCTTGGTGCTCTGGGATGACCCAGAGGGGAGGGATGGGAGTGGGTGTGAGAGGGAGGGCCAAGGGCGAGGGGATATATGTATACTTACGGCTGATTTACACTGCTATACGGCAGAAACCAACACAACATCAAAGCAATACTATATTCCAATTTTTTTTTTTAAGTGAGGTCTGTAAAAAGAAATACAATAAATAGTGAATTGTTTAGGAACCACTGCTCCAGAGTGACCCACTGGTCACAGAAGCTGGGATGGGGGGAAAATCCAGCTTTACCAGCGCACAAAAGAAGATTAAAGAAGATCCTTGCACCCCAGCTCCTGGAGTGCCATTTCCCCAGATTAAGTAGCAGGCAGGTCTCAGGTCTAAATACAGGGTAGTGCTAAGTTTCGGTTGTTGAAGCAGTTATAGCTCTACTAACCTTTACAGCCACGACTGTGTCAGTTTTTCCAAGCAGGAGAAATGGATGGAAAGCCAGGCCACATCTTAATAGGGCCCTGGTGAGCTAATGGGTGTGATTATTTCATTGTCTCGGATTCACGCCAGCCCAGGCTCATCAGATACAGGCACAATCCAGGAGAAACATGACCTCACTTTCGACATGGGACTGTGCGCTCAGATGCCAATAGGAATTTAGCGATCCCTTAGTGCAGGTAAAACTGAGCTCTTTATGGTTCCAGCTAATGAGAAGCATACCAAAGTTACCTAAAACAGTAAAGCTAATATTGATGTTAACTTACTAGATACCGTGAGGGTAGGGGAAGCCAGGAAAAACGTTTGAGACCATCTGTGCTAAGTGTGTCACATCCATATGAAGGGGTGTATTTAAGATAAATTGCCATCTCTTTAAATGATTAAATGATTAAGTTACAGATTTATGGAAAGCTATAATCCCACCAGCACCACAGGATCATTAAGTGGTTGGGGCTATAAAGGTGAGAATTTCAAGATTTTAGGTGTGCCACAAAGTGTCCACTGACTTGCAAAACCTTTGCCAGGGTGACTTTTATGCCTCAGTTTTCCCGACGATAGAAAAGCAATTTTATCACTGAGCTCACACAACTGTGAGAAGGGCAAGGGCTCTGTAATCAGAAACATTCCTGCATTTGCTGATTCATTTTTCAGAATCCCTTCATTATATCATGTCAATATTCACTGGAAGATCCTAGGCAGCACAAGACAAGACTTCTTGCATTCTAACTGCAGCTTATAGTAGGTTCAATCATTATTTACTCAATAAACCTTTCCTGAGCATCTACTATGTGCCAGAGACCCTGTACTATACACTAGGGGTATAACAGGGACTAAAAACAGACTCTCTCCCTGCTCCAGCAGACTTGAGCATTTGCTGAAGACAAGTGCCAGAACTGACTCTTAACTCCTTTGTAAGCTGCGGCACTGGGTAACTTAGTAATTTGTTAAGTTTCATTTCCTCATCTGAAAATGAAGATAATATAACCCATCTGGTATGTGAATGTGCCTAAAATTATATCTGACACTTAGAAGGTATGTGCATGCCCAGTTGTGTTCGAGTCTTTGCGACCCCAAGGACTATAGCCCACCAGGCTCCTCTGTCCATGGAATTTTCCAGGCAAGAATGCTGGTGTGGATTGCCTTTTCTTTTCCCAGGGGATCTTCCCAACAGGAACTGAACCCATGTCTCTTGTGTCTCCTGCATGGGCAGGGAGATTTTTTTAATCATTGTACCACCTGGGAAGCTGACACATATAAGGTGTCCAATAAACATTGGTTCTTTCCTTTCTTTCTCGAAATCACAAAGACACTAATGTTTAGAGTTTCAATAAAAGATATTTCACCAATTCAAATAAGCAAGCCATTATTACTGTTGATCATTTAGTAAGCAAGGCGGTTAGTGGAAAAATTTCTGGCTTTGGAAACACAGACAGCAGAATTAAATTACTGACTTTCCTTCTTACTGGATATGTGGTCTTGAGCACAACATTACTATTTCAAATCTCTCTGGGTCTCCATGTCCTTATCTATAAAATGGCAACGATGGAGCAGTTTTGAGGGTTAAATAAGATGATCAATGCAACATGTCCAGGTTAACCAATGCATATTATTTGCTCAGTCATGTCTGATTCTTTGTGACCCCACAGGCTTTAGCCTGCCAGGTTCCTCTGTCCATGGAGTTCTCCAGGCACGAACACTGGAATGGGTAGCCATTCCCTTCTCCAGGGGATCTTCCTGACCCAGGGATTAAACACAGGTCTCCTGCGTTGCAGGCAGATTCTTTATCATCTGAGCCATCTGGCTAACCAATAAGCTGTGAAAAATAACTGGGTGATTAGCAAATAATAAAGACACACACACAGCCTATCTCAAAGGAACTGGTTTAATTATTACAGTACTATTTGTATGTACTTTTCTTCATTTATCTCATTTATTCATAGAGCAACAAAAATACAGATTAAAGGAATATATCATTAATCATAAGGATGTAGTACATCACAACAGGATTTCTGGGAGAAGTAATGAAAAGTGCCACAAAAAGGCAATATCATTGAGACTTCCCTGGTGGTTCAGTGGTTAAGAATCCACCTTGCAATGCAAGGCACGTAAGTTCAATTCCTGGGTGGGGAGCTAAGACCTTCATATGCCTTGGAGCAACTAAGCCTGCATGTTGCAACTAGAAAGCCTACGTGCCACAACTACTGAAGCCCATGTGCTCTGGAGCCCTTGTGTCCAACTAGAGAGTCTGTGCACTATGAAAGATCCTGTATGCTGCAACTAAGATCCAACACAGCAAAATTAAAAAAATAAATAAATAAAGGGAATATCACCACCTTAAAGTGGGAAGAAAGTTCTGTTTGACTTTCCTGTTGCCATCCTTTCAGGGGCTCAAGAATTTTATCATCTATACACCTAGCTTTTTTACTTTCTAGTTATCAGAACACAAAGCAAGGATCTTAGAAAATAAGAACTTTAATTAACTCCAGCATACTGATAGTATTTGAGCAGAATTCAATTATCTGCAAGGGAATATACTAGACATATACCATATGTGAAGTCCTCTGGTCATTATTCTCTTTCCCTAAGAGGGTCTGTAGTACATGCAGATATGAGTCAAGACTTCTATCATAAATATGAAAGAGGCATAATGTGAATGGGGAATGATGATATGCTGAATTAATTTGGTGAGTGTCTCTAAGCAACCTAGTAAGGGACAGAATGAATTGGGTCAGCAATGCCCCTGGAAGAGCTGGGAAACATGACTTCTGCCAAGTGGGGCAACTAGGAAGGAGGCAAAGGCTTGCACAGCTTCCCAGTTCCACACACTCTATAGGGGGGATATAAACAGGGAGCAGGGGAGTCTTTAGAGATGGTTCACTTGATCACCAACATTTTATCCCTTCTTTATAAATCCCACTTTCTCTAGTCCACAGAGCTGGCAGCCGCTTAAGTCATATCTTCTTCCTGAGCTCTTTCTCTGTCAAGTAAATTACCAAGTCTAGACCTGTTTTCTGTTTTCCCACGAAATCATTAGGAATCAAGGCAGTGGAGGCTAAGTGTGAAGATTATCTGACTATTTCATGTCTTCTGCCATCTCCAACATTTTTTCCCTCTCTCCACTTTCTGTTGACCATCTCATGTCTAATTTCACAGAGAAAAGTGAAGCCATAAGAAGAGAACTAATTCATTCTTATCCTCACTAAATCTACTTATGCATTTACACTTGTCCTCAAGCAGTGGCCCTTCTTCTCTGGTCCAGTGGATAAACAGTCCTGCTTCCACCTGGCTGGAAGGCCAGCCCATCCACACAGACCTATATCCCATCCCTGCTTACATCCTCCAGGTCTTTGCACTTACAAGTGGTGATCCTTCTTTCTCTCCAGTATTAACCCATTTTCCCTTTCTACTAATCATGTACATCAATACAAAAACTTAAAATAAAAACACCTTTGATTTCTCCAGCTTCCACTCAATTTCCTTCTTTCTATTCATAGCAAAACACCTTTAAAAAGTTGTCCATGTTATTTCCTTATCTCTGATTCTCCCTTAAACCTACTCCAGGCAGGCTTAAGTCCCCAACACTCTACTGACACCATTATTATCAAGTTCAACATTGACTGTATCCTGTCAAATCCAAGGGTCAATTCTCAGTCATCATCTTCCTTGACTTCTCAGCACTAGGTTTAGCCCCTTCCTTCTCAAAGTACTTGCTTCCTTTGACTTCCAGAAAAATCATACTCTCAGGGATTCCCCCAGCTTATTATCCCTTCCCTCCCAGACTTCCCTGTCTCCAAATGCTGCTGTACCTCTGAGATCAGTCCTTAGGCCTCTCCCCATCCCCAGTTCAGCCCATTCCCAAGAGTTCTAGGCTCCTATATTCAGCTGCCTACATGATATCTCCACTTGCATGTTTAACAATCATTTCAAACTCAACTTTTCCAGGACAGAAATCCCTACCCTACTCTTCTCCACACAAATCTGCTCTTTCCTTCAGCATTCCTAGATCTGGGGGCCTAAATAACATCACAGAACTTCATAGGGGGGAAAAAAACACCCCAGCATTCTAAGTTATCTAGGCTTCCAAATTTAGATATTCTTAATTTTTAAAAATTCACACATTACCTCCAATCTATTTGTAGGTCTTGCAAGTAGAAAATCCCATGGACGGAGGAACCTGGTAGGCTACAGTCCATGAGGTCGCAAAGAGTCAGACATGACTGAGCAACGTTTACTTTTAAGTAGTTTCTTCAAAATTTACCTAACCACCCCTTCACCACCACTACCCAGTCCAAACCATATCATTTTTCACCTGAATTAGTGTCATGTTTCCTGACTAGTCCCTCACCTTCTGCTCTGGCACCCTATAGTCCATGTTGCATAGAGCAAGTTGAACGATCTTTCTAAAATGTAAGACATGCCATGCAATGGCCTTGCTTAAAAATTTACATCATTCTTAAAATGAAATCCAAACTCCTTACCTTGCTTACACACCCTGAAAGAAATTAAAGTGAAAGTTGCTCAGTCATGTTCAACTCTTTGTGACCCCATGGACAATATAGTCCATGGAATTCTCCAGGCCAGGATACTGGAGTGGGTAGCCATTCCCTTCACCAGGGCATCTTCCCAACCCAGGGATCGAACCCAGGTTTCCCACATTGCAGGCAGATTCTTTACCATCTAAGCCACCAACCTCTCTATCCAACTTACCAGCTTCACCAGGTTGTTGTGAATATAGACCTAAGTACCCAAAGGAACTTTAAAATTATTGGCTACCATAAGCAGACAATGTTGCTGATGCTACAGCTATTATTGGATCAGTTGCCCTCTGGTAAAGAGTTTTAAATATGTCTTCTAAACATAAACTGTTAAGTTTGGCCAATGGCTGTATATTATTATAAACAGACTGTGTAACAGGCTGATTCTTTCATTCTTGTTAATAGGTTCAGTCATTAACTTCCTGCTATATATTTAACTTTGTCTTTTTCCCTTTCTGGCTGTGGGATGTCCCTAGCAGGAAACAGCAGCTGTGTCACTAACCCTGGATGTGCTCCAAGGCCATTTCCATATCCTGTGGGAGAACCATCCCCTCAAAGTTTGTTTTTGCAGCACAAAGTAGAAGAAAGATCGTTTTTAAAAATATATGTTGTATACAGCACTTTTTGTCCTAAGTGACTTCTGTGTGACCAACAGGGATGACTAGGCTGCAGTTTCCAATTCTGCAACTTGTACTGAGTTAGTCATTACGATTATTCCATCTATTACTTAAATTTAGTACGCTCTGGAATGGAATCTAGCAGCCAGAAATAATGTATAATGACTTGGGAGGGAAAATGAAGGATGTGGCACCCGTTTAAAGAACAGGAGGAGTTTGTGGAAGAGGTAGATCATTGACTGAGTTGCACTAAATTCTAAAGCCAAGCAACTAGCACGTTTTCCCCTGGGAAGGGGAAACCCTCACATTTTACTCAAGAAGGAACAATGGTATATCAGGAGAGAACCTTAGTGGACATAGCAGTGCCTTGTGGATTACCAATACTACTTCCTGAGTGTTTTGATTTTCTCAGGGAGGTTTCCCATAACTCAACTCAACAGACTCCATCTGTGCAAGAGCTGGTGTGCTGAAGTGCAACATGCCAAGTCTGAGACAATGCCAAGAAAATCCTGATGGTGGTTTCCTAAATGAGTTTATAAACTTTACAAATAGCCAAACCCATTGGCATAGGCTATCTGCCTTAAGTGACTTTTATTTTTAGATGAAAACTCAACAAGCACATGAACAATCTGGGGATTCAAGCAATGAGGCCAATGAGTGATATCAATATGGAACCACATCTCATCTCCCAAGAGGGATGAGTCACCGGCCTCTTTAGGACAAGCTAGTGCTGGCTGCAGGGAGGGGAACTGGGTACTGGCTAAACGGTAAAGCCAAGAGACCCAAGAGGCTGTTGCTTTTTGTGGTTGCCATCTCACTGTGCACAGAGGGAAAAAAACACAATGATGCTAAAAAAAGAAAAGAAAACAGCAAACAGATTCTACATCTACTCTGAAGATAAAAATCCCAACTTGATTTTGCAGCTACACTTCAGATGTTTGTCATCTATTTCATCTAGCCCTCTACAGAGTTTCCCTTCTGATTCTCAGACTGAAAATCTTTCTTATAAATTCACTGCTGTCTTCGATTTCTTAATGCAGAAGAGGTGTGTTCCCTACTTTGGGAAGAAGACATAACTTTCTTACATTAGGACTTTAGAGGATTTATCTCATTCACCACTTTAGGGATGATATAAAGATGCTAACATAGCAGCCTTGGTAACATATATGCAGCCCACGTACCACTCCCCACTACAGAGACCATGGGAGCTGCTATTAAGCAGTTACTATACAGTCACCCAATAAACTACTACTGATCCTTTGGAATTGAATAGAAGATGGAACCTATTTGCCACCTCTGATCAGAAGGACCTAGATAATATAGGGAAAAAAGAAGAAGAATGAATCAAATCTACTTTATAGGAAGAAAAACATGGTCTGTGAGAAAACCAAAACAAATATGAGAGAATTCAAGTATTTTGCCTTTATTCCTGTAGGTTGGGGCTTCCCTGGTGGCTCAGTGGTAAAGAATCCGCCTGTGATGCAGGAGATGTGGGTTTGATCCCTGGGTTGGGAAGATCCCCTGGAGAGGGCATGGCAACCAACTCCAGTACTCCTGGAAAAATCTCATAAACAGAGGAACCTTGCAGGCTATAGTCCATGGGGTCATAAAGAGTTGGACATGACTGACGTGACTGAGTACACATGCACGCCTATAGGTGGACCTAAACCTAAAGATTTAGCTATGAGGGGCTGGAGTATCGATACGAGGAGGACATGGGCTTTGCCAAATGCTGATGTAGGATTCTGAGGATTTATTTAACTTCTCTGAAGTTGTTTATTGTGACTACCTAGATAAAACCCTTGCCTCATAGGTTTCTATTCAAATTATAGGAGAAAAATGAAAATAAATACTTGGGTCACGATTAAAGTTAGTTCGTTTTCTGATTAGCTTTCTGGTATTTTAGTTCTTAGAAACAACTCTACCCAGCTTTGGTAGTATTTCTTCAGTTAAAAAAAAAAGCCACCTTTAATTAGTCATAAATACAGAGCAGGAGTCTTCGAACTGTTTTGGAATCCAGACAGATCTATAGCCATTAAGACAAGAATCAATTCTAGAATGTTCCCCCATGAGTTCTTCTATGTGGGTGCCAAAGGTCTCAGAATGTCTATACTTTAAAGATATATTTCAAAATGATGTATTTTCAGACGTTTCACTCCTTTCCCCATTTCTACTCAAGTTGGGGCTCTAACAGTTTGCCCCATCACTAATAATTCAACTTCTTCAGGACCCAACAGGACCCTTCTTGATCCTTCTCCTCCAAGAGAAGAATGACAGTTTTGGCCAATATCGCTAATCTGGGCCAAATCACTCACCAACTTGGCCTTGGTGCAGAATCTTGTCCAGTGTTGAACCCTCTGCCTGAAATACTTTTCTTCATCTTTCTGTCTCCTGGACTCACCCCTTGTCTGAGTGAAAACTTTAAAACAAGTTTTAGCCCTCTCCTGACCTCCTCATTCCTAAGAAATAATGGCTCCCCGCTTGCATGTTCCTTCAATCTTGACAAATATTTCAATAGATATTTCAAATATCTATTCATGGGTCTTACTATACTTGTTCTGTTTTATGCTTTTGTATGTTCTCAAGCCTGGTATATAGTAGGTATTAAATAAATATTGAGTAAGCAAATTAATGAATAAATTAACAAATTATTATTATTTAAGTTTTCAGCTTCTCAAATGGCTCCTTACAACTCACACAAAAGTATATAGGTCTGTAGTAAGTTTTAAAATTCACTGACTCAACTGTAAGAAATAGGAAAATGATGAGTTTTCCATTGTATAGATACATCTAATTTAATCTAGACAACAGAATGATGACCAAGGAAATGAATATCAAGCACAATTTGAAATAATATCATTGTCATCATCTAATGCCAATAATACAACTCATGAACAGTTTTATTAAGTGGCTCTTTTATAGAGGCTTTCAGGTTGCCCACCCATGAGATGGACCATACACAATTACAAGGATTCCACAGAGGTCTGCAGTCCCTTCCTGCATTTTATGAAGAGCACTTCAAAATGCTCTAGGGGGGAAAAATCTGTATTTATGTCTTAAAGCTCCTGAGAGTGAAATGTTACAGTTGGAAGCCGCCTAAAGCTCATTTATACACTGAAGTTATTAATTCTCTTCTTATATGTTTGATACAAGCCCTAGGGCACTTGGGAGGGTGATCCAATTACCCAATTCAGAGAATTGCCCTTTTCTTTCAACCCAGTTCGGAGCTCTGAAAATTTTGTTCCACCAATGACTTTTTGTTTCAGTCAAACAAGGTCACAGAAGAGGCCAATATCTGCCAAGGCCAACAGGGGTTTCGTTTACATGCCCACTAATGCAAGCAATATAAGAACCTCTTGAGAGCATTAAACTAGGGTGTGGGACAACAAGCCTGTTATTTATTTACCAGCTCCTGACGCCACCATGGCCACTTTCTAGCTACTCAACATTTTGGGTTACCATTTTTGATTTAATCATACTCATCTTCTGTGCATCTGGAAGATGCAGTGGGACCTGCCAGGAGGCAAGAAACCTCTAGGAAGATACTGAGATGAGCCCAGGGGGAAGGAGCTTGAGTCCAGGCAGACCAGGAACAATCTGCCTGCCCTTTGAGTCAAACATTTCCAAAGGTGGCTTATTAAGGATGCAGGATCAGGGAGTTCTTTTGCTGTTCATCATCTGCTACAGCTCTTATATTAGTGACTTTATTTATTTATTTTTGTTGTTTCCTTTAAAATGAATACTAAAGCATGAGTTGCTCTATCTTTAGCTAAGTCTGGAACACGTCTATCATGGTCAGAGAAAAGATGGTCTGGCCAACATCCTATGACTGTAAG
Source organism: Bubalus bubalis (assembly GCF_019923935.1). Taxonomy (NCBI): domain Eukaryota; kingdom Metazoa; phylum Chordata; class Mammalia; order Artiodactyla; family Bovidae; genus Bubalus; species Bubalus bubalis. The sequence continues at coordinate 23,147,565 of NC_059167.1, forward strand.
AAAGAGACACTGGCTCTCTTTGGGGAATTGACTATGGTGTGTTTGTTACGCGAAGCTAATGAAGAGTTGAGAATAAACCTTTAACAGATGGTCCAGAGAAATATGTCAACATGTCAATCTGTTTATCAGAACTTCCAGGACTCCCACTTTAGAATTTGTGGACAGTTAAAATAACACTGGGATTGTTAAGAGTTAATCTTAGGAGTGTTTATTAATCTCAAGGATAGCTAGTGATCAAAAAAATATGTTTCTTCACTTTACCAAAAAGTGATACCAGTCTCTGAATTGTCTTGTGTTTGCAACAGAGCAGTCAACAGAAACATCTGGAAAACTCTCCTTCCTGCTTGAGTATTTCACAAATGCATTAAAATTATCACTGGAAAGAAGTCAGGGAATGAAAAGGTAAGGGAAAAAATGTTATATTTTTCTAGTGGCTCAGCTGTAAGGCCAACAGTTTTTGAGCCTTATATGGTCAAGAGGTGATAAAATTTTGTAAACAGTTGAAAACATGATTTATACAAGGTAAAGAATGAAAAGATATCTTTAAAATATAATTTAGACAGCCATTCGGTTTCTGATAATACATTAGGCTCAGATGAGAGAATGTCTTGATTACTCTTTTTCTTTGGAACAAGGAGAAGCAATTTGCAGATCACACTGATTAGTTAATGATCTGGAAAGGTAAGGATCTAGGTTTTAATCATAAGCTTTAAAATTAATTCATCATGTGGTTTTGGGACAGAGTTTAATTTGCCTAAACTCAGTTTTTCCAGATGAAATATCTAGATTATACGATACAATGTAATTCATGAAGTAAAAAGCCTTTAAAAATGATAATGTGTGCATATGTAGGCTCTAAGGTTACTCGATCCTCAGCAGTCTCAAGACCTAGCACACTGGAGAATAGGACAGAGTCTTGGTTTCCAATGGTGCTATCAGGGTTGGGGAGAAATAAACTATATCTTCCCTCATGAAACAGCTACATCAGATAAAGAACCTGACTTCTCTTTATTCCAGATTTCACATACAGACCCTTTTCTTTCCACATATTCCCCTGAAGCTCTGGCATTAAAGCTAGTGATCTGTTCTGAGGCAATCTACAAAGCTGGGTTTCCTCCCAGCTCACTTTCACTCTACTCTGAATTCCAGCCTTAGTTATCCAGTCCCGAGCACTCTCGGAGTGCCTGGGATAGGATGAGAAATGTGCGGAGTACCAAACCTCTGGGGCACTCAGCCCAGAGCCGCATCACCACAGTCAAGGGCAGTCAGATGCCAGCACAGAGCCCTGGGCATCTCTGCCCCAACACCTGCCAATTCCTGCCTAAAACTATCAAAGAACACTAGGGTTGAGGGAGCATGAGTGGGAAAAGGGTATCTGGCAGAATGGAAAACACGATCCTGGTCTCAAAACAGCAATAAAAATAAAATCACACACACACACACACACACACACACAGGCACACACACAAGATTCTTTATGGCTTCCATTGAAGTTGCCTGAGTCCTTCACACTGGAACTACGTGCAAGAGGATTTTCTGAAAAAACAAACCGCACACACAACAGACCTTACTGCTCCCTTGAAGGAGCTTATTTAAGGCAAAAAAAAGGCCTCCCATCATTCCTGTGAGAGATCATTGTCCCCCTGGTTGCCACAGCGCCCTGTGAGGCTGTGGGAAACAAATGACCTCAGAGGCACTGCAGCGTGTGTCACTGCGAAAGAAAAGACACACGAGGGGGCTGGGGGAGGGAGGGAGGCTGCCTGAGAGCGGAGCCCCCAGGCCCGGCCATCCTCCAATGACAGCCCTCCAGGCCCAGCAGGAATGAGGCTCCTGGGCCCCAGGAGCCTCCATCCAGCCAGAAACGGGATTAGGCTCCCACTCCCCAGGAGCAAAGCGTCTTTCTGGACGTCCTGCTGCTCGCCCTGGTCAGGCCGGCCTCTAATTGGCCCTCCTCACAAAGTGCCTGATGATTGTTAGTGTCTCAGTCTTGTTTAATGGGTGTCTTGAGTCAAGAGAGGGCTCTTCTGCACTCCCTGTGGGGAGTGAGTGGTCGTAGAGGGAGGGGAGGGGAGAAGGCAGCAAGGGGTGAGCAGGGCGGCTGGGAGCTGGGAAGTGCAGGAACAAACAAGTGCAGTCCTGAGAGAGGAGAGGACCATAGGAGAGGAGAAAGCATCAGGCCGAGCTCGATGATGAGGAAAGGCCAAAGGAGACACCGCACACACATTAACTCTGCCACATGCGGCCAGTGCCCGGGGAGGAAGCCCGCTGCATGTTGCCCTCACTCAGAGCCTGTGCGTAAAAATGGGCAAGCAGCCCGGCCAGCAGAGCGCTGGCCTCTCTCCACAGCACAGCGCTCTCCTGCAGATGCTAACACATCATCGATTTTGCCTTTTCTTTGGGGAGCTCTGTGATTTCCACATTATACGTGGGCACAGGGAAGCACACGGTGAAGGCCAGGTTCAGTCTTACTAAGTGGGTGCCTATACCTCCAACACACACACACACACACACACCTCCCCCACAGTCTTACTAAGCGGGTGCCTCTACCTCCAACACACACACACACACACACACACACACACACACACACCGACACACACACACACCCCCACCGGCCTGTTTCCAGCTCTGCCTGGTGCATTACGAGGCTGGTGGAAACATGGTGATAGAACATCTTCTTTAACACATTCAGAGGTGACACCAGCCCTGGGTCTCTGCTCCTGGCCCGCCACTTGAACCCCAGAGTGATGGTAACCACAGGGTGATGAGCTGAATAAGGCAGGAAGACAGGAGTGGGCACCGGTCCACAGAGCCCAGCACACCGCGGTCAGGGGGCCTCCTGAGTCCCAGCTTGCACCCTTAAATGTGTTCCATCTCTACACCAAGGAAAATTCAGAAAAGACAGATTAGCACAAAGAAAGAAAAAAATATATGTTAACACATATATATATATATACACACACACATAAATGTACAGTTTGTGTATGAAATTTATTTTGTATGTGTGTGATTTCCTATGCAAATATGCAGCACCTAGATATATGTGTTGCTTTTTACAGTTGAGCTGCCTAGGTTAATTCTACTCTCTGCATTGGACCATTCTGAAAAGGAGCTGCAAAAATTGTCCTCAGCCATAGAATTTGTTTTGGCCTCTGGCAGCAGGAAGACATGATGTTTTGCAGTCTCAAGAGTAACAAGAGCGAATATGAAAAACATTTTTGTACCAAAAAGTCTTTCCTCACAAAACAGGCTCAACTGTGGTAATGTGGGGTTTTGTGCCAAGCTGGCAACTGGGAAATACTAGCTTGCAGAGGCTGGGTTTGGCGCACAAGGTTCTACCCATTTTGAGTTGTTTACCAGGAACATGGATGACTCTGGGTTACCCGGCTTCCTCCTGGTGGTGCCTGGGACGGAGCAAAAACACCAGAGGCACTGCCTCTCACAAATACACTCACTCTCCTGAAAATGCACATTCAAGAAAAGAATGAGAAGGGATTAAATATATCACATTTCTGTTATGTTTCTTTTAGGCCTCATGCTTATTTTTTTTCCGAGCAGTGATGACTATGAGAGTGTAGACTCTAGAACCAGAGACTTGAACCCAAGCTCCCCAACTTAACCTCTCTGTTCCTCCATCTCCTCAACTGTAAAAAGAGCCAGTGATAGTACCTATGTCATCAGATTGTAAGAATTAAATGAGTTAATATTTGAAAAACCTTTTAAAAAGTACTTGATAAATAGTAATAAATATTTATTAGTTGCTATAATAATTATTATATTGTGAAGTCAAGTGGGCTTTAGAAAGCATCACTACGAACAAAGCTAGTGGAGGTGATGGAATTCCAGTTGAGCTATTTCAAATCCTGAAAGATGATGCTGTGAAAGTGCTGCACTCAATATGCCAGCAAATTTGGAAAACTCAGCAGTGGCCACAGGACTGGAAAAGGTCAGTTTTCATTCCAATCCCAGAGAAAGGCAATGCCGAAGAATGCTCAAACTACCGCACAATTGCACTCATCTCACACGCTAGTAAAGTAATGCTCAAAATTCTCCAAGCCAGTCTTTAGCAATACGTGAACCCTGAACTTCCAGATGTTCAAGCTGGTTTTAGAAAAAGCAGAGGAACCAGAGATCAAATTGCCAACATCTGCTGGATCATCGAAAAAGCAAGAGAGTTCCAGAAAAACATCTATTTCTGCTTTATTGACTATGCCAAAGCCTTTGACTATTTGGATCACAATAAACTGTGGAAAATTCTGAAAGAGATGGGAATACCAGACCACCTGACCTGCTTCTTGAGAAACCTGTATGCAGGTCAGGAAGCAACAGTTAGAACTGAACATGGAACAACAGACTGGTTCCAGATAGGAAAAGGAGTACGTCAAGGCTGTATATTGTCACCCTGCTTATTTAACTTATATGCAGAGTACATCATGAAAAACACTGGGCTGGAAGAAGCACAAGCTGGAATCAAGATTGCCAGGAGAAATATCAATAACCTCAGATATGCAGATGACACCACCCTTATGGCAGAAAGTGAAGAGGAACTAAAAAGCCTCTTGATGAAAGTGAAAGAGGAGAGTGAAAAAGTTGGCTTAAAGCTCAACAGTCAGAAAACGAAGATCATGGCATCTGGTCCCATCACTTCATGGGAAATAGATGGGGAAACAGTGGAAACAGTGTCAGACTTTATCTTTTTGGGCCCCAAAATCACTGCAGATGGTGACTGCAGCCATGAAATTAAAAGACGCTTACTCCTTGGAAGAAAACTTTTGATCAACATAGATAGCATATTGTAAAGCAGAGACATTACTTTGCCAACAAAGGTCTGTCTAGTCAAGGCTATGGTTTTTCCTGTGGTCATGTATGGATGTGAGAGTTGGACTGTGAAGAAGGCTGAGCGCCAAAGAATTGATGCTTTTGAACTGTGGTGTTGGAGAAGACTCTTGAGAGTCCCTTGGACTGCAAGGAGATCCAAGCAGTCCATTCTGAAGGAGATCAGCCCTGGGATTTCTTTGGAAGGAATGATGCTAAAGCTGAAACTCCAGTACTTTGGCCACCTCATGCAAAGAGTTGATTCATTGGAAAAGACCCTGATGCTGGGAGCGATTGGGGGCAGGAGGAAAAGGGGACAACAGAGGATGAAATGGCTGGATGGCATCACCGACTCGATGGACATGAGTTTGAGTGAACTCCAGGAGATGGTGATGGACAGGGAGGCGTTGGCATGCTGTGATTCATGGGGTCTCAAAGAGTTGGACATGACTGTGCAACTGAACTGATAATAATTATTAATATTAAAGTATCTCCCTTATCTCAATCCCTTTTAGGAGTTTGAGTACCCCAGTAAAGGATTTACAAAAACAATGACAAGAGCTAACTTTTGCATTTTTTGAGAACTCACCATGTGTCAGACATTAGTGGTCTTATATTTATGTAATTCTTACAACAATTCCATGAAGAAAGTTTGTAGGCACCTTCTTAAAGCTTCTGATAGAGGCACTGTATTCGTTTGAACCATACAATATGGCTGTTTGTATGTTTGTACAAAATTCAACTGTTTTTGATCTTTATTTAAGTTAGCCTAATTTCCTTCAGGATACAATAAAGACTTCAGGGGAACAAAGACCAGCTCAAGGTGAGACACATGGAACAAGGACCAGGAGGCTACTGCTTTGCTCCATCCCCACCCTCCAGGGCTAAAACATGAAGACAAGGTATGATTCTTAGGGGCAAAACGGGAGACGAGATGATACTAGGTATAGAAGAAGAGAGACTAAAGGTCAAGGAACCAAGTGTAAGGGATCAAGTGTAAAAGCTGTGGCTCTTGAAATTCCTGGAAAGATTTCCCCAGGCTCAGAAAAACAATTTCAGGGCCATGTGTTCAATTAATAGATAGTTACTGAGCATTTATTAAGAGGCCTGGAAATAGAGTAGGAATGAGTTAAGACCTGGATTCCAACTTGGGTTCAGTTATTTGTTAGCTCAGTGAACTTTCTGAACTTCTAAGCCTCAATTTCCTTATCTATAAAACAAATATGACATCACCTATGAGGTAGGGTTATTGGGAGGATAAGAGACAATGCATGTGAGAGGTATCTAGAACAAGGCACATGCCCCCAAAAGAGCAAGTAGTATGTTACCATTACTGACACTAATCTTAACACCCTGCTGCCTTGGTACCAAAGGCGCTGTGCTAGACACCTAAGATTAGGCCCTGCTTTCAAAGCCGTCAGCCAATGGAAGGGAAGGAAAGTGAAGTGAAGTGGAAGTTGTTCAGTTGTGTCTGACTCTTTGTGACCCCGTGGATGATACATACAGTCCATGGAATTCTCTAGGCCAGAATACTGGAGTGGGTAGCCTTTCCCTTCTCCAGGGGATCTTCCCAAACCAGGGATCGAACCCAGGTCTCCCGCATTGCAGGTGGATTTTTTACCAGCTGAGCTCAGTGCATTTAGGGCAGCTGGATATGACCAGGAGGACTTCAGCAGCCAAGGATGGGGGAGAAAGCTTCCAGGAGAGGGAGTGGCACCTGCGAAGGTGGAGAAGCCCAAAGGGCAGCTCTGTCCAGGAGTGTGTTTTGGGGGAGACTTGAGTGAGGAGGAATAAGAGAAGGCCTTAGGAGGGAGGTGGGCCACAGGATGAAGAACAAGTAAGGGCATTTTCTTTTCCGCATTCATCAGGAGTTCAAAAATGAGCAAGCCTAGACAAACTTTAGGAGCTTGAGTGCCAAAGAATTTTTCTTTTGGATTGTTTGAGAGTTTGTTGTTCGAGACCCGGAGCCCAGCCCAGGCTGACCAGGATTCCTGTGTAGGCTACAAATAGGGAGAAAGGTCAAAAGTAAACAGGCGACAAGTCTCCAGGCCAAAGGCAATCGAGAGGATTCTTTTTTTTTTCTTTCTTTCTTTCTTCTGGTCTCTGAAAGGACTGGTCTCCAAAGTCTCTACTTCAAACAAAAAGAACAGACAGTTCCAGCTTCTAAATGCTGGCAGAGGAGAACAACTACTCTTTTTAGAGAGAGAAGAAACACACCACCCACCACACACAACTTTCGGCAACATTTTTGCCAGCAGCATTCAAAATGATTTCTTTGAGTTAGCCAAGAAGAGCCCTCAAAAGGTGGAAAAAAGGGGGAAAAAAAAAAAAAACATTTCGCAGATAGGCATAGCTTCTGAGGGAGGTAATTGCCTCTAGGAACTGCTGGGTCCTGCTCGCAGCAGCTGACTGCCCTGGCTGCCCGGCCCCCACGTGTTTGCAGGCAGCAGCTGTTTGTGTTTACCACTCACCACCTTGAAGCAAGTGGGGGACTTGGTTTTCATTCTCCCCCAGTGATGGCCATTCTCCTTTTCCTCAACCAGCCCCCTCCCCCTCCCTGCCCTCTCTCCAAACAAGAAAAACACCCTGCCTGCCCCTGAGCTAAAGGAATCCAATCACCCAGAAAGGGAGGCTTTATGAGCTTTCTGGGGACTGTGGGCGGATGGAAGGGATTAAAGCGAGGTGTGCTTTATGCCTTTTGTCGTTTACTCTCCCGCTGCCCCATGGAGTAGCCAAGTCCCCACCCTTGGACAGGTCTGCCGGTTCCTCTTGGTGGGTTCTGTTTTTCTTTCCTCCCCTACCGTGGTTTTCTGTGAGTTGGGTGGGGAGGATGCAGTTAAACTTCATTTCAGATGCATCATAAAATTTGGAGAGGCAGGCCTATGGCCTCTGTGAGCAAGTGGGGTACGGTCGGCTGCTGCAGCGGCTCCTCTGCGGGGTGGTGTGAATTTGGAGAGGTTTCCAAGAATTCCGTTACTACTAGCAGACAGGCAGCAGAGGGACACAGTCCTGTCCCACCTTCCCTCGGCCTGGTCTCTCCAATTAGCATTGTGAATTTCTCCTTTTGTTAAGGATACTTAAACTCCATGGCATAGTTTATCATAAACATGCAATACTCTGAAAATATCCTTCTAATGGTTTTTAAAAATTTCTTTACTGTAGGCTTTCATATCATGCCATCTAACTGAAGAATAATTTATAGCCCACATCCTGCATTCCATGGACCAACCAGACCATAGCCCTCCCAGAGTTTCCAGTCTGGACTAAACAAGCCATTCACAATAGGAAAAATACAAACAGGCGATATACACACAAAAGATGCTCGACCTCTCTAGGAGCCGAAGTAAAGCAAGTACAATCAGCAACGAGATATCATTTTCATATGAGAGTCACAAAGACTGAAAGAAAATACAATCCCCCAGTGTAGGCATGTGAACCGATACCCTCCTCACAGGTAGTCTGGCAGTTCACATAAAAATAGAAACACACATATGACCCATAATACCACTCAGTCAGTTCAGTTCAGTCGCTCAGTTGTGTCCAACTCTGGACTGTAGCACGCCAGGCCTCCCTGTCCATCACCAACTCCCTGAGTTCACTCAAACTCATGTCCATTGAGTCGGTGATGCCATCCAACCATCTCATCCTCTGTCGTCCCCTTCTCCTCCCTCCCTCAATCTTTCCCAGCATCAGGGTCTTTTCAAATGAGTCAGTTCTTTGCATCAGGTGGCCAAAGTATTGGAGTTTCAGCTTTGGCATCAGTCCTTCCAATGATTATTCACGACTGATTTCACTCAGGGATGTATTTTAAGGTGATGATTAGACAAATTTGGAAATCTGTAATAAGATGTTCATTACAATGCTTTTTTGTGATAGTAAAACAAAACAAAACCAGAAAAACCCAAATGATCAATAATTGGGAAATGCATAAATGAGCTATGGCACATCTATTTAATGAAATATTATATATAGTCACTTTAATTAATAGTGTTATTCTTTATTTAAGAATGTTGAACTGACTCAGAATTATTGGAACTAAACTACCACTCAGTAAGATTTATATTAACATTTTCTTTATGCAATGCAAAGAATTAAAAAAAAAAGGTGTTTCTCTAAAAACAGACAAAATAAAAATGTGAAGCAAAAACATATTTGCACTAGTCCCACCAAAGCAGGAGTGTCATCTCTACCATTCCTGAGCAAGGTCACCCCTCCAGTGACGAGCCCAAGTCACTGTACACCATGGTCTGCTACACAATCAGAGCTCTCTTCCTTCACTGGAATTTTTCCTAAATGCTGAAAGGTACTGAGATACTAGTTCTAATACTAGGATTACCTTCTGCTTTTACAGAAAAAGAAACTGAGTCACGCTGAGACCACATGGCTTACACAGAGGCATTTTGGAACTTAAAGCTTGATATGGGGCTCTGAATTCAAATTTCAGTCCCGAATCCACCATTGAGTTTTCCTTTTCTTCTTCAACTCACGAGTGATTCCAGAGGCTGGCCTACAGATTCCCAAGGACTTAATTGATTTGTCTTCCCTATCAGACAGCATAAGGTTTTCAGACTCTCTGAGTGCCCAGAAGCAACAAACTTCATTTTTCTATGTTAAAACATCCAAGAGAGATGCAAAGGTTATTATAAGCAGATCGCCAATGTAGCACCAAAACCAGTGGTGACTGTGGCTGTTTTTCCAATGTTATTACTTTACAAGTTATTTCTTTGTTGAGAAAACACTACCCCCATAGTCAACAACTCTAAATATTTTTTTGTTGCACGGAAGTGGCAATGAGAAAGGATCAGATGTTTGTTGGTTGGTTGGTTTAACATCACGGATGGCTCTTACATTGAGTACATGTGATTTAAATACATCCCTTAGAGACCCACAGACTTGGGTGGGTTACTCCATTTGGGTGGCCTGAGATGCCCAGAAACCTCATAATAGAAGCACAGCTATGTGGACACAGGGATGGTCTTCCTGAACCATTTCCCCAAAGTGGCAACTATTCTAGAGAAAAATTATAAGTAAATGTTGACAATTTTGTGTTCCCCACCCCCTGCTGCAACAACCAGACAACAATCAGACAGGCCCACTGCAACCCCTACGCTTTGTTCTGTTGTAACCTGGTTCCATTTCTGTCTCCAAATTTTTCTCCTCTCCACTGTTGACGCCCATAGCTGCTTGGAAACCCACTTTTCTCAACCCTAGTCTTTGCGCTCATCTTCCTCAAGGGCCAGTCTGAATCTCCCATGGACAGAACTGGTCATGGAGGAAGGAAGGGACCGGAGAAAAGGGCAGGCTAATCTCTGCAGCAGCACCCAGCACCAGATCCAGCACTTTCCCATGCATCTCCCTTCCAGTACCCCAACCCCTACACTGACACGCAGAGGCCCAGTCCAGCTGTTGGGACGAAATACCAAAAAAGTTATGCTGCTGGCTCACTAAAATACAGAGAAAGGTGATTTCAGTCCTTTGTGAACCCACCATTACCATCAAGACATCAATTTCTCTTTCTCTTTGAGGTTAAACAGGGTGGCCGTAATTTATCTTCTAAACATTTTAAAGGGTAAGGAGGTGTGACTGGCAATTATGCCAAGATACCAGGTGTACACCAGGCCTGACCTCAGAAACTGGGATAGGTATCTAAGGAAAACGACACAAAATAAGGAGAGGCTGGGGGAGGAGGCCCAGAGGGGGCTGCTTTGGCTCTTAACCTGCTCTCTGACTTTGCGAGTCATAAAAACCCTCAGAAACTTCCAAGGAGCTGTGTGCTCACTTCAAGAACTAGAAGGATGAGAAGTTTTATGACTACACCTTGCAGGCTAAACATGGGGAAAAGCCTTGCCAGCCCACCTTCCCCATCATCTCTCTCCCCCTCACTCCACCGGATCCCCATCTGCTGGTGGTGAAAGCAAGAGATACAGGCAGGCCAACCCTGGGGGTCCTCAGAAAAGATGACAAAAGGGTGACTAGATTCAGGGGCAGGTCTAGAAGACCCTCAGGGAACTTGTGCTTGTAGGTATCCCTGAATCCCCTGAAACTCCCTCTCTGAAGCCCAAACCCCATCTGATGACAACTAGGTGGACAGTCCTGTCTCTCAGTGCCTGGCGAGTGTGATGGGAGGAGAGTAGGGAAGGCTCCCCACAAGAGTACCCAAGGCAAGAAGACCAGAACAAAGTTCTCCTGGTCCCCCAAGGTCCTCGTGAACATAGTGTCTCATAGAAAGGACCCTGATCAATTCAGATCATTGATGGCATCAGCCTAGGAACCAAGGCTGTTCTTCGGGGAACAGTTTTACAACCCAAACAACCATCTTCTCTGGGAACTCTTGGAGCCTGCCCACTTGTAAGTTGGAAGGGTTAGGAGAGGCATCTCCTCATGGGAAACAGGGTGCCTGGTCACTTCTGTGGTTCTTGTCAGCTCTGCAAATATGTCCATGTGAGGCATGAGAGCTAACCATGGAACCAGAAGCTTACCTTGGCATCCTCACAAATGACAATGGCAGTCACAGAAACACAGCATCACACAGTTGCTGGCCCCTCCTCTTACCCTGTGTGCTCTCTCCTCTCCCAATCTTATTTATTAATTTATTCATTCTATCATCCATTCAATTAAGCATTTAACCGCACTCATGGCTCAATTTCCATCTATAAGGAGATGACTCTCAAATGCGTCTCTCAGCCCAGATGTTTTCACTGAGCTCCAGACTCATAACTTTCTGGTCTATCTTCTCAGTGTCTTACAGGCATCTCAAAATCAATGTCTCCAAGGCCAAGCGCATCCTCAGCCCTCAAAATCATTTCCTTCTTCTCATCTCCCTAGCATTACCCTAGAGTAAACAACCAGTAACATTCCCTCTGGAAAATTGCATCTGCCATCCAGGAAAACTCCCCACCTCCTCCCAACATCTCTAATTCAGTCTCTACACTGCAGCCAGATTGATCTTTCCAAAAAATACATCTCATCACACCATTGCGTTCATTGCCGAAAGCAAATCAATAGTTTTCCTTTGCTCTTAGAACAAAGACAAGAACCCCATTCCACCCCCTGACTCTCTTGGGGCTGCATCGAACAACATACATAGCCTCACTCTCAGGGTCTCCTGTACATGTTTTGTACACTCCTACTTCATGCAATGACCCCTTCCAATCAGTGTCTTCAATCACAGCTATGGTTTTTCCAGTAGTCATATATGGATGTGAGAGTTGGACCATAAAGAAGGTTGAGAACCTGAAGAATTGATGCTTTTGAATTGTGATGCTGGAGAAGACTCCTGAGAGTCCCTTGGATTACAAGGAGATCAAACCAGTCAATCCTAAAGGAAATCAACCCTCAATATTCACTGGAAGGACTGATGCTGGGCACTAGAGGGTGAGATGGTTGGATGGCATCAACACAATGGACATGAGTTTGAGCAAACTCTGGGAGAGAGTAAAGGACAGGGAAGCCTGGCGTGCTGCAGTCCATGGGGTTGCAAAGAGTCGACTTAGTGGCTGAACAACAATAACAAATCAGTGCCTATTATCCCTTTAAACTACTCCAAAAGGATGTTGAATTCTCCTGTAAGGCTCTCTTAGCCAAAGCAGCCCTCTTCTTGGAGGCAGGGATCACAGCTACAATCTGTCATTCACACTGGGTTTCCCTGAGTCATCGCTGTCTCCTCTCTAGGCTGTAAGCTTTGTGCAGACAGGCGCCAAGTCTATTTGGTTCCCCCAGGTATTCATTAAATAACTACTGGATAAAGGAAAGAGGGAAGGAAGGAAGTCTGGAGAGGGCTTATTCCCACACTCCTTGAACACGTTCTGAACTTTTCTACTTTCAGAATTTTGTTTATGTTGTTCCCTTAGTCTAGAAGATTCTCTTTCCTGCTGGTTAAAACCCGATTTCCTACTCAAAACCCCATTTAAATTTTATACTCCAGTATCTGCCCTTCATTTCTGGCATTCTTTGAATCTGGTCCTGATAAAGGTGATTCATATCCACAGTCATCTTTTGAGAGGGTCCATGTCTTAACTGTCCCTATATCCCATCACCACACCTGTCACCAACTGTTGGGCTTAGGATGGTGCCTTCTACAAGTTTATTGGAGAGAACTGAACTCAGCAGAGACACTGTTAATAAGACGGAGTTAGAGACACCATGTTGCCTGGTCACACTGCCACCCAGTACCATCCTACTGAAGATGTTACTGAAGCTGTCCTGCAGTTCTGCTAAACTTTTTTTAAAAAGAAGTCAAACAGATGCAATTTTCACCTTCTAATACCCCAGTATCTAAGAAAGAGAATGACAACAAGCCAAATGCTTAAAGAGGAGCATGACAGTAAGGGTGTTCTGTGGGCTTGATGAACGAAGGCGGAGGGAGTGAGATCCCTGGGACAGCCATCACCTCCCCTTCGCTAAATCAAGGAAACCGTCTATCTTCACTTAATTCTATTTACTTAACACGAGCCTAAAGAAAACTTGTTTTACTTTATCCTTCTGTCTCATGGTTGCCACGATATAATTTTCAAATGAAATTTCTAAATGCAGACCACACACGATAGTCCAGTGGACCTAACATTGATTTATGCTAAGACTGGGGTGGGGAGGGAGATACTCTGAAGAAAGATGCTTAGCCAGCAGTTTTCTGACTGCCAGCCTTTCTTGCTTGGCTGTAGCAGATGGGAGTTTTGTGTCTCAATTACTTCTGGATTTGGCCCATTCAAGACTTATATCATCTATACTCTACCAAGTAGGCATGAAAGGCAAAACCATGATTCCTCAGACAACCATGGTGATAGAATATAAATTAAAAGGCCCCTGCTTGCTTAGCCTTCATCTGAAAACATCAGAATGCAATTTGTTGGACAGATTCTATAATCTGCAGATGAAGGCAGTTATAGGGCTCAAGTTTATCCAGCGTTAACAAGCCCTAATAGTCTAGTTCAGCTCAGACATAACAAACGGAAATGGCTTTAAATTATCCTTCCCAAGAGACATGATTTCATAAGAGAACAAACTCTATATGCGCACAGAGAGATTTCCAATGTAAACATGTGGTGGAAGCTAAAAGCTGAAGCCGGGTTTCAAGCCTGAATATGCCAATGGCAGGGTATTTGATTTCAAAGACACCGGTTTCCTCCCAGTGCACTAGCGTGCGTGCATTTTTTGCTGACTACACTTTGAACTGCAGATACACACAAGCTTGCATATATGTGTAATTTTATAGTTTTCTTTCTAGCTAGGATATTAATAAATTTTACTTAGCCTTTTCCATGCATAAGTATGACTGGGATACAGATGCTGAAGGGATAGAGTTCCTTGTGGAAAACACAAGCCTCACTCTTCACTCGGTCTGTCTGAAATGCAGACTAGCCTCTGAGGGGAGCAACTTGGCTCTTCTATCTTCAAGTGGAATATTGACCCAGCTTCTTTTGAGTATAAAGAAGTGAGGAACGGAGAATTCCCTGGCACTCTATAGAGGACAGCATATCCTAACTTGTTCCTCTTGGTCTAATTAGGACTAAAAAGCCTAAGAGCAAAAATTTTTAATGATAATCATCGAACGGCCATTTGGCCTAGGGCCAAGTGAGGTCTGTCTCCTATTTTCATATGGTCCACGAGCTAAGAATAATTTTTACATTTTTCAATCACTGGGGGAAAAAAAGACAAAGGAAAAACAATATTTTGTGACATGGAAATTATACACAATTTAAATGTCTGTATTTATGAATAATGTTTTATTGGAATATGTGTGTGCCTGCTCAGTTGCTTCAGTTGTGTCTGACTCTTTGCAACACCAAGGACTGTAGCGTTCCCGGCTCCTCTGTCCATGGGATTCTTTCAGCAAGAATACTGAAGTGGTTTGCCATTTTCTCCTCCAGGGGATCTTCCCGACCCAGGGCTCGAAACCAGTCTCCTGCATCTCCTGCATTGCAGGCAGATGCTTTACTGCTGAGCCACCAGGCGAGCCCAGCCATGCACATCTGTTCAGATATTATCTATGGCTTCTTCCTCACTGCAATGGCAGAGTTGAGCAGCTGCGACAAAGACCACATGATTTACAATGAGAAGCCTGAAACTTTGATTATCTAGCCCTTTACTGAAAGTGTGTGTTGATCTCAGATCTAAACCATGAAACAAAGGCAATATTAATTTTCCGTTGCTTTTGGGGATGGGGCTGTTTTTAACAAACCTATGCATTATGCCTAGGAACTCACAATAGAGCTAAATATACTCTGTGTTTCTACAAGAAACCACTTATCCAAACTGTTTGTACAGTTTTCCCCCAAGAAACCACAAGTAGGAAATCTTAATTTTTATTTAAAAAAATTCTTGAATTTGAAAATTTTGTATGACTCTCGTCCAGTGGGCCAACATACAGCCTCTGATTCAGAACATGAGCATCCCTTGAACTCTTCACTTTTCAACCATTATAAACTGTAAGAAAACAGTCTGGGCTTTGCAAAGTATTTTATGCAGTGTACAGCGCTCGCATGCTCAGTTGTGTCCGACTCTCTGCGACCCATGGACTATAGCCCACCAGGCTCCTATGTCCATGGGATTCTCCAGGCAGGAACACTAGAGTGGGTTGCCATTTCCTCCTCCAGAGGACCTTCCCTACCCAGGGATTGAACCCACATTTCCTGCATTGGCAGGCGGATTCTTTACCACTAAGCCACCTGGGAAGCCCCAAAGTTCTTTACGTTGTTATATAATTAGAAAAAAAAAAAAAAAAAGCTGTCTACATTTCTCATTAGAACCTATCACAGAAGGTATATTTATTTTAGTAACATTAATGACTTTGTACTGTTACCTCTTTGAGAAAAGTTCTTTTTACTTAACTTTGGTCTGTGCCCTCCCTCTCATAGCACGAGCCAAGCAATGGTCACTAAGTAAATCCTTGCTGGCTTTACCAGCCATCTTTGCTTCTCAACTTCCCTCTTGCTCTGTTGGGTTTCAGAACCTGGATGGAATTTTGAGGCAATTCATTTATTCCATCCCTATGCCTGAGAGATGCATGTTTAAAATACTCCAGAAAGATGAGGTGCTCAAAAGCTTTTAAGTCCTCTCTCAATATACACAGATATTCTCTGCTTGACTTCCCATGCAATCTTTCTGTGTGTGGGTGTTTGTAAGATAAAGACCAAAAGTGGCCAGCAGCTCTTTGAACCCTACAAGGAACAAAGCCTGCTAACATCAGTAGCTGAAATTACTGTAGGCAGAGCCTGCTGCCTTTCACAAGGCTGCTTCTTAAAGCCAGTTCTTTACAATACAGGCCCCCCTCCCCAACCATTTTGGGGGAGCAGCTAATTCTATATTCTCAAAGTTACAGGAAGTAAAGGAACACTGCTAATAAAAATTCCTGAACTGTTCTTCTTTCATGCATAGAAACATGCATTTAGTCAACAAACATTTATGGGACATTGCTAAAGTGTCAGATAACGAAAGGATCACGACATGGATTTAGTCCCCAGGATCTTTTCAGTCTACAGGAGGCAGAGTATTGCAGACAGCTGATGAAAAAAAAATGTGTTAGAGATTACAAGACACAGAAGGAGACACATGGAAGAGAGTGCTTGATTTTTCCTGAGGGTGAGTTGTCAAAAAGACTTCAGAGAGGAAGTTGCACTTGGGTTGAGTCTTGAAAGCTGAGCTAGTTTGGGGGCAGGAGGAGACTGGAAGGGGTAAATTATAGGCAGAAGAGCAGCAAAAGCAACCCCCAAATGTGAATGAGCCTAGCCCATAAGAGGTACTTTGAGTACTTCACAATGGCTCTAGTGTATGTGTTTTGGAGGAGGAGGGGTGATGGGGAAACGGGACTGAGAGAGAAATCATTCAGAGACATGGCTGGAGAACTCAGCAGCTGCCAGATCCTTGAAGTCCCTGTATGTATGCTAAGGAGTTTGGACTAAATCCTAGAGGCAGTAAAGAGATTTCAAATGCAAGAGTAATACAATCACACTGTTACATTAGAAGGAACACTTTGGCCACAGTCAGAAAAGGAAAAGAAGGTCTATAAAGGGGAATGCCGGATGGGGGCCAGGAGAAAGAAAATTCAATGTGTGAACTTAGAGAAGGTGTCGAGGAGGAAATCCTGATGATAGAGTGGATATTTATGGGGAAGGGCAGCAGGGAGGAAAAGAAATCAGCTGATTCCAGGTTTCTGGTTTGGTGATGGGGTAGCTGGTGGAGCTTTTCACCACAAGGAAGAAGAGGGGAGGAGCAATAGGATCCTTTCTGCTTAAAAACAACAAAAATAAAAGGGATCAGTGCCTTCCTGATTATAATCTAGGCTAAGAAATCATATAGATGAAGTAGTGCTTCAGGGTATTTTAGCAAATTCTTTATCTGCCCTTGTGGCTTTTGAATGTCATGGATTAGATTAGCATGCCAAAGTTGAAGCCATCTTACATTTGTTTTGGAAAATGATGGGATATAAATAATTAATATGTAAAATACCAAGATACTTACTTTTAAATCCATTCTCTGCACATATCTAAACACAAACACAGGGTCTTTCTAAACTCTTTGAGAGGACCATTGGACTATACACTCTTTCTGCACCTGAATTCCGAACCCATCAAAAGAAACAGGGGAGGTGAAAGACATGGCTTGGGTGCACAGCAACTGTGGGCGCCTCCAAAGTGGATCAGGCAGTGGCTCCCATGCCTCTGTGGCTGGGGGAAGAACCTACTTGAATGTGAGCAGTTCCTTCCTCATCCCAGACTCACCAATCAGATGAGCCATTCCAGTTTCCCTGGGGAGGAGTGACCTACCTAGTCTAGCGAAATTTTTATTATTGCTCTTTTCCTAATTTAAGTAGTATACATATAACAGATAGATGTTAGATAGGATCCAATTCCATTTTAAAAGCATCAGGTGGCTTTTGTGTCCCAGGTACTGAGCTAGGCACTGGACATTAACAGATAAAAGACAAAGTTCTTGTCTTCAAGTGTTCATACCCTATTTCAGGAAGATAGATCTGTAGAAGAAAGATAACTGAATAACAGAGCAGAGGGCTAAGCAAATATTTACAAGCAAAGAGAAAGCAATAATTAGTTGTAACCCTGAGGCACTGGAGAGAATATTAAAAAGGACTCAAACATTTTTTTCTTTTACTACTTATAATATTTCAAGCTGTCATTTTTTTTTTTCATTAGTGAAGGCTTTTTTTTTTGCCAAGGATGTGAAAGTGCCTAACGGGCAATTGTGTAATATATGGGTGGACATCTGTTCTTTCTGCCTACTCAACACCCCCTTCTCCTGTTTCTGGTAACAGAAGCCTTCCTTTTCTTTAGCGAACTACTCAGCCCCAACTTTAGGCCTCTTGCCTCCCTGCCTAGGGGGTAGGCAGGTGATCTAGTGGTCCAATTGGATTCTGTTGGGGGGTAATGACTTAAAAGCAGAAAGAAAAAGGACCTCATGCTTTCTGATATCCTAAGTGATAAGGACCAGGGACGCTGCTTTGTCATCATGTGGCAAAACCTGCTGAGAATAAAACCATCAGGAGAAAGGCAGAGCGGAGAGGTGGAAATATCAGAAGAAACAATGATGACATCACTGGAAACGGAGTTAGATTTACCCCTTAGATCTCAATTACCCAATTAATTTTACCCAACAGATTCCACTGAATCTGCTACTTACAACAAAAAATCCCAGATAACACAGTATTTATCATAAGCTTACAAATTACTTGAAAACATTACTTATAGATTATTTTTCTTTTACCTTTGACTGAAGATGTTAGAGCTGAGACTTCTGCAAAGCTTTATGAAGATGCTTACTGCTTTAACACTGTAAGATATGCTCCAGGAATTGCCAGTTATGCTCTGAGTAACACAGTGTCATCCAGTGATGAAGCTACTCTGATACAATAACATTTATCAACTATTACCTTCAGTTTTTAGCTCTCCTATCATGTGCTCAGTTGCATGGAGTTTTAGCCATGGGACCACCAGAAAAGTCCCTTTCCTAACCCAACCTTCACTAACACAAATATACTTCTGTGAATTTTCTTTGCATTATAATTTACTGAAATACAGTCACCTTGGTTCTTGTTGCCCTTTAAAGAGACCAAATTCAATTCTAATTTAGTCATTAACATTGTGCTCTCTCTTGACGTTCTATCTGCTTAGTTCATCTTAGTGATACCCGCAAGATTAAGTCACTGTGGTATGTGCAAATTGTTGTGCACCTTCCCTGAAGGAGAAATTAGGGAAATTAGAATCTTTAATTGTAGGAATGGCTGAGCCTCTGTTTACTCAGAAGTAAAACAGAGACAGTGAACCCTATTCCTTTTTCTTGCCCCGTAAAAATAAAATGGGACAAGTGAGAGCATGTGGAGATCTCTGAATACCAAAGGTAAGAGTGTTATCCACTGTTTTTGTATTTTACTTCCTCTAACAAACTCTGTTTTCATAGAGAGCCAAATATTATGGGTATCTCTGTCTATTCCATATGTGTAAGATGCTCATAGGACGATTAAAATAGAAGTGAATAAAATCTTACCTACTTTCCTTGGTAACTTAGTCCAGTGTTTCAATACTGCCTGGAAGTTATTTCTAATAAATATTTTTAAGTAAATGCTATTGGTAAAATACTATTGAATACTAATCCTTTGCCAGGCTCTATGTTTTATTCCTCCTAAAAGCATTTCCTCTTTTTTTTAAAAGTCCTTGTGTTGACAAAGAAAAGGCAGGAAACTCTTCTGTAAAAGATCATTATAAGGTCACATCTCAGCACTGTCTGTGATGAACTACCTCTATGCCTTTAAACATTCTTCATTTTGATGATTAACATGGTGCATATTATAGAAAATAACTGTGCCATTCAGTTGCTCTTACTCTACTACTTTTTGACTTTTACTACTTAGGAGAAGCAGATTTCCCAAGGCTCCAATTTTCTCAACATTTAAAGTGATGCATATTTATAAAAGGGAGAACAAAGGATAAAGAATAGCACATTCACTGTTTGGCATCTGCAAAATTAAAACACCCTGATATGTGGAAATCGTTGTAACTCAACTTCCTTAAATGGGAAAATATTGGCAATAAAGCTGAAATAAAAAATAGAGTGATTTAGTATGGAGAATATGGCAAGTAGATAAATAGTCTGAGATATCTGAACAGCCTTCATTCTGAACTCACACAGGGTGGACCTTGGGCAGCCATGTTTGAACCGTGTTATCTGATTGGTAAGGGCAGACACATCACCGGTCCTTGGCCAATCTGATCTTCTCATAGGAATTTAGACTGAAAGATGCCAGTCAACCTAGACTGGTCAGCTGAACTGAGGACATATAGTCTTGGGTACTGAGGAGGCTACCATGTTGGGACATGTGTTTACTTAGTGGTGAAAGAGGCCAACTAAGAAAGAGAAAAAGAAAGAAGCAGACATACAGAGTGAAGTAGAGCTCTGAGATCACAAGATCTGAAAGGAGCTGGGCAAATAGAGGGATGCATGGGAAGAGAGGACTAGCTTCCCTGGGTCCTTGTCAGTGTTCCAGTTTCAGGACTGGGTCTTTTTAAGAAGCCCATGTAGATCCCACGCACCCGGGTTCTATAAGACTCTCCTGCTTTCTTATGGTAAATTTCTCTTTTTTTGTTGCTGTTGTTGTTATGGACAGTTTGAGTGGGTTTCAACTATTTGTAAGCAAAAGATTTTTAACCTAGGCAGTAAGACAGTGGTTCTCCACACGTATGAATATCAAGGGGAAAAGTGTGTGTGTGTGTGGGGGGGGGGGATTAATTAGGAGAATGGGATTGACATGCGTACACAATTGATTCTATGTGTAAAACAGATAACGAATGAGAACCTAGCCCAGGGAACTCTACTCAATGCTAAATGGGAAGAAAATCTGAAAAAGAGGGGATATATGTAAACATATAGCTGATTCACTTTGCTGTACAGAAGCAACATCATAAAGCAATATATATATATTTTTTTAAAGAGACAGTAGTTCTCAGTTCTGGTTGAGCATCAGAATGCTCTAGAGAGGTTTCTGAAAATCCAAATACCCTCCTGCTCAGACCCCTAGCATGTCTGATTCAGCAGGTCTGGGAAAGAACTCAGACACGTGATGTTTTTAAAAACTCAAGAGAAGAACTATGGTTGATGGAATGGCAACCAGTACATAGCAGAAGGCTGGGCATCAGAAGAAAACGGACATTCCAGGCCAAGATAACAATGGCAAAAGGGGAAGGAATACCCATAGGATGCAAGACTGCACACCACTTCCACAAAGCTGCACACTGTAAATGACTCAGCATGTACTTCCACACCGAACAAACTGCGGTCAATGTCAGTCTCCTGTCATGAAAGGGATTTAAGGCTCCAAGGATTCAAAGTATTTCAGGTTTGCTTTTCATAACAATAAACTATTCCCTGTAGCTTTAAATCTAAATCATTTTGGTATCTGGAAGCATCAGATCTTAAAAAAACATTATTTAGCTAGACAATTATAGGTTATGATGGGCTAGGCAAGGCACAAATGAAAATAAGATGTGGGTGTGTGCAAAAGAGGCAATTAAGTGGGAATTTGGTATAGAAATTCTCCCCTGCACAGGAAGAAATTGAGTCCAAAAGTTGATTGTATTCATCTGACAGCAAAATTAACACCCAAATTATGGAATAAATTAGTAAATATAACTACAAATGAAATCACCCTCTTGTAACTTTGACAAAGGAATTTATCTCAGGTTTAGAGAGTAATCTTTTTCTGAGCTAGATGAGAAAGATTACTGTAATATTTGTCAAGATTTTTTTCAACAATTATAAAAAAGTTTGTAATCTTCTACTCTATAAAAATGTACCTTTTAAGAACTACATTCTTGGGTTAAGAGGCACTGGTAATAAAGAAAGATATGGTTAGCTCTCCTGCAAACCCTGGGAGTGAATTCTCCACCAGTGAACAGACTGAAGTCTGAAAGGCATGTAAGGATTCCTGTACAACAACAGGAGTTTCAATAAAACATAAAATAAGAGGAAGAGAATCTGATTTAGAACTTAGAAACCTCTTCCAAGTAATAAATACAAATTTGGCAGCAAGTAGAATCCTGTCATCATCTTAGGTTAAAGTTCAAGGTACTTCTGTCGAGATGACTGTAGGAATTTAGGGGGTGGTTATTTACCTCTTGAAAAACCTCAAGAACCTGCTGGTAATTGATTGGAAAATACCACAATAATTTGGGCATTGGACAGTAAGACCCCTCAAGGAATGAGCCTTCTACTACGGTCACTTCACTGCTTAATATCCCCCACCGACAGCCCCAGGTGTACCAAAAGAAAGGAATAAGTGTTAAGTGAAATGTAGTGAAAAGAAAATATAATCACTACCACTCCTTTATGACATTGTTCTGGACAAACAAATGATCTTACCTTTCTGAATTCTGCTTTCTTAACTCCAAACAGAGACTCATCCAAGTCAAATACAAAGGAAGATACTAATGGCAGCTTTGAGGGTAGGTATGTGGTTTAAGGCAAAAGATGGCAGAACCATAATTAAATATCCAGTTTCCTCAATCGCTTGCTCTACAAATGATGTAATAATAAGAGCTAACACTTGAACACATATATCAGACAGCATCCTCACAGATGACAGTATTAACTCTTTCAACTCTCATTTTGGCCCCTGAAATAGGTCTGATTAATATGCTCATGTTTACAATGGCACAGAAGGGTTAAATAACAGCGAAGGTAAAATGCCTGAAGCAACAGAGCCAGGCTATATCCAGGCAAAAACTGCAAATTCTGACAAACCCCTTCACCTCTACGCTTTCCTGCTTCATGTGTCATAGTGACCACACAGAGTCTTCACTTTTCTCCTTCCAGTCTCTTCAAGTATCTCTGGTCTAATGGCCATTTCCATAACATTAAACCTGTGTGGGGTACCTGCAAGTCCACCATGAAGGCTCTGAAGAAAGGATCTGCTTCCATTCATTTCCACATGTCAAACTTTTGTTACTGGAAAATCAGTAGTCAGGGATTCTGGTCCCAACTCTACCTTTAGTTAGCTAGTGATTTTGAACAAGCCTCTCAAGGCCTCAATTTCCTCATTTAAATAAAAGAATTATATTAGATATTTTTAGGATATTAGATAGTAGGTATTAGAAAATACCCTGAGGCTATTTTCCAGCTCTGCAAAATGTTATTAAAAACAACAACAACAGAAAAAGATGCTAGGCCTCTTCTACAACACCCATGTTGGTGGGCCTTGTCAGCACCACCTTCACAGAGCTTATAAGCAGCTCTAGGCAGGAAAATTAGTCACAGTGAAACCTGTTGGTATCATAAAGGAAAGTCGATGTGCTCCAGGACAGGAAAGACGCAAATCAGAAAATTATTGAAGGACTAAAATATGCTGATAGCACTAGTCAAATGCATGGATGGTTCTCTTCTTTTTTTAACTCTGAAAACAATTTAAATATAGAAAATTACAGAGAAAAAGATAACAAACACAGTTTCTATATTTTCTTCAGTTTTTTTCTTTGTTGTCTTGTATGTCTAAAAATATATCATGCTGAAGTACCATAATCACCTTGCCTTCTCCAGGTGACAACCATTCTCAAGAATTTGGTATACATCCTTCTAGTCTTTCTAAAATAAATATAGTCTCTTGGGACTACATAATCTTATCAGTGAAGCACAGAGTGTCTCTAAGGCACAAATTCAGAACTGTATTCATTGGGTTGCAGTGTTTCTTTCTACGTTTAACTTGAAGCTGCCAGATTGTTCTTCAAAGTGCCTGTACCAATCCACTCTCCCGTTAGCAATGGAGTCCCAGTCTCCACACATGCTCACCAACTTTAGGAGTTTTCAGTTTTGGTTTTGGTAGAGTTATTTGTTTTGTTTGTTGCCAAACTGATGAGTTAAGAGTGGTATCTCATTTTTGCATTAATTTTTATTTCCTTAATGACTTGTAAAGTTGAATACTCAGTTTATAGCCTTTGCCCATTTTTCTCTTGGGTTGCCATTTTCTTGTGACTTAGAGAATATGAATATACTGAACATCTTAAGGCTAGAGGGTCATAGATTACAGACTAACATGGGAGCTGCTGGATGGCCCTGATTGGGCAAAGGGGCCACCCAACTTGGGGGCAGGCTTCGTGGCAGAGCCTGCATCAACAGCACAGGAGTGAGGTCATGTTATTCAGGAAACAGCTAACTAGTTACTCATCTGGATGGGCAGGTTATGGACAGAGCTCTTGGGTTCTTTTTCACTTGCTTGGTCATTCATCTGTTCAGTCTGCTACTCAACACCTCTATTTCCTAGGCAGTAAGAGGCAGAAATCTTTATAAGCCTTTTCATGATCTCTCATGGACTGAAGCAGAGAAGGCAATGGCACCCCACTCCAGTACTCTTGCCTGGAGAATCCCAGGGACGGGGGAGCCTGGTGGGCTGCCGTTTCTGGGTCGCACAGAGTTGGACACGACTGAAGCAACTTAGCAGCAGCAGCAGCAGCAGCATGGACTGAAGAAGAAAAAGACTTGTACTCTCTTAAGCTTTCTAAAGACAGGTTTCACTTAGATGAAATGACCTGAAAATGTTTCCTCTCAGCTTATAAAACATTTAAGAAAAGAGCAGATGAAACTAAACTGAAATGCAGTTTTCATAAAAACATTTAGCTTTATTTCTCTGCACCTTCAGAGAAACAGGAGGAAATATTTTTGTTTTCTTTGCCTTAGGGTTAACTAGAGACAGCCTAGTGTTAGAAATACAGCAGATGCAAAGTCTTCTCTTCTGTAAGGTGAGTGAGTATGTGGCATAAGTTCCTTCCCCAAGAAAACCTAGATCTTTGAACATGTGGGCACCAGGCTGCACCACGGCTCTGTCCCCAACTTCCTCAGAGGAGAAGAGTCATGTACCCTACAGAGGTTTAGAAAGAAAACAATGCTATGAAAGGGAGCTTAGTCTCTTTGGGTTTCCCTGAAATAATGATCTCGTGTCAAACCTTGACTGTTAAAATGAATTGTATTTTGATTAATGACTTTTATTCTGTTAAAAAAATAAATGACCAAAGTGTGTGTTTACATATGCAGAGCTGTATATTCTACATGTATATGTGTGTGTCTCCTTTGTGTTTGTGTGTGCATACCCAGAGTGAAAGAGCCAGCTGTTTTAGCAATTTATATTTGGGGGGTGGGTGGGTAATACAGTAAGTTCTGTTGAAAGGAGATGATGGGAGAGAATCTGATACCCTGAATCTTTCAACAAGACAGAGGTCAGAGGGCAAGTGTGGAAATAAACTTAGAAACTAGCTTCTTGTTTCTAAATCAGTTTTTAAAAAAGGCCACCTATAAATGTGCAATCCGTTTGGAAGTCAGGTTTTGTTGCTGTTGTTAGGAGGTGTTTGAATTGTTTGCTCATTTGTTTTTATTTCTCAGTTGACTCTTTCTACAAAATTCAGTCAGAAAATGGGTACGGGGAAGGGATTGTGAGGTCCTGTTTTATCAAAATCACCAGCTTCAGAAAACTCTTCCTCCTTTCAACAAAAGGTTTGCAGACTTGCTATTCTCTCTCCCCAGTTAGTAACCTGAAAACTACAGATCTAGAAATTATCATTTGAATTTATTTAGAGTAACTGACTGTGAAGTCAGTCAACCTTTGCTTATTAAGAGATTTGCTTAAAGACTGGAAAGCCTCCTGGATAAATGACTGGCAAGAAACCATGTGGGCTCCATGAAGGAAAAATGACGGTTGGTATGTAATATGCAGAGACTGTAGCCTCTAAGCCATGTGGCCAAGGAAACTGCAGAATCCAGTGGTGAAGGCAATTAGTAGATTATGTGGATGCATGAAAAGTATGGTCAGAGGATTGCCAGACAGTAGAACTTGATGTAATGGCCCAAATATCAGGTTGGCCAAAAAGTTCATTTTCAGAACATCTTATAGAAAAACTCAAGGGAACTTTTCACCCAACCCAACAGTATAGAACCATGTGGAGCAACCTGTGGGTTTCACCACTTTTTTAACCTTAACTTTTAAAATAAGTCTAGAACTAGAATCAAAGCAGTAATAATGCCAAAGCTATTGTGCTTTAGAATAGCTTTTTAATATATAAACTAGAATTGTTTCCCTAAGTAAAATCCATTTTCTTGAGTCTTGGTTTGAAGTCTGAATCTAAATTAGACGTGTAGGAAATAAGCCAGATACCTACCAGAGCCAACATTAAAATGCTCCTGACTCAATATGGAACCTATATACTTAACTCTACCTCTCCAAAAATACTGGCACAATACTAAGCTATCCCATGATTTGTCTCATTTAAATGAATTCTCATTTGCTTTCTAATGCCAAAAATGAAGGAGTAGAAAATAGAAGTCCTTGGTTTTATCATTACTTGATCACCAGGTTTCTTTTTTCTTTGATATGCTATTTGTCTATACATAATATTTGCTTCTTCACAGGCATATTATGAGAATTAGAAGTAACTCCTGGGCTGAACAACATTTAAACTAAACCAGTCAGTGTTTGTTCAAGTTATCTTTTAAGATATGCACCAAGCATTTCCACAACTCTTTTGATAGGCAAATTCTCAATCCAGTAATCACAGAATCTTAGTGAAGAGATATATTAAAGTTCACCTAGTCCAACTTCTTTATCCAGTATAGGAATCTCATCTGCTTGAAAAAAATCCTTCTTTACTACAAATAAAATACCTAAGGCAAGTTTCTCTTCATATACTCTGTGGAGGCGGAAAACATCGGCCACCTTTTTCTTTATAAGAATTCTTTCTAGACTTAAACACCATTTATTTTCTCCCTTCAATCTTCCTTTCTGTAGGTTAAATAGCCCACTTTCATCATTCTTCAGAGATCTGATTTTCCATGCTTTTAATCAATTCAATTGCTTTCCACATCCTCTCAAAATGCAGAAGCCCAAACTGGGCATGGTCACTGAATGACAGCTTGGCCACTAAGTGTTCCATTAACGCTGAGTATGGTGACGCAGTCTTTCATGCCAATACAGTCCAGCATCGTGTTAGATTTTAAAGTGTACTTAAATATATATATATATGTATATATAATATATATATATCTACACACATACACACATATATAAATATGTGTGTATATGTAATTGATTTTTACTTTGACCTCTTTAAACTGTTATTAAAAAATATTTTTAACATTAACTTGTTTAAAAGTGAAAAGTCCCCAAATCATTTAGAATGTGCTTCTCTTAAGGTAAAAACCTAGTCCTCATAGGATTTTAACAAATTTAATCACAGATGGCACACATAGCTGGTAATATACCTTATTACAGTCCCAAGTCTGCTCCTGGAATTTTCAAAGTTTCATATGTGCATCATCTTATTTTCTGGAACCAAAGAAAAATAACAATACTCTATGTAGTTCTCTCCGCCCTGCAGCTCAAGCTGACTATAGACTCTTTTTAGTAGCTTGTGGCCTCCCTAGGGCTGGGGTCTCAGAAAGTGATGAATTATCAAGTGTGTGGATGTTTTACTCAGGAGTCAAGGTTGGAAATGACAAGAGTGCCACTCAAATGGTTATCATGGGCAAAACAATAGGTGGGGTCTATTAATGGGTCACATTACCAAAAGGATCTGGACCCAAGTGCTTAAATGATGATGGGAAGCTGTCTTTCTCCATCTTCCAATTCTGTGTTCCAGTGTTTTGGCATTTTTAGGCAGACTTCCATTAAGCGATGACTATAGGCTTACATAAGGGCTTCCCTGTTGCCTGAATGGTAAAGAATCTGCCTACAATGCAGAAGATGTGAGTTTGATCCCTGGGTTGGGAAGATCCCCTGGAGAGGGAAATGGCAACCCACTCTAGTCTACTTTCCTGAAGAATCCCATGGACAGAGGAGCCTGGTGGGCCACGGGGTCGCAAAGAATCGGACATGACTTTAGCGACTAAACAACAACAGGCTTACAGAATACCAGTAGAGGGACCCAGCAGAGAGAGAAGGTTCCTCTTTTCTAGTAGCTCCACCCAAACTTGTGGTGGATTCTCATATCCTCAGCTTGGGTCACGTATTTATTCCTAAACCAATCACCAAAACTCTGCTTGGTCTGATCCAAGTTCAGAGTCAACTTCTAGAGCTAGAAGGTGGCATCAGCTTCATGCAGACCACTAGATGGAGATTCGTTTGGGGCAGTTCCCCAAAGGAAAACTTTGGGGACCTGGTGCAGATTAGGCGCTATTTCCATAAGAAGGGTGAAGAGAAGTGTGGTAGGGAAGAACACGCTCCTCTATTCACAGCCTTTCAGGAAGGCCACAAATAGCACGGTCTGTGACACAAAGAATGGAATTGATAAGGGCTTGAAGAATGAGTCCACTGGCCAGCAGCCTGGCCCCTTTGTGACCACGGGCCCAGTACCAGCACAAGACCTCAAGCACTTAAGAATAACCGTAGCACTGCCTAGCAATGCACCAGGGAAAATGTTTGCTGGGTTGGAATGGTTGGGGGTGGTGGAGAAGGGAAAAGGGTTGAGAAGACATAGTCCTTTCTGTGTAATTTCAGGGAGGGCAACCCCAGAATTAGAGAAATCACTCCCATGCATCTAAGAAGTAACATATATTTACTTAAAGCCTATAATGAGAATTCCTTTAGCATGTCTTTGATCCCTGGTTCAGTGAAGTTCTGATCAAAATTTTGCAGTGAATTTTGGCCAGCTCAGTAAAATAGCTGGGGTGGCCAGAGGAACAAGGCTGGATAAAGATGTATGAGGTATGTGGGAAGGGAGGAAGAAACCAGGGCGCTATAGAGGAGTGGGTGCCTATAAGGCTCTTGGCAGAGGCAGGGCAGCTGTTCTACAAAGTCACCTACCTTTGGAAAGTGATATAAGAGGTTTCTTACTGAATATCATAGTAATACGAATGCCTATCAGTGAATAATCAGAAGATAAGGTCCTATTCTAATCTTGTGCTGAAATGTATCACAATCATATTTACTATGGCACAGCAACCACCTTTTAAATTCCAGTTTATTTTGCCTTTTATAGTCACAGATATGCCTTTGGAATTATGACTTTGATATTTGTGACAATTTTATACTGTTTTAATAATACCTTCTTCAGAGATTAATATCCACTCATAGTGGTTAGAACTTGAAATAATTACGGTCTGTTTATCTTTGGTTTGGTTCCTTGTTGAGTCTTAAGTTAATTATAAAAATATTTGTAAGTAATAAAAATAACCTCGTTGGGTAATATGGGCATTGGTATTAAAAGCAAAAGAGAACCAGGAAATTTAGTTGGATTCCCAAAGGAGTCTTTGGCTGAGAAAGCTTTGGGAAGCACTGGGCAAGATGTCTCCAAATATAATATACTCTTGGCCAAAGCATAGAAGGAGAATGTGGTAGAGAGGAAAAAAAAAAGAGAGGAAATGGAACAACCCTCTTTGTACAAGGAAATATCTCTGAAAAATAGCATTTTTATTCTCTGTACGCTCTGGAAGAGAACAGGCTTATATACAAATTCCCCTACAAAAAGAAAGGCTAAACTCGTAAGGCACTGAGAAAAATGGCTGAGATCATCAAACTGATGGTGTAATGAGTATGGCAGAAATATTTTATACCCTATTAAAAATCTAGCTTGCCAAAACAGATAAGTTGAAATACTCACCCTTATCTCTAAAATCAAGCACACACATGTTTGCCAGCTACCTTCCTGTGTGTTGCTCCAGAACACTCTGCATCCTTCTTCACCCTGGTTTCTCGCTTTGGCATCGGACCTATGTGGACCATATCAACAGGACCCTTTCCTGGCTTTGACCGCTGGGAAACACCTGCAGGAGATGGGAGGTGGCAGAGGGGCCTTGGGCTGTGGGTTGCCTGCACCTCCTGAAGGTCTCAGATTCCCCCAGACAGCATTTTCTGTCTCCTGCTTCTAGAATCCAGTCTGTCCCCTCATCCTTTCAGGAATAGGGGTATTAGTGGAGCCCTACTGTTACTAGCCCTGGCAGACCTGCGCAAGCCCCTGTTCATTCCACTAAGAGTACTCCTTTTATCATTAAAGTCTCCGAATGATTCTAATGAAAGCCATCTCTTGATGGGATCTTGGCTGATACAACATGTAATATATTCAGCTGAAGAAAAAGTAATTCAGTTGTAGAAAAAGTTCTAATGGCAACCTGTGCCTCGTTTTATTTCTAGTCCTAACATTTACTACTATTTTTATGAGAGCTGAATGCAGGCCAAGCCAAGGCATAAGGAGGTTTATGACCAAAAAAGCCTTCAGTCCTCTACCCTCTATCTAGACATAGATATCAAGCGTGGAGCAAGGACTGCTCGGCTTTCAGCATGTTGACATGACCCTGCCTTCTCCTCCCCAGTGTCCTCAAAATCCCCACCTCATCTTTCAGCTCGTCACTCTTTCCTTCCATTGGGTAGTGGTGGGGCAAACAGCACTGCTTGTAATAGTGTCCAGGACAGCACTAAGCACGCAGTAAGCTCACTCAGGGAGATGAGTCTTACTTACTCATGAGCTATAAAATTATTCAATTAGTGCTTAATAAAAGATTAAAGGAAACCATTAGAACCCCAAGTACCTCCATAGCAGAAACCATGTCCGACTCACGGGTCTGGTCCCCAGACCTAGCTCAGGGCCTGACACTCAATAGGGGCCCATTAAAACATTTATCGAGATGAACTGGAGTGTCTGTTCATGGGGACAGGAGGGTGGCAAGTGCCGTGGGAAGCCACACTTGTGTGTCCTGAGTGTACATTTCCACCATGTGCACAACGGTGCAGTTTCTGACTTTCCTCACTCTTCTTATCAGAATATCATCAACGTCTCCCGCAGTGGTATTAAAACCTATTTTGGGTCATGGACTTCCCCCTTTGAGAATCTGATGAAAACAATATACCTGCTCTGACACCAATAGATAAATATAGGTCAAAGACTACAGGTAGAGGAAAAAAATACTCTGAGTCAAGATGGTCCATATGACCCTGAAGCAGACATGTTCCCTGTGTAGAAAAAAGGCAGGATACAAGGTACTCCATGAGGGATCTAAGAAGATGCATTCTAGTCCAGACTTCACAGAACATAACCTAGGTCTGTGGTCCCCAACCTTGTGGCACCAGGGACTGGTTTTGTGGAAGACAATTTTTCCATGGACTAGGGGTGCGGTGGTTTTGGGGTGATTCGAGTGTATTACACTTATTGTGCACTTTATTTCTATTATATCAGCTTTACCTGAGATTATCATGTGTTAGATCCCAGAGGTTGGGGACCCCTGACTTAGAGGAATTAGCTTTCTTTATTCAAACCCCAGCAGCTGATAATGAATTTGGGCCCTGGGCTAAGTGTGGTACTTATCTGAACTCTTAAGTTAGCCCTTACCTTCATCACATAAGTACTACTGTTGTCTTCGTTTTAAAGATGAAGAAGTTGAGATCCAGGGAGGTTTGGCAGACTTCTCAAAGTCATAAATGTAGCTAGTGATGAGGCCAAGATTAGAACCCAGGCAGTCCCACTCAAATGCTTATACTCTTAACTAGTCTGCTCCTGCTCCCTCACCAATGAGCTAATACCTGCTCCTAACTACCTTGTCTCACTAATGGAATTTATTTGCACCCATTTGTTGAGCATCTACTAGAGTGAGAGGCATTGTGCTAGTTGCTATGGGAAGCACAGAGATGCACGCAAGAGAGTTTTCTCTGGACCCATAAATGGCAAGAAATAGAATGGGTAATGCCCCACTGACATTAATAAGGCCATACAGCACAGGCAAGGAAGAACTGGGGCAGAGTGTGAAGGACAGGTAGATAAAGCACTGAGCAGATGGGTCAAAAGCAACCTGAGAGGTGATATAAACTTCACAAGAGTCATCCCTGCCCAGACATGCAGACTGGGGGAAGATGATCTGTTCAGGCTACCTGGACTCAGATTCTATGCTTGCAGTATCCAAGTGGACTTAAGAACATAAAATAAGAGGTTAATTTGAAAACCAACCAAAGAGGACTGTAAGTAAACTGCACAGTTTGCTATGCTGAGCACTTATCAAACAAACGACAGTATGTTCAAGTGAAGATATGGTGCTAT
This sequence comes from Bubalus bubalis, assembly GCF_019923935.1. Classification (NCBI taxonomy): domain Eukaryota; kingdom Metazoa; phylum Chordata; class Mammalia; order Artiodactyla; family Bovidae; genus Bubalus; species Bubalus bubalis. The sequence continues at coordinate 23,179,379 of NC_059167.1, forward strand.
TTATGGCCCTGAAAGAGGTTTGGCGATTGCAGGTATCTGTGCTGCCTCCTTTTCTCAGCTTCTTCTCCTGCTCCTCCTGGCTGGCTGTGTAGCTTCAGAAGACTCACAATGGCATACCCTGGCTAGAAGGGTCTCTGAACTCCTTCTGCAAGTTCTCCGAGTATCTGAATACCACAGTACAAAGTCAGGTCTGAATTCTCAGAAGAATGTCGCGGCTCCGGCTGCTGCTCTTGGTGCAGAGCATCTGTGCATCACTTCCTCTGATGGGTTCTCCAGCGCCTTCTTGTTTGTGCTATGCCTCTTCCCTGGCAGACCTCCCAGTTCTCTAAGGAACGTCACCCTTAGCCGCGAAGGCCTCGGAGTCAGTGCCTAGTGAGTTCACACACTGGGGCTCAGCCCAGTATCTGGCATATTATAAGAAGGCAGGAAAGGTTTGCTGAAGAATGAAGGCACAAACAAAGGCAGGCTCCCACCTCTGGGCCTCTCAGGGGCCCTGCCCTCTGCTGCACGGCAGCAATGCTCAGCTGCCACAGAATGACCAACTGCCCAGCCCACAGCTGGTCCCAGCCTCCCTCTGGACACTCTCCCATCTGCTCCCACTCCCAGATCCTCTGGTCTCCTGAGTGTTCCTGCTTTGGGTCAGGAAGCCTATTTATCTTGTCCTTGGGCCCTCCTTGTCTTCTGGACTGAGGGCTGCTGGGAAGACTGCCCCCTAGAAACAGGAGATGTTTTCCTCTCTGGAGTCTTGCTTTCCTTGTTGAAATTCTCACAGTTGCCATACCTACTAGTCAAGGTTAATAGAACCACACATTTACAAACATCAAAAGCTACCCACAAATGGGGAAAAAACATAGCACTTTATAATTCTTCCAACTGTCTTTCTAACATGTGAGAGCTAGCTACATGGCCACGTGAGTCTGTGTAAATATATTTATCAAAGGGTGGACATACATACCATTGTGCTGGAGTGGCAGAATTTACTTTTAGAAAACAGCTTTCTCATATAATTTTATTCATCCATCCACCAAAAATCACACAGGATATGAGCAAAAGCACCCCACTGGTTTATTTTTTTTTTTTAGAGACGGCCTCTAATGGGTATGCCAATGTCTCCATTTTGCTCCAACCTATACACCTTTGAGCAATGGTGCTGTGACTTTTTTCCAACTGTGTTTAGTCGTTTTCCCACTAGGCCTGCAAAGTTGGAACATTTTTGGAGGCAGGCCATTGCATTATAAAAAGTACTTTTTAACTGTTCCTTTTCACCCAAACTTTTTCAAGGTGCTAATTAAAAGCATTCCTGGTAATTGTGCAAAGCCACTGCCTTTAGCCTTCTATTTGTTGGTACTTCTTCTTTCGTCTGTCCCACATTTGAATCCCAGCACACTGCCCCCAACACCCCAATCTCACAGTGGCTTTGTCTGCCCCGACCCTTTCTGGACAAATGGGAGGCTTCATTGTCTTAACACAAAGCAGGAAGGCACTGGCCTTTCAACAGAACAGATCCATAAGTCCTCGAGGCAAGATTCATCTAGGGGCCACTTGACTCTCAGCCAACTGTTTCCTAGTCTGCAAAAGCTCAAATCAGCCAATCAAAACATTTACAGAGTACCATTTATGTACAAGGCATGAAGAATGATACACAACCATCAGAAAGGTGGTCCTCACCCCTCAAAAGAAGCTTGTGATCTAGAAGAGAAGAAAGGCTCTGCACTTAAATAGATGCTCAATACTACTGGGCCACACATGCTGACAGCCAATACGAGGTAAAGGCAGCAAGGGCATCTAGACACATCTGGAAGGCATGGAAGGGGGAATTTGAGTGGAAAATAATCAGCCAATCAGTCTGGCCAAAATGCAGGTGAGAAGAGGTACATTAAGACCAGATTGCCAAAGTCCTTGAGTGAAATTATGAAGTGTGTTAGGCTACAGTCCTTGGATTTATTTTATATCTCTAAGGTGTCATAAAGGAGCTGAATACACCTATTCATGTATGAATCAGAAGAAAGATATTCTTATCGCTCTTTGCCTTGTTACATTTCCTTATTTAATACAGTGCTTACTATGTGCTAAGCCCTATTCCAACAGATTTATAAATATTAATTCATTGGATATGCACCGCAGTGCCGTGAAGTCGGAGTAATTATTTTGTCCTTTATACAGCTGGGAAAACAAAAACACAGAATTTAGGAGCTCTGCTAAGGCCTATGCCTGTGCTGCCTCTCCTGTTCCCAAGGAAGAGCAGATGATGGACCAAATGCTCTGTCTGCTGAGCCCCTCAAAGAGGCAAATGAAATACCACGTGCAGAGATTAATCAATAACATCTTCACAGAACTTCTTTTGAAATATTTTAAGACTATCACTTGAGCTTCCTGTGATAGTGGTAAAGAATCTGCCTGCCAATGCAGGAGACGCAAGAGACCTGGGTTAGATTTCCGACTCGTGTTGGGAGGATCCCCTGGAGAAGGCAATCTGTTCCAGTATCCTTGCCTAGAGAATTGCATGGACAGAGGAGCCTGGCGGGCTACAGTCCATGGGGTGACAAAGAGTCGGAGAGATCTGAACAGACATACATACTCACACGACTATCACTTACTGAATTGTTCCTAAAAGCCCCCATGCACTAGGATTCCACCACCTAAAAGGAGGGAAACAAAATGTTTGCAAATTTACCAAGTGTAGAAATTGGCTACGTTACACCTGAAGTGGGGAGAGGAGTTAGAGATACAAAAGAACAGAGGGATGGATGTCAGGAGGGAAAATCAAGGGGGAAAGAATGCCTGGGGCTGCCCTGAGTTTCCATGGAGAACAGAACAAGCTTGTTTTTCTCAGATGTGGACGGCTAAAGAAGAAAAGTGGAATATTATGCTTCCCACCTCCATTGTTTTTCCTAGTGTCCCATTTCTTATTTTAAATTTTCTTTGAGAGATGGATGGACCTGGTTTTTAAGACTATGAGGAGTTAGGGGTTAAAAGAATCAGGAACACCAAGAAATACAGCCAATGGGGAAAGGAGACATGACAAGAGCGCAGAGGAAAAGAAGAGAGACAGCTCATTACGCTACTCCGGGGAAAAAGAAAGATGGGAGACAGGATGAGAGTCAGAGGAAGAAGACTGGGCCAGTTTTTCACCAGAAAGAGTCAGTGTTCGAGTGTGACCCTGTGAAACAAATTCTTCCAGACCCTTGAGTCCATAACCCACAATTTGAGAAATGCCATTGTGTAGACCGCACCCAACAGAGATATTTTACACTTAACAACTGGGCCACAGCAGATGATGGAAAGAGAATGGCCAACTCTGTGGATTTTCCCAGCTGGAACAAGTAAAACATTTTACTTGATGAGCTCAAAATGCTGACAAATCATTTCATATAAGGAGTGAACGTGTTGAGGGGGAGCATGTGTTGGTTCAAAAAGAAAATGGTGTCTGGCAGTATATTTTTGCTACTTCTTTACCAAGAGGAGAGCTGGGTGGAGGGAATGGGTGGGGCACAGAGGGCCTCCGCCTTTGCAGGAGAGTTGGCTGAGCACCACGGCAGCTCTGCAGAGTTTGGACAAATGGCCATTTTGGAACTATCATGTGATTCCTATATCAGCTCATCTTGGAGCTGTTAGCTATTTACAGTCTCATGCTGGAAAGTCTCTTAAGGCTCTTTAAAGATATTAAAATGATGACACATTTTAAGATGTTGTAACAAAGTTCCTGGGCTTTTTTCCCCATTGGTTTAATCATTCTCATGTAAAATAAGACACATCCAAAGGTAACAACTTCCAGTGCCCAGCTTTCTGTGTGTATCGCACTGCTGCATGATACATATGGACGATGATGCAGGGCCAATTCCAACTAGTAAGGACCAAGGAGACAAAGGGATGCTATTCCAATATCAATCCAACTGGGTTCTGCAGAGGGAAGAATGGGGATCTAAGGGACCACGTGTGGAAGAGCAGTGGTTAAACAATGGAGTTTTAGAGTCAGACTGATCTGAATGCAAATCTCAACTCTGCTTTTCAATGGCTCTGTGACCTGCAGCAAGTTACTTCATCTTTTTGAGCTTTCATTCTGTCGTTTGTAAGATGGAAATAACAGTACCCATCTAACAGGGCTGTTAGGAGGCAATATGACTCATGTAGGTAGATATTGGAAAAGCAGTGGTATCTATAAGGCACTCAGTTAAATGACAGCTATAATTAATCTCAGACACAAGTTTGGTAAGAACCCACTTCACTAGGCCTGGTAGAAATTTTGTAGAAGCAAAAATTCAAGAGGGCCCAGAGCTATCCTAAAGATGTCAAGCACTTTGGATTTAAAAGGGAGCTCCAAGCTTCCCTAGTGGTTCAGGTGTTAAGAATCCACCTGCCAATGCTGGGGACATGAATTCAAGCTCTGGTCTGGGAAGATTTCAAATGTCATTCAGCAACTAAGCCCGTGGGCCACAACTACTGAAACACATACACTCTAGAGCCCACGCACTGCAGCGACTGAGACCACATGCCTAGTGCCTGTGCTATGAAACAAAAGAAACCACTGCAATGAGAAGCTCAGGCATTGCAACAGAGAGCAGCTGGCTTGCTGCAACTACAGAAAGCCTGCACGCAGCAGTGAAGACCTAGCACAACCATAAATAAATAGATAAACTTGTAAAATAAATAAAAAATAAAAGGGACCTCCAGTTCTGATATGCTCATCTAGTTAAAGCTGGGACAAAGATGCTATCCGGGTGGCCTACCAAGTATGATTTTGACCTATAGTGGATGTCGGAGAGCCATTCCCAATAGAAATGAATCCTCAGAGCCACACAAAGATAAAGAAATGAGGAAGGACCCCCTTCACCTTCATATGACTAACCTGATTCTATATTCAGTTCTTTCTCATATACTGTTCTGTTTGGATTCAAAATTGAGAGTGACTTTCAGTCATTGTGAAAGCTCCCACTCTCCTCGGGTGGCATTTTTATCACATAAGTAAATGTAGGATTGCTAGATTTAGCAAATAAAAAATACGGGATGTCCAGTTAAATTTAAATTTCTGATAAACAATGAATTTTTTGGTATATAAAAAAAGTATACTTACTTTGGTATATCTCAGTACAATATTTGGGATGTACTTAACACTAAAAAATTATTTGCTGTTTAGCTAAAATGTAGATTTAATTGGACATCCTGTAGGTTTACTTGGCAACTCTAGACAGTGGCCAAGAAACTGCCCTTTTTAACCTGCAGACTGGCAAAGCAAAGTTGCCTCCATCCATAATTGGCACTGCATTGGAAAACATACACAAAAAAACCCCACCAAAACCCTAAACCCCACAGTTCCTTGGGCTGTTACTTTTCGGCAAAAAAAAAAAAAAAAAAACACCAAAACCCTAAAACCCCACAGTTCTTAGGGCTGTTACTTCTCAGCAAATATAGTACTACATTTACAGACTTTAAAAAAAGATATAATTTCCCCACCCAGGGATTTTTTTTCAACCATCTAAGTCTAGAGAAAAAGAATAACAATGGGAGGGGATTTGCCCTGTGATGGCATATGAATAATTATTGGTCAACTGACGTTTCAGACATGACGCTTGTAAGAGTATGACATCTTGCTTTTTTAGCTTTTCTAGCAAGGCCAATAGGATGAGTTAAGTCCTTCCGAAAATCTCTATTCTTTATTCTTCATGAAAAAAAAAAAAAACCAAACAAAAACACATACAGAAACATTTCACCAAATGACAAAGCATTTTCGTTGGCAGGTTCAATGCCACAAAATATTACGAAATTAATCTTTGGGGCCTAAAGGGCACTGCCCAACAGTGCTGGCCATTGTCTCTAGTCACAGCTGCAGCCTGGCTATTCACACTGGCCCCAGAGAGAGGTTAGCCATGTCGCAAACAAGGCCACGCCGTAGGTGGATCGTCCATGCAAACACACAAATAAAGAACTCCTTTTTCCTTGGTTATATCAAAGACAACTGAGTTCTTTCCTTCCTGAATGAAAGCCAACAGGATTCCTTATTTTGCAAAATATCCCCCCAAACAACTCCAGGTTCAAGGTCCTTAGCGACTTAAATTTAGAAAGAGGTTTACCCTGTGGACCCCTGGGAATTTTAAGCGAATGGTACCATTCTTATCCATTTTTTTCTTCTCAGACCTCTAATCTACTTCCTATGTCTACTCAGGTACAAGAATGACTCCTTCAAAGGTCAGGAGTCAATATTTCCAAGGGTTTTTTTTTTTTTTTTTCTTTTTCAATTTTCTTGAAAGTATTGCATGAGACTTCTGTGCCAGAGTGCAACAGGCCTGTGGCCAGGTAGGACTGGACAAACACATGGAATCTGGTCCAGCTCATCAACCTGGCACCAGAATGCACTGATCAAAGGAGAGCTTTTTAAATCATGGGAACCACTAGTGAAAAGTCACTGGTGCTTTGATGGCGGCCCAGTAGGTGGTGGCAATATGATGAATCATGAAAGAAGAAACTGAAGAAGAAAACTAATCATCATATCCCCTTGGCATAGGGCCTACCTAAGAGACAGAGAGAAATAAACCACGTCTCTAGGAAGCCTTCCTTGATATAGGCAAGGAAATTCTGAACTTCTGATCCACTTGACTTCCCTGTTTCTGATACAGATATATAGAACTACTTCATACTAGCAGACATATTGGTGGCTTTCCTAGTGGCTCAGATGGTAAAGAATCTGCCTGCAATGCAGGAGACCAGGGTTCCATCTCTGGGTCAGGAAGATCCCCTGGAGAAGGGAGTGGCTACCCACTGCAGTGTTCTCGCCTGGAGAGAGAGAATTCTCTTCCATGAACAAAGGAGCCTGGCGGGCTACAGTCCATGGGTCACAAAGAGTTGCACATGACTGAGTGACTAAAACTTCATTTCACTTCATAGTTTTATTTATCAGTCCATCTTGGCTTGCTCACTGTTCTCAGCATACATCCCAAGCTCTCCTGCCCCTGAGCCTTTGCTCGCATCTTTCTTCTGAACTGCTTCCTAATACTCACCATGCCTGCTGAAGTCCTACCTATGGGTCAAAATTCAAATTTTCCAGCTTTTGAAGTAGTGTTTGGATACTTCTTCTTGGAAGGCTTCCCTGAAATGATCTTTCTTTTGCCTCGAATTCTTAGTGTGTGCTGTTCTTCCCACTTAAATGCAGGCATTAGCATTTGATAGTGATGGTCTTGTTTTCCCTACCAGTTATAATGCCCCCTGAAGACAGGAACCAGATCTTACAGGGCCTTGTCCAAATAGAGCAGGGGGCAGGGTACTCAACCTATGTCAGCAGGATTGATGTAGTTATTAACTCTGTCTTTGATTTCTTAGTAATATCTTCTCTAGGAAAATTTTATTGATGACATTTCTGATACTGCATGGCACTTAACTCTACCACAGAACTTATGACATCACACTGAAATTATCTGTTTATACATAAACTACATAAGCCACTGGACTACAAGCTCTTAGGTAGAAACCTTGGTCCACTCATCTATGTATCTGCAGTGCCTAACATAACACCTGAAGATGGGCAGTCAAGCAAGTAAAGACTTGATGAGATGTTCAAAGTGGACTATAAGCTCATTGAGGGGAGGGTACACACATTCTCACCCTCTGTATCTTCTCTTTATAATTAAGAAACATTAATTGATGTCAACATATGAGGTTAGGTTCTGTAGCAAATGTCTGCTTGGTTCTTTCAGGTAGGTCATACCATTTGATGAGCAAAAATAAGTAAAGTCTTCCTAAATATAAATGCTAATCTCAAGGCTTCATGTACTTGGAGAAATTTAAGACTTAGTTGTCTCAAATGACATCCTATGTGGCCCTTTTCCTTTGTCCAAGATAGCCTCAGAATTTATTTTTGAACTTCAGCATGATCTGCACTCCCATTATGATCATTATTTGGCATTTTCAAATAAGTCCCATGAAAGTTCTAAAACCAAATTGTGTTGACGGTAATATAACTCTCTAAGTTTACTAAAAATCATTGAATTGTATACTTACAATGGATGAGCTTATGGTATATAAATTACACCTCAATAAATACATTAAAAAAAATTAACTTAGTCTACTCCACAAGGAAAGTATCTTCTTTTTCATTTTGACTTCAGGGTCCATCATAGTACCAGATATCGTGGCTGTTCCTTGTTAGCCAGGAGGTGCATCCATGCTAGCAGGGGAGCTCAGGCAGGTCACCAAATGTCAACAGCTCTACAGAGGTCACCATAAAGGCACTGTTGTTCTATCTCACAGCCGAGAAGGAAAGGAGAGTCGCCATGGAATATCTACTCTCTCTTGCATCCTTAATTAGAAACATGTGGAAGAGGGCCCACCCACAGGTCAACTCAGCAAGAAAGGCCCCGTTTCTTCTGCCTAATGTTGCATGTTGGCTGAAGTCAGACCTCTCCCTGGGCCTGCCATGGGAATGGTTTCAAATTATAGAAGTATCTCCAAAGGCCACCATCAAAGCACCAATGGATTTTCACTGGTGGCTCCCTGTGATTTGAAAAACACTTCCTTGACCAGCACATAATTAGTGCCAGGTTGGTAAACTGGAACCAGTTCCATGGATTTGTCCAGTTCCACCTGGCCATAAGCCTGTTGCACCCTGGCCCAAATTATACACTGCTTAGATGCCCCCTAGTTAGGTGAAATGCAGCTCTTAACAAAATTTAAAAGTTCTGGGCAGCATCTTGGCAACACAGATCACACAAATGTCTACATTCTTTCTTGTCATCCATCTAAGTTGAACTTAATACTTTCGTTCTTTCTGTTTTACAGATGAAGGGTATAGGACCAGTCTCCAAATCATTTCGATGAGATATCAAGAAAATGAATGAGAGATGCCATAAACTCAGTTGTTAATGCCCTAAAGAAAATGCCAGATTAGTCTGAAATGTTATTTATTGTAATGCTACCCAAAGAGAAACGCTGCTGTGTTCATTCAGAAAAGAACCTTCACCTTTCTTCAAATTCTGAGAGACAGTGGACTTGTTTTAGTAGAAGAAAATCCATATTTACTCAGCTTACAAAGAGCTACAAACGCTGGCAGATTTAATTCTTTAAACACACTAAAATGGTCTCTCTCTCTTTTTTTTAACATAGGGAGCAATATATGAAAAAATGGTTGTGTTGGCCCAACATGGGGTCTTCTGCAAAGACCAGATCGCTCAAGAGGCCTGCTTTGATCTGACCAAAGACTGGTATTTAATCTCCTGAGTGGAAGAAAGCTATGGTTCTTAGATTAATTATCCAGCTACAGATCTGTTGCCAAGCTGTTCCAGTCTCTCCTCCTAATGTGAAATAAAATGGCATTTACTTCAAACCATGTGGGAGAGCCAGCTTGTGCCAGAGAATATGCATTCCTTCTCCACTCATTTACAGACACACGAAAGGTCACTGTTTCATTAATGTGTGTTGAGAGTGATGATCAGTCTGAACTGCATCGTTTCTTCTAAAATTGCCAGACAGAGGACTAGGGGCTGACAGTGGGTGATTCTTGGAAAGAAACTGTGAAAATTAGAGGGAGTTAATTTTATATGTGAAGAGTTATCTTCTTGGTTGAGATGTAACACCTCAAATGAGATAGACTGAAAAGCCTTCTGGTGGAACCCACACCATGTACCATTAGCTGGCGTTCTACAGAAACCGGCTGGGTTCTGGCAACTGGGTGACAGTGTCGGTAGGTGGGGAGGGGGAGTCATATCTAGAAACCATGATTCCAGTCACACTGGTCACATGCTGTACAGGAAAGAGACCACTGCTGCCTGTCATAGGGACCAGAAGATCAGAACTTGGGCTCACTGGATGATCTTGAATGAATTTCTGACCCTCCCTGTGTTTCTGCTGCCTCAACTATTAAAACATAAATAAACATACCCACCCACTTTGGTGTGAAATGACGTTGCATCACCTTTTTGGCTCCATAATCAAGACATGTCTTGTTAGTATTACAAGGCTCTGTAGAATCAAGTGTGTGGAAGTTCTGGGCTTCCAACATACGAATTAACGCCAGTACCAGATGATCAGCGGCCAAATGTGAAATCAGAATCTCTAAAAAGAGGCAAGCATTTTACATCTGCCTTTCAAGAAGCTGTAGCCACACCCAATTACCAGGGTCTACAAAGAAGTGACTTAACACTGGCTGCATTTCTTTGGCTAGCCAATGCCTCACAGACCACCTCCGAGAGGTGTGTACAGGGTGAGGGGTCTAGATGAATACATGGGGGTCAGAGGCTGGGGGTCAGGGACAGAAAGGACTCTGTGGAGTAGGAGGAAACTGGGCGATGGGACTGTCTTTGAATCAAATGCTTATTTTTCTCTAGGCAGAATGATTATAGGGAACTTGCTGTCAGCGCTCTTAGACTAATCTCTCCAGACACTTCTCTGAAGAGTACAGGACTCTGATCAAACCCTTCCCAAATCAGCAGTTGAGGAGGTGGAAGGAGGGATTTTAAAAGCTGGTGATGCATACAGAATTCTTAGTTGCAAGCTAGATTCACTCTGCCAGCATATAGTACTTGCTAGACCCTAATCTTTGGCTGACAGTCCTGGATAGGCTACAGCCATCAGAGGCCACAGGGATCTTCATGCTCCTGACTCCTCGCTCCTTGATTTCAAAACAGCCAAGGGAAAATGAAGACTAGTTACTAGGAATCTGGCCCTGAACAATCCTAGCTATTGTCACACCATTCCGTAGGCTTTCTATCAGCAAAACCGTTTACATCACTCCAGACCCATCCCTGGCCCAACAGTCTTGTTGACTGTCACTCAACCTAGGATGGTTCTAGGGAAACTGCAGGCCAAAAATGAAGGATGCCTTTGTTTTCATCTCTAGGATAGGATGGCATGTAGTCCTGAGCGCCAAGGTACTGAGATAAGAGGGGTGCTCAAAATGCCCAGATGGCTGGAGAATGAAAACCCGCAGAACAGAGCCAAGTTTGCACAGCAGACAAGGACCACTGTGGCTGGGACTGGAAGTGGAGTCTGCGGAGGCCACAGGCAGCAGCGGAACTAAAGGGAAGTCATCCCCCGACTCAGCTGGTGGGAGTTGGGCAGCTTCCCAGCTGGAAGGGGCTCTCAAACACATCCCTGTAAGCTACCCATGAAAGACAGAGATGCCTTAAAAACAACAAACAAAAGGAGCTGCTAATCAAGAGGAACTTTAGACTTAAGAAGGGGATTCAATCATCCTTCCAGAAAGATGCATGCCTGGGCCAAGGCCCAAGAGCATGACATTCAGCTGCTGTCCTCCTCTCCGGAGCCCCAAGTTTGGAAGCACTGAAAGGGGAAGAGGTTCACAAAGGAGGCAGATGGGAAGCCCGCCCCCCACCCCATGCGGTGCAGTTTCCATACAGAGTATTAGAATTCACCAGGTATAAGCAATCCAAGTAATGAGCTGCTTGGAACTGAAAGAGTGTTTGGAATAAGAAATCAGCAAAGACCGCAAAACTCATAGCATTCCCTTTCCTCTAAACTTTGAAAGTTACAGCCATGTGGTGGTTGAAGCACAGTGCTAGCAATCTTGGAACCATTCCAGGTTCTGACTCCTCAAGACACCCCAAGCAAGGGCTTTTTCCATGGTTGGATAAACAAAGGTGTTTTGTACAGATAGCCCAAATGGTTACAGTTCTTCTCTTCCAAGCTTACTACTTATAACCAGGCCATTTTGTTGACAATGGCTACTCCCTCTATTTCTTTCCTAATATTTTTCAGTACTATCTCAATTGCTTTTAGCAATATTTTATCTTCCGCAGGTTCTTCAGAAAGAAAGGCAATGATATCATCAGGTGACTCAAGCAAAGCAAGACAGTGGAACAAGAGAAACAGTAAAAGCTTGCTAATGATGCTTAGTGATAATTGTGCAAAAATTTGCATAATGATAATTATGTAAAATCCATAAACTGTGGAAAGGAACTGCTAACAAGACATTCTAGTTTAATTGGGTTTTCAGAACTGTTTTTCTAGAGTTGGGCTTTTTCTCCCCTGAAAGTCCAGGTGCCTTGGCTCAGGGAAAAGAGGGATGTACCTGTTGCCTCAGCCAGCAGACAATGGGTTGAAGACTGAAGGACCTGCATAATCTGTGTGGAGACCCACGGGGCAGAGACAGCGCAAGAGAGCCTTCTCCCGCTGGACCTTCGTCCTCAACACGTTTTAAACTGAAGACAGCAGGGAAGCAGAACGATGGATTGGTTCTATCTTTTGCTTTAAACTCACAGGGATACAAAGCAACTGAGAGGCTCCTGGGAACTATTCTTTGCTCCTCCCACCTCTTTAGGTAGCATCCGTGCAGACAGAGTGAATCAATCTTCATAATCAGAAACAGTTGCTCTGTTTAAAATTTACCCTTGGGAACAGGGCCTTTCACCAGCACATTTTGTTTTAAACATCACATTCCTCCTCCACGATGCTGCTACTCTATAGGAATATGGCCTTTGTGGATGTAAGGCACTTGGGAACTCCCACCAGTGGACAAACTAGTATTTATTTGATTTGAAATAAACAGCTGAACTAACAGAACTGAGTTTTGGTGGGTTGATTTGCTGCACTATAATATGTTCGGGGCCAATATCCAGTTCCCAACTTTTCATCCCTCCCTCCTTCCAGATGACATCAACATCTATGAGTTCTGCTGAGTCTTCTATACAGCACCGTTGCTATTTTAAGTATGGTAATGGGTGGAGGGGAGATGATCTGGAGCTGCGATAGCTCCAGGATTGCTTTAGAACAGGATACCTTTCCAAAAGAGAATGCAAGCCCTTCAAAAAGAGAATGCAAGCTCTTCATAAGAGTAAGAATTCAGGATGTCCTAGGTCACTGCTGGGGGCATTGCCATTTATCACTGGCTACAGGACACAGTGACCAGATTTCCTGGAAGTAAAAAAAAAAAAAAAAGACATTTTTCCTGAATTTTGTCTTGACGTCAACCATTATCTATTTGTAAGAGATGAGGCAGGGAAAGGCATACACATATGTTAGACACTGCACCCCCCCAACTTTAAAATAGTCATTGCCCTCTTTGCTGCTTCCAAATAAACCCATTTTGCTGGCAAAAAATAAAAGAAAATAATCACTGCTTGCTTCCCAAATGGCCTACTCATTAAGTCTCATTTTCCTATTTTGCCACTACTTCCTCTTCAGAAAAAACTGCCTGTGGGTAGTCTGCTAAAATTGATTTTGTTGGATTTCTTTCCTGAACAGGGGTCCTTGCTGTTCTTCCAACATGTAAAGCACAACACTGCCTCTGGGCCTTTGCGCACTCTGTGCCCTCTCCCTGGCTCATTCTTTCCCTAGATGGCCCCATGGCTTACCTCCAGGTCTTTCCTCCAATGTCACCTTCTCCATGAGTCCTCCTCTGACTACCCTAGTAAATCACCACCCTGCCACACAGGGTTCATTTAACTTTTAACACACTCCCACAGTTGAATATTAAAACAAAACAATAGCAAGTAGTGTGCATACTATGACCGCAATCCTTTACTCAATCACTACTGCAAGTAAAATGCAAGCAATGAGGGTTACTCACTGGCCCCATTAAGAGCTCTGACACTGAACACCGCCCCAAGGATGACGTTCCTCAGCCTCATATGCTCCTCCATTGTAATGGCGCCATCTTTCCTGATTTGGATCCAAGTCCACTTCTACTGGATTACTTACTGGGCTGTGATGAACAAAGTTGACATGGCACAATAGTCTACTCTGGCCACTCATGGAAACTTTCTGGGGAGACTGAGTTTCATCCATATAGAGATGAGGTATACAGGGTTGGAAAACATGTATAATATCATATATGAAACGAGTCGCCAGTCCAGGTTCGATGCACGATACTAGATGCTTGGGGCTGGTGCACTGGGACGACCCAGAGGGATGGTACGGGGAGGGAGGAGGAAGGAGGGTTCAGGATGGGGAACACGTGTATACCTGTGGGGGATTCATGTTGATATATGGCAAAACCAATACGATATTGTAAAGTTAAAAAAAAAAAAAAAAAAGAGTTAAAAGGCAAGGGAAGAAAGGCTACTCTCTGAAGAGGTTCATCTCCAAAGTATTGCCTGATGAGAGACTGGGTTCCCTGCTGGGAGGACAACGTGACTGAAAACATCTCCACAGCGGAGGCTGCGCCATGACTGCAGTGCCCTGGGAAAGCCTCTGAGAGAGGAAGTGAAGTGGCTCACAGTGGGGTTAAAGAGAAAAAGGCAGAGGACAGGGTGCAACCTGGTTCAAATAAGCAAGGCTGCTCTCCACTCTGTGGAGTTTATTTTTGTGACTTAAATGGGAAGGAAGTCCAAAAGGGAGGGGATATATGTATATGTAAGGCTGATTCACTTTGCTATACAATAGAAACTAACTCAGAATTATAAAGCAACTATACTCCAATAAACATTATTTTAAAAACAAACAAAACCAAAAAACTAGCTTTCCTTTAGAGAAAAAGGCGATTTGCTCTTTCAACAGACTGTTCTCTTCCCTCTCACGTTCAGCCTGACTGGTCCCACCTTGGCTCTCAGACCTACAACAGTCCAGACAACAGTGTGGCGTGCTCCCAAGTAATGTTGTGATCGTATCTCTCATGCAGTTTTTCAGGCTTTGTGGCTTCATAAAAAGAACAAACACAGAGGATGAAAAAAGTAGAACATTTAAAAATTCATAGAGTGATAAAAGGAAATCAGGTTCGGGTGCCTGAGGGGGAAATAGCCAACAAAGTTTTGATGTGATCCTTTCCATCCTAGAGTGAACAGGGTATCTGATCTTACTGCTACTCAATGGAAGATTCCAGAGGAGGATGGATTTTATGCAGGAGTGATGTGGGGTATTCTCATAAGATTTTACTGACTCAAAATTAATTTACGTATATGGTACTGAATTATAGAAAACAGGAATATAAATGAAAGACTGTCCATGCCTGACAATGACTCCAAACTAACATAAAATATAGCCAAATCAAATAACACCTTACAAAACATCTTACATATTCATCAAATTAGGTTTCCCTACTATAGCCAGTCCAGTTAATTGACATACATCATCCTGATAAGTCGAAAAATATCCCTTACATAATACTATCCCATTCTGTTGAAATTCTCTAAGCATCGCAGCTAGAATAACCACTGACCATAACCATCCATTACTTTTGGTCAGAGGAACTGACTCAGCCAGCGTCCACTACCAGTGGTCCTGTGTCCAGTCCCTCACCACAGCTCCAGCAGAGATCCTGACCCTGCCATTAGCTGGAAAGTTTTATAGCAAACAACACCGCACTGAAAGATGCTTCTTTAGCGGGATTTAATAAAAGCGATTACTATCTTTATTAATATTGTTGTTGTTGTTAGGAAAGTACCGTGGAATGTTCCAAGGGCAGACCAAGGACTTCACGCCCCTCGCACGAGTGGCCTAGAGCAGCAAATCTCCAAGCACCTTTATCCACCCTCTGATTTTCATCTGCAAACATAATAAAAGTTGAATCTAGCAGGAACCATTTGGCTTTATGATCTTGGAAGATGCACTGTTGCTTAATGTCCAGATGTCCATCTTCTGCCCTTTGCCTCTCTCTACTTCTCTGTGATTCTCCTTTCTCCTTAATGGAAAATAAACGTTCTTTACCCTTGGGCCTGCCATTTTCTGCTCCAGAGGCTTGAATTGTGATGCTGGTGATGAGTGGTGACCTCTCTGTGGCTCATTTCACTGCCGGGAACCAGTGCCAATGACTTGGCTTCTACTTTAATAACTGGAAAGTGGGCAGCAGACACCACATTTGATGAGGCTGCCCTGCCTCCAAAGCCTCCCCATTTAGGCAGATGAAATAGAGCTGCCTTTCTTGGTGGAGAACGTGAGCTATCTTATGCCCTCTTAGTTAATGAAGGGTCTTGCTTTAAGAATAGCTTTCCCAGTCCATTAGCCAGACAATTCACTAAATAACCTGTTAATGTTCCTAAGAACTCAATGTGGAACACCAATCTTCAAGTGGCACGGAAACATCATAAAACAGAGTGATGTGGCATCAAAGATATGTACATAGGCCTCACCGTGAGATAAGTGGTGTCGGGATATAACAGCGAGGGCTTTTTCCCTCTGTTTTATAAGCACCTTCCCTTTCAATATTGTCTATGAGCTGAGATCAATGGCAGCTTTTCCAATAGAAAGTGCATTTGGTTTCAATTCACTTTCATAACAACAGAGACTAACCCTTAGCAAGATGGAGAACATTAAGCTCCATTGTTCAGGCTGAGGATGACTTACTTGGGTGGCAGGAAGCAGATTAGCCTTTTCTCTGGAGAAGAAAATGCCTGTGGGTAGCAAACCTCATTCTCAAACAGCCCCCCCCTTTTTTTGCTTTATGACAGTGAAAGGAAATCAAAGAATCATCTCCAATCACAGAACAGGAAGGGACCTCAAAAAAAATCATCATCTGACTCAGCTTCCTCTAGAAGGTTTTTTTTCCTTAAATAATTATACAATGCCTTGGGAGGCATTGTGATTTAATACGATCTAAGGGCACACCAAAGTATTTTATAAATTATTTTAGTAAGCCCCCTCGTGGAGCCTTTTATTATCTTAAATAATGAGAAAATGATTGAGAGTCTTTAGGCTACGGCAGCTTTTAAGACTTTAGATGTTGGTGAGTGGAAAAGGTAGAAATAGGACCCAGGCTGTGTTCTTCTGGCAAAAGAAAATATCCGTGCCCCTGCTTCACATCTCAAATAACCAGAAACTCACTCTTCATGATTATATTATTCAGAAACACCCTGCCAGTTACATTCTCTTTTCTCTCACAGACAGAAAGAAGGGCACATTGGATAGGCTAATATAAGGGAAGAATTCTGATCTACAACATGTCTTCATGAAGGTTCCTTCAGGGGGAAAAAAAACCCCACCCAAATGGTGGAATTATGTAATACTACCCTTGTGTTATTTAGAAAATGGCAGGGGGATAAATACCATCCACTGTCTGTTCCTCGAGCACCTCCAATCAAGGGCTCTAGCCATTTAAAAACATGTTTCCTGGCTTCAGACTGGCTATAAATAAATTTAATAAGCATGAAAAAAAAATCACTGCATCATTTACATTTCTCTCTCAACTCCAGCTGACAAAAATCCAGTCCAGATGTTTGTTTTGCAAGAACAACAGCAAGATGGTGAACTTCAGTCTTGAGCATGAGAGTCCCAGAAGACGAGGATGTGTGTGTTTGAAGAGAAAGGGGCAGCCAGGCAGGCAGGGAGGGTGTGGACAAACCTGGTTTGATACTGATTTCACAGAAACATGGTAATGAATTTATTTTGTGTGTAAGAAATACAGTTTATTAGCCTTTCCCCTGTCTCATCACCCCTTTCAAAGCCACAGGGGCTTGGCTGGTGAAGCCTGAAATGGATGTTTCATAACCTTTGCTTTTAAATTAAACAAATGACCTCAGATTTTGGAGCAGTTGTTGACTCAGGGGAAAGTATGCCATTAAACGTGTGCCAGAAACAGATTTAATTGGTACAAGTCCCAAAAAGTGTTCGAAAGAGCACAGGCTTCCCGCATATAGATTTCGGGGGAATTACTCAAAGGCTGCACAGCTTTGTCAGAATTGGAGACGTGAAACAAGGCAGCTGAAAGACTCCGTATCAAAAGGGTAAATTCAATTCAAGAGATATTAATCTGATTACCTAAGCCAGGCCGTGAATCAGATATGCTCCATTGTGTGCCCATGTTCAACCTGGACGGCTGGAGGAGCCAATGGCTTCCTTTTCCCTGACATATAATTAAGTTTTAAGAGACGATCGAGTTACAGATACAACGTTTAAAGAAATATTTCATTCAGGAGTGGCATTTACAGTGCTTGCCTTTTGCAAGAGACATTGTTCACTGTACTTCCTTGAGCCACGCCAGAGAGTGTGGGGATCAGGGCCTAGGGGCTTGGTGTTTGCATTTCAGGCTACAATAAATGTTCTCTGTGCACCTGCCTGGAGGAAAAACCAGTCCAGCCGCCTCCTGAGACAAAAGGGCCCTGTATTAAGTGCTGAAAACCCAGACGTGAACTGACCCTGGCAAATTCCAGCTAGAAGAAAAAAGTCAGTATTTTCATCCAGTCCAAGAGAAGCTGTCACATAGGTTTCTGGATTTCCTTTCTCATCTCACAGAGTCTGAACAACAGTGACCTGTCAACAGAAGTCACCTCCTTTCTCATGAGTCTCCTTGCCTTTCTAGATTCCTTTCCTGATGGGGAAATCCATCACCTGGCACACCATAATATGTCCTCCAGTGATCAACACACACTCTCTTGCTCTCTCTCCACCAGACTCTTCCCACTGAAATCTCAGATTTGGGTCATTAAGGACATGCAAGTACATCCTCCCAAAGAGACAGCATTACTGACTTGCTTGTTTTTAAAGATTTCTCCAATACACACTTCCCACAAATTCAAGATACACTTAATGGCAAGAATATTTATCAGTAGGGCAGGCAACAGATCAAGGTCAGAGTTCCTCCATGCCCGTCCCGGTTCCCGAAGCCAGTTGGTCAAAGGCCATACTAGGCCACACAAACCAATTTTCGATGACTTCTCCTGGGAGAGCTATTCAGCTCAGGCTTGTTCTAATTTGTGTCTGGAATCAATCATGCTAGTCTCAGCTGATCTGTGCATTCTCATGAAGCAAAGAAATTTCTCACAAAATTTGAAACGCAACCAGATGAGGCATGGGCAGCTTTACCCCGGGTCACAGATGAATAAACTAAGAAGGGCAAGGTGATTACCTCAACTTGAGACTGTAGGTTGGTTACAAAACCAGAAAAGGATCCATGAACTGTAACCTCCTACTTCTCTCAGCCAACCCTGAGTAGAGGCTAAGATGAATTAAGTTGTGATTTTGATAACTTTAAAACTACCTAGGAAGGCATTGGGAGAGGGCAATGGTACCCCACTCCAGTACTCTTGCCTGGAAAATCCCATGGACGGAGGAGCCTGGTAGGCTGCAGTCCATGGGGTCGCTAAGAGTCGGACACGACTGAAGCGACTTAGCAGCAGCAGGAAGGCATTGGCTACAAACCATTTCTGAAAAATTTTGGTGATGAAGAGCTAAACTTTAAACGGTTAACAACTTTCTCAAAGTCACCCCAACAGCTTCTCCAAAATCTCCCTCAAGGGGGTGGGAAAACCAGATGATTGACACAAGGAAGCCAGGTTCGCTAACAGGACCATTCCAGCTGGATGAGCGTCATTGTTTGTGTCTGGAGAGCACACAGGAACCAAGCGCAGTTTACCTGATTTGGGGCTCATTAAACAGCTGGCCCAGAAAAACAGCCACCCACCACAGGTGCTAAGCTCCCCTGGCCAGCCTGGCAAGTTCTCAGAAAGTGTGGGGCTGATTTACAGCCTGCCACTTTGTGAGTGGGTCTAAGCCCATCTTGGAGATTGGCTATTGGCTGATATCCAGGGACCTACTTATACTGTGATTCAGGAAAGATTGATCAGGGAGTCCGTCTTTATGCCCTGATATCTCAAGATGGTGGCCCAAGCCACCACAAGATTATGCCACAAGATCATGATGGTTTCACCTTCCTTGAGTGTTTCTGACATAAAAGATGTGTCTCCCTCAACCTGGTAATTCACTAGCTGCTGGGCTGTAGTGTGACTTTAGCTGCTCCATGTATATGGGCCTCATATTCTGGCCTTTCCTTATATTCTTATCTTTTCCTGTCCTATCCATGGTAGTACAACACATACAGCCAGTTTGGATGTAAGGTTAGCTCATTACAGTAGGTAGGACTTCTAGGGTTCCAACCAGATAAAGCTGCCAAAAAATGAGAACTAGCCTTTATGTTCTAGAGGGCAGAGACCAAGCCTAACACTGTTCTTTTTAACCCTTGAACCTTCAGGAAGCATTTCTTATTATACATGTTCTGTTTTGAATGAATGAAAAGTTGACTAGACCAAAGCTCAATTTTGAGAAGTTAAGTGACTTGCTAGGGCTGGCCCTTGAACACAAGTCTCCTAATTCCAAATGCGGTGCTTTATCTACTGTTATAACACACTGTTTCTCTAACGTCCATTTGTAGAGAGGTTTCAGGGGGCAGACAATCTGTTACCACTCCCTTCCATGTCAGCCATAACGGATGGCCCACAGGTCTCCCATGGAACCCTGCCTCTTGTCCCATCACACGGGCTTTTATCTTGGCCAAGATCACCTTCCTCTTCTCTTTCTCCTCTAGGTAACAGCTACTGATCCTTCACAATCCAGCTCAAGTGTCTTCTCATGAAGAACCTTCACAGAGCACTCCCACCCCCAAATTAGGACTCTCATGTGCTTCCCCAGCAAAACCCTGATGCAAGAACCATTACAGCACACTTTGTATACACGTACATTATGATTCCCCAGCAACCTGACTATGAGCTTTCCAAAGAGCTGGGCCTTAGCTTCTGTTTCTGTATCCCTAAGCCGTCTGTCTAGCTCAGGACCCAGGAGAGTCCTGGTAAACACCCTTATTTGTAAATCAGAATAAACTACCTCACTCACTACTCTTGCGTGAATATGGGAGATTCCTTTTCCCAAAGCAGAACTGCTGGGCCCCTTTCCTCTCTGATGTTTTCCCTATGCTGCCTACTGTTATTCATTAATACAGTCAGAGCGGGCACATAGTTCAAGCTGACTGTACTTGGTAGGAATTTCAGAGCATACGTGATATCTCAGTGGTCACAGTGGCAGTCTCTTGCTTATTTTAGGTGAGTACTGATCCAAAACTTTAAATCATTCTTTGATTGTCCCTCTTGTAGCTGTAGATGTCTCAATCATTCATTGAATATTTATGGAGTAACTATAAGGACCAAGCACTCTTCCTCGCTCTGGAGATTCAGCAGTGAATGAAAGAGATAAGGAGGCCTCTTCTTAGGGAGCTTACATTCTAATGACCCTATGACAGGGTTCTCTTGCTGATTAACCTTAACTTGGGGCTATCATGTCAAAGGCCAAGCAATTTCCCTTAGTTCTAGTTGGGTCTCTGAAGGAGTAAGGAGGTTCTTCCTGCCTGGAAGAGCCTGACTTTGGGCTCTGCCAGCTACTTACTCACTGATGTTGGTTTCATGAGTTCTACATTTAGAGATTTCAATCCTCTGTTCTATCTCTGGTCTACATCTCTCTTAGAAGCATGTCCACCTTGTCACACAACTCAGAAGCAATTTATTTTAGTGCTTTTCCAGCCTCATTTATCTATACATTTTACAATGTTATGTTATTTTCAGGTGTACAGCAAAGTGATTCAGTTACATATACATATATATCTGTTTTTTCAGAGTCTTTTCCTTTATAGGTTATTACAAAATATTGAGTACAGCTCCCTGTGCTATACAGTTAAGGCCTTGTTGGTTATATATTTTATACACAGTTGTATGTCCATGTTAATCCCAAATCCCTAATTTATCCCTCTCCCCTTACATTACATTTAAAAGCAAAAAAGTTTGTCTCCTTACTGCTTCACCCACTAGGGTGTCATCCACCTTCTATAGCTGAAAGAAATACTTCTGAGAAACTTAGATTCTCTGAGCTTCTTTTATGGGCCTATTAGATAGAAAGATAGTGGAGAAAAATAAACATCAGAACCTAAAAAGGCCTCCATGTCTTCTACTAAAACGTAAGAAGCCCTCTTCAATGCACACACACAAATTTCACTTCATCCTTCAGACCCTCTCTTAAAGGAAGGAGTAATTTTGTTCCAGCATATTGTAATGATGGAGAGGGTGTAACTGACAGGTACAGACTACTTCCTGCACGCATTTCAATCCGCCAGCTGCCATCTTGGCTTCTCTGCCTTGCTTGTCTTAAGTAGGGGTAAATGATGGCTGGCCACAGGATAAACAGTCTGTGCTAACGTACCTGCCACATGTCCCTGAAGGGGAAGCAACTTCCACACAGGTAAGCTTAGCCACATATCTCCTCAGATAATAATTGTTTAGAGGAGGTAGTGAATTCTGAATAAACAGAAGAGACCTCTCTTTACCCTGAAGAGGTACTTTAGGGCTGACAGTGGGCATAAAGAAAATTAGATCAAAGAGGAGCCCAATCTGGAACTAGAAATAAAATGTTTTTGAATATTTAAAAAGAAAAACAGTATGTTGGATTTAACACATTGACTAGCAATAGGGATGTAATACTTAAACCTTGATCTAAAAGAAGATGATTTTGAGAATGAATATGATTGAAGGCCATTGACAAAGGTACACAGACTTCCGTGTTTACAAGCAAACTTAATAAAAATATCGGCTCCATTGGACACAGTTGTTTAACTAGATGCTATGGTTGGGGACTCCGTAGGTACTTCCAAAGGAATCTGCCCTTCACACATAACCCCTTATAAGAGGAAAATGCCCCTTATCCATGGACCCAACAGAAAGGATGGGTGTACTGGCTGAGTTCTTTACCATATTATTTCTTGGCCATGGCTGATTGGACCAAAAGATAACCCAGCCACAGAATTAGCAGGTGTGAAAAGGTAAATTGGGCTGATCAGCTCATATGGTCCAAGGTCAGTGCCATGGAAAGATGAGACAGATAGGAGAAAAATGAAGACAGTGTCCCAAGTTTCAACCTTTCCAGTTTCCAAGAAATCTGACTGTAATTTGCCTTCTATTTGCACATAGCCATGAGAATGCCAACACATCCTTACAGAAGAACTTAGTGGATGAAAATTTAAGTTCTAAAGCCAGACTCTCTGAGTCGGAATCCCGGCTCTGCCAGTAATGCTGTCACTTTCCGAGGACCCAGTTCCTCCATCTAGAAAATGGATAATGATTACCATCTGCCTCAGAGGGTTGTTGTGAGTATTAAATGTGATTGTGGATGTACAATGCCAGGCACACAAAAACATGGTCCATGAATGGTGGCGACACTTATTAGTAGACCTGAGTTTTTTTTTAAGTAAACTTGAGTGGCTTTCTGTTTCTTGCTACCAAAAGAGCCCTGAAACAGTCTAGTAAATATTGTCTCCCAGACATGAGGCAAAGCCTGAAGAAAATTCCACTGGTGACCCAGTGAAAGCATGTGGCTGCCAGGAGTCTGATGGTACACCTTCTACATGCCTGTCTCCTCTCTTAGGGTATTGTCTCCTTCAGAGCTCAGATAGAGATGCTTTTGTCTTGGTATTTCTGTGCCTAACATGGATAAAAGACTCAATGCATAAAGAGTGTTTCTCAAAGTTCCCATCACTTCATGGCAAATAGATTTTTTATTCCCTGGGCTCCAAAATCACTGCAGACAGTGACTGGAGCCATGAAACTAAAAGACGCTTGCTCCTTGGAAAGAAACCTACAAAGCAGACTATCGGATGTTTGCCGATAAAGGTCCATATAGTCAAAGCTATGGTTTATCCAGTAGTCATGTATAGATGTGAGAGCTGGACCATAAAGAAGGCTGAGTGCTGAAGAATTGATGCTTTTGAACTGTGGTGCTAGAGGAGACTCTTGAAAGTCCCTTGGACTGCAAGGAGATCAAACCAGTCCCTCCTAAAGGAAAGCAACCTGAATATTCATTTGGAAGGACTGATGCTGAAGCTGAATCTCTAATCCTTTGGCCACCTGATGCAAAGAGCTGACTCATTGGAAAAGACCCTGATGCTGGGAAAGATAGAAGGTGGGAGGAGAAGGGGACGACAGAGGATGAGATGGTTAGATAGCATCACAGACTCAATGGATATGAGTTTGAGCAAACTCTAGGAGATAGTGAAGGACCAGGAAACTTGGGGAGCTGCAGTCCATGGGGTTGTAAAGAGCCAGACACGACTGAGCAAGTGAATAACAACAATAACAAAGTGAGGTTCCTAGAACAGCAGTATTAACAACTCCTGAAAATTTGCTAGAATTACAAATTCCCTGGCCCCTCCCAAGACTGACTGAAACTTTGAGAGTGGGAGCTCGGTGGTGTGTGTATTAATAACCCTCTCAGCATGATTTTAACGCACACTAAAGTTTGAGACCCACTGGAATGAGGGTTCTGTTGGGGAAACACCACTTCTTATCCTTGACTGAAGTCCTATTCTATCTGGGAATCATCCATCTTTGACCTCATGGCTTAGGAAGGGATACACAAGAAACTACAAAAGAGGATGGAGAAGCATTCCCAGCCAGTCAAATAAGTCTCATCAATCATGATGATCAGGGAAATGACATGTTGCCAATGGATCATCCTCTCATTCTTCTCACAGAGGCCTCAGGAAACTCCCCATCATGGCATGCCAGATGTCCATGATCTGCACTGTCTCATCCCTTGCCTTCCTCTGTGTGCCCCCTGCACTCCCAGTCATAAGGAATGATTCTTATCTTCTTCAGATGGCCATGCTCTTGCCATCGTAGCTTTGGTAATGATCTATCCTCCATCTAGAACATCATTCTTTCGTCTCTGTATCCTTACACTAAGTATAGCTCCTGGTGCATAATGGGTGTCCCATTTCCCTAAATATTTGATGAGTTCATTGTTTCCTTACTTCCAATCTCCCCATCCCTAAGCCATCTAACACATCTCATCTAGAGAATCCACAGAGTACATATTATGATAATTTTATCATAAAACCTTAATTCAGTCTGGCATTTGAAGTCTGGCCCCAATCTACTTCCAAATTCATTGCACATGACCTCCTATGTCTAGCCTAAAGCCCCAGGCAAATGCCCCCTTCCCAACATATGCTACATTTCCCTGCAACAGAGATGCTGTATTTACTGAGTACCCTCCAGGAGCTAGGGGTTACAGGAGTGATCAAGACAAAGTCCCTGCCCTTGAGAAGATTATACAAAAGCAAGGAGGCAGTCCATAAACCCATAAACAAATAAACTTATAAGGTCAGGTAGTGATAAGGGCAATGAAGAAAATAAAGCAGGCTTAGGGGATTAGAGAAGGTTGGGATGGGGGTAGAGGTTTCATCTAAGACAGAGATGCAGGAAGACCTCTCTGGGAAGATGACACTTGAGTGAGACTGAAGGTAGTGAGGCAACAGGCAAAGAGAAGCTCTGGACAAGTGCCCCAGTCAATGGGAAGAGCAAGTGCAAAAGGCCAGAGACAGAAAGCCCAGAGTCTAAGGAACAAGGAAGTGGGCTATACAGCTAGAGCAGGTTTGGAAAAGGGGAGACTGATAGGAAAAAGGGCAGGCAAGGCCTATTTTGAACTTAATGCCTTAGTTTTCAGCTTTTCCTGATCTTTTCTGTGCCTCTTGAAATCTTATCCATCCTTCGAGGCCTATCTCTTCTACCTTCTTCCCTGGACCCTTCAGCTCTCCCTCTACTGAAAGAGATGTTCCTTTCTTCCTAAATCCTGGAGACTTTGTTTCATACCCTACTTGTCCAAAGCACTGCACACATTCTACCCAAATACTGTTCTTTAGAATGACTCTCAAACTGCGCCACAAATATCTTGAGGACAGGGACCAAATCTTGTGCACTTCTGGCTTGTAACATGAATATAGTAAATATAGTGCATAAAGTATGGGCTCCACACTCATGAAATCATAAGGTTCTAAGTCACTGAAAGGTCTCCTCACCTAGCCAAAAAGGTGTTTTTTTAAAATTTTTTGGAGGGACCAAGGCTCTAAAACTATGCTAATATATGCAGGAATGCAGCTAATGCCCAGGAAAAGTCAGTCTGACTGAATGAAATACTGTTTAATCCAACTGATATTTATCAACTGGCTTATCAGAAAAAGAAAGAAAAGCAAAGCCGTTAGAGATCCTAACCTAGGGCACAGCTGAGCTGGACTGTCTATTCTGGGGCCAGACCACCTTACCAGACCTTGTTACAATCCTTTCCAAATCCTAGTAAACACCACCAATGCATTCTAAATGTTTTTCATGCCACATAACAGCACAGACTAAGTTATCCCCCGGCACCACTCCTAGAAACCAACCATACTTTTCTTAAGATTGCTGACCTAGACGCATCTCATCTTTGGTATAGAACTCTTTTCAATGATGGTAAACGAGGATCTCTTCTCAGAGAATCCTTCTAATCTGTAGCCCTCCGGGATCACACCTCTTCTTAACATCCCATTCTCTGGGTCTTCAGCCCCTCTGTCTCTGTAGTTGATGCAACTGGCAAAACTGGCTTTGGTGTTCTCGTCCCTTCTGCCTTCATGACACTGAAGGAACATGTGTAGATCTGGGAAATGAGCCCGTAAATCCTAAATAGTGAAGAGGTCTGAGGGTGAGGGGAAAAGACTTTCACAACATTTAACCCTGCTCTCCCATGAACCACCTCAAAGACTTCTTCCCTAAGAAAACTTTCAGCTCTCATCTCATTTGATCTTAACGTACCTCCTGCCTCAAACACGTCTCTCTGGCAACTCTCTAGCAAAACAGAGCTCCTGATCAAGAAGCGCTTCCTGGGGGTTGACTTCACTGTTCCTTTCTCCATTTGATCCCTCGGCTATGGTTGTATTGCCCCTGGCCTCGCTGCTGAAAAATCCTCAACAAGTTCCTCTCCCTTGTGAGACTGACAGCTTTTCAGATGTTTGTAGGCTGTTCCCAGTCCCCTCTCAACTCTGGCAGCCCCCACCTCACATAACATTTAGGTTTCCTTTTAGTTAAATACTACAGGGTTTGGGTAGTGTTTCAATCTTCTAAGTTTTCTCTATAAATTAGACCTTTCATAGCACCTGAATCATTGCTAGAAGTGGTATATACCCAGCTAAGGACTCTGGATGTTTGACTACTAGGGGAAGCATAGCAGAGGTAGGTGTATGTCCCCTTGTAACCAAAAGCTTGTGAAGTTGTGTGTGTTGATCCACGTCTGGGGCTTTGGAATCAAAAATGGAAAGGCCACTAGGAGACATACGTTTTTGCCCCAAACTCTCTCCTAAGCGGCAGCAGTGTGCGAACCTAGGACCCAGGAGAGGAGCTCTGGCTTTGGTTCTGGCACCATCACCTCTCATTTGCTGTGGGGCCTTTGGGCAACACCCTTCTCGCCTTCATGCATCACTTGCTTGAGACAGATCAAATGATTCATCACATTAAGACATTTTAAAATACTATGGAAATGCTAATGTTCACATGTTGATCGTCCTTGTTAATATTAACCTTGCAGTCACATGGCGACACTTCATGTTTTCAAAGTGCTAATTATAACCAACCTGCACCATGACCCCGAGAAGTGGATTTTTAAAGCTGCTTCAGTCCACACTCATTTTGCCCAGGGTCCTATCTAAATGAACAATGAGTTTGGGGTTGGACTGTGCAGAGCCTTGGAGCCAAAGCGTGGACAGAGTCCTGCCAACTTGACCAATCCACCCCAAAGTTTGTGGTTAATGGATTACAAATTTGGGTAATACTGGACAATAAATTACTACTATAATAATAAAGCTGAAAGTACACACAATTTAAGCAGAAACACCAGTGTTTTTTATCGGAAATGGAAGAAACCATTGATCATAGCAACTGTCTGAGATTAGCAGGGAGCCACATTTTCAAACATCCTGCAGTAAATCCAGAGCAGATCCAGCTGGAAAGCAAGAGTGGAAATAAAACTTGAAAATTCATACCATGCTTTGAAGTCTGCCTCTTTCACAACCACGAGTCCCTGATTTGTCCCAACCACTCCGAGCTGTTCTCGCGTGTTGAATTTATTTTAAAAGAGACACAAGACACACACTTGCATATAATCTATCAAATGGACTCCAGCTTTTTGCAAGGATGGTTTGCTAGGGAATATGAATCCCAAAATATTTCTCGTGCACATGGAATCAGCCATCAATTCAATTGGAATAGAAAGGCTTCCAATACTAAAACTAGAAATCATTTTTAGTCCTAGTAAATAATACTTTTTCTCTTGTGTTCTTTCCTTGACCCAGCCAGATACTTTAAATTTTTAGTTTTTAAGGCTATTATCTACCAAAACTATTACTACAGATAAGAGGATATTAACGTGCCACCCTAGGCTCCTGACATGGACATGTCACCACACTGGAGTGAATGCTATCCCAAAACATTATCAAAGGGAGGAAAGCCAATGATCTAAGTTGAAGAGAGCTTCAGTCTTGCAGAGGGTCCACAGTCACCATACATCAATCTCAACTACCAACTCTGCCTGGATAGACAGGGACTCAGGAAGCCCTTCTGCTCAAATTCCAGGTGACTTCAGAATAGGACATAGATGGTGTTTTAGGCCAGCTGGACTGTTAGAGCCTCTCTCCACTGATCAATAGAGGCAAAAAGGATGTTCTCTGTGAAATCCCATCATCCTTAACACCTTCAATGACCTCCAGGAAGAAACATCAAGGGCATCTAAGAAATATATCCTTGGCCACGGAACAGTGACCATAATCTAGTGAGTAACCAGACACTGAACTTCGTAATAACCTACACGCTTGAGTTTCCACCAGCAGAAAAAAACACCGAAGAAGAAAATACTTTGACTCACAGTGCCTGGTCAAGAACAATGTAGATCATAAAGTCAAAAATCCTGATTTCTGCCCTTGGGTTCACAATAGAACTTTGGTCAGTTTGCATAAGCCTCGACCAGTCCATTCTCCCACTTAAAGGAGAGAACGTTTGTGAAAGGCAGTCTGAAAACTGACAAGCACATGTACACACATGGGGAGTTATTTTAACTAAATAGGGAAAATTCACTTTGCCTTCTAATGCCTTCTCAGCGCACACAGCTTATGAGCAGAAGCAATGTCTGGAGAGTTCTCTGGGGGTCACTTCTCCCTTCGTCGCTTACCCCTGCTTGGGAACTGGATAATTTACCTGGGGAATGAATCCTTGAAGGGAATCAGACCATGGACCCTAGCAGTGAATGTGGATCTACATAATCCAAGCATAAATTTAATAAGAAAAAAAAAAAAAAACACCCCAGCAACACAAAAACAAAGAACTCTCAACTTTACAAACACTGGGAGGGCAACAGCTGGTCAGCCGAGATTAAAGGAGCGTGAGAGAACACCTCCCATCTCCTGCCTTCTCCTCCCCCATCGAGGTCCCTGCAGCCAGCCAGGGCTCCCTTTTACAGCCCTGTGCAGATGACCTTGTTCCAGCTAAGATAGGAGCTCTTTTGATCTCAGCAGGGGGAAGCTCTGGGCCTGCAGCTGGCAGATATTAATAGTACAGGATCTGCTGGTGTGGAAGAGATCTCTCAGTTGGGCCAGGTCACTCATATTCCCTGCTCTGCGTCAGAGCAGAAGGGACTTCATCTCTGCACATCAGCCCCTGCTGGGTACTTCTCTCGGGTCAACTCGGATCATTTTCTCACTGGCTGCTCTCTGCTGCTTGTTCTCACCCTACAACTGTTTTCAAGGGAGCGCTGTTTTAAGCTGTGCCCTCTGCTCTGCAGCTGAAATCCATTACAGGATAGGGTAAACCGTGGACTCAGCCGATTGCAGTGTGCTCCTCACTCTCACCAGCTTGCACACTTCTTGTGTACACGTTTGCGTGGGAGAGAGGCAGCAAGAGCAAGGGACAGACAAACCCAGAAATGTTTACAGGGAAAGAGACAGCAGGATGGGGAGAGGGAGCTGTTAGAGGTATGCCAATGGATCAGCGCTAAGATTTCCAAAGATCCGCCCCGTTATGCTTAATCTAGGACGACAAGGTCACTCTTCCCACCCTGTAAATCAGAATTTTAAAACCCCATCAATGAGTGAAAGCTCCTGACCTTCAGACCCACATCACAATCTAATAATGTTAAAACCAGAAAAGACTTCAGCCATCTTATATTCATCCAGTCTGTCATTTAACAGAAAAAAACTGAGGCCCAAAGTAATTAAAAGAGCTGTTCAAGCTTACAGAGATAATAGCACAAGGGCAAAGCCGATACAATGAATGCTTACAACAGCAACAATGCGATTTATACATTTTAATCATAATAGCAACATTAATAAACACTGTGATATAGTTGAATAGGTATAAATATTCTAAGAAATTTATTATTTTTTTCATTCACTGGTAAAGAACTTCAGAAAAAAAAATTCCATAGACTCTTTATCTGCTTTGCTATGCAAGGAAAAGACCAAAAACATCAATTGCTTCCATTCTCCCTTGGGTTTCACATTAAGAAAAAGTTGTCTCGGAACGAGCTGGTAACTGTCCCTTTGCCATGAACATGACTTTACCATTTTCTTAAAGCGGTTGCACTGGAGCCCCAAAGCAATTTCCTTTGTATCTGTTTTGCTCCTCCTCTTTGCTTGAGATAAACCAGGAAGCCAGGACAAGGAGAAGTACTCTTGCTTATTGGTTTTCAAATGAGGAAACAAGATATTCTCTTGTGGTCTCCTCCTAGGAACTGAATAAATGTGTGTCTGTGTGTAATTATTATAATAACAATTTTTAGTCACATTCATAGGTGATTCCCATGGTTAACCGTTGTTACAAAGCATTTACTATGGTATTGGTTCAGCATTTATTTACTGCCTACTCTGTGCCTAGACGGTCTTCCCAGGTGGTACAATGGTAAACAAAACACCTGCCAATGCAGGAGACGCAAGAGATTCAGGTTCAATCCCTGGGTTGGGAAGATCCCCTGGAGACGGAAATGGCAACCCACTCTAGTATTCTTGCCTGGAAAATTCCATGGACATAGGGGCCTACTGGGCTACAGTCCATGGGTTCGCAAAGAGTTGGACACAACTGAGCAACTGAGTGCACACACACACACACACACGTGCACACACACACACGTGCACACACACACACACACATACACACACACTGTGGTTAAAACCTTGCTGGTCACTCAGCAAAGTTTTTAATCCACAACATGGATAAAAAAAGAATACAAGAAAGCCTGTGTCCTTAAAATATCTGCCAATTCGGTAGGGAAACCATGAAAAGTTAAATTATTTTTAAAGATCTTTTAAAGATCTATCTTAGTGACCAGGTAGAAGGACCACAGAGGAGGAAGAGAGAGTGAGACCAAGGCAGCCTGGAACAGGCAAGGAGGTTTTGTGGAAGAGGCGGTCTTTAAACAAACCTCACCTCGAAGGAGTGGGAGGATTTGGGAGGAAAAGAAGAGGTAGAAGTAAAAAGGGGGATGGTGTTCTAGAAGGGCAAGCTGTCTGTGCAGAGCACAAAGGCAGGGGTCGGGAGAGTCGGCAGAAGGGCGCACACGTGCTGGAGGAGCTTCCCAGAGGCTGAATACGAAGGAAAGGCTAGACCACCAAGAATTAAGAAGTATCAACCTAACCTAGGATATTTTTGGGGAAACTGATCCACATGAAAGGAAAGAAAAAAACCTGATTTTCAGTATGTGTTGATTTCCATGGTGTAAATACTTCCACCCTGGTTGATTGAAAGCTAACAAGCCACAAATTCCTGAATATTTTAAAATCAGCTTGTTGATTTTTGCCCATTCTCAGGAAATGGGCTAAAATAATTTCAAGATTCAAGAGTAGGAGAATGACACAATAAAAGGAAGCCAGAAATGGGGAAGTGGGTGATGTGGTAGAGGCTGGAAATGGGAAGGTCATTATGGAATTTATTAAAATAATCCAATTGTGAGTTTTTAGTAAGTCAGAGTATTGCTCACAATATAACTCATAAGAGGGGACAGGTATGTTTGGAAAGAAAAAATCAAGTAGATTTGATGATGAAAGAAGTATATGGAAGGAAGGATGATAGGTGGCGATTCAGCTTTTTAGCCCAGGTGATGGGAGAATGAAAGGCATCACCAAGTGTGGAAATAGGGTACACAGAACATTTTATGCTTTTTAGAAGTAATTCATTTTCATCCTGCAAAACACCACCAAGAAGCAGGGATGTAGTCCTTGCCATTTGGGGGACCGTAAACCAAGGCCAATCCATGGAAAACCACCTGGGCAGTTAGGAGCCCTAGAGGTCCCATATATTCCATCATGAATAATTCTCAGAAAATGGAAAGTGCAGAGGGGCCTGGAACAGCTATGTTCATCCACCCAGGCCCACAGCTTTTTACCCTAAAAGAAATCAGAAGGCAGCTAGCAGAACTCAGAAATGTCAAGTAAGAACTTTCAATAAAACTAGAAACCACCCACTGGCTCAGTAGTGTAATTCCCCTAGCTACGTAAACCAGAGCCAGTCTGACCTTTGCTAGCATGGGAGGGTGGATAAAATTTGCAGATTTACCTACATGGAGAGTTTTTTCTTAATCTTTCTGTAAAACTGATTGGGAATGCCACATCTCTAGTACGTGATACTAGTGCATACATTTAGATAGCCCCAAAGGACCCAGTTTAAAAAAAAAGGTTAAATTGCTGTGGGACCAGGGGTAAAGCCAACATTGGAGCATCAGTCTCAAAAACAAAGTCATTGAGCAGTTTACCAGCTTTTGTACTAAGGACCCAAAAGAAACTATAGAGGAGGCCTTAGGTGGTGGTGAAGATGCCTGCGAAGATGCTTCACTCAAGTGAAAAAGGAAGTTCACTTGTAGAGACAGAACAAGCTAGAGACAGAATAAGAGATTCTACAAATATAAGGAATCAGAGGCCAGGAAAGGTGGCCAAGACTCCATCGCCCGCCTCCGGCTTGATTCACTGGCCAGCACCTATTAGCTCTGTCTCAGTTCTCAGCAGGAGGCAGAGAGGTGGTGGCGGGGCTGGATGTCAGTGTCAAGTTTCAGCCCCTCTAGGACAGATCCCTTACCTTCAGACAGGGACAAATCATCAGCTGGAGACACCAGGTCTGCCTGAGAAGCTAGGGCTCCGCTCAGATGGGTTGTAATCTGATTCGTCAAGATAACCTGTGAACAGACAAGGAGAAGGTGGAGGGAAGGGAGAAGAGAGAAGACCAAATTAATTATTAGAGCTATCAAAAAGCAGACTGTGGTTTAGGGGAAGACTGCTAAGTACACAGGTAGGAAAACCCCAGCTCTGACTTTCATCAATTTTATCTTGAGGCCAGAATATCTGGCCAAGTCTCCAGGTCATTCAAATCATAGAAAACCCAGGAAACAGACTAACTTTTTTTTTTTCCAGCTTAAACTATTTATCAATTCTTTCTAAATGCTGAGCAAATTGGGACAGAGAAGTATTGTCATATCAGCTGAATAATATTAACACAAGGCCAACCAGAGAATGAAAATGCACATGTACACATTTTATCATTTTTAAGATTATATCCACAACATACAATATCACAGTGCTGAAGAGAAGCAATGATTTAACATCTGAATGCCTGGGGCTTCTTCCCTTGTCAACGTGAAAATCAGAATTTTCTTTCCAAATCTGTGAAATTGGAATAAAACTCATCTCTAAAGGACTAGCACTCTTCTTCTTTTAAACAAGTTGAATTCTAACAAAAGAAATTGGAAGTCTCACTACGTATTTAAAACACAAATGAATAGAATCTGACCTATACAAAATAAAGTTCATAACATTTAAAATTCCTAGAAAGAACTCTAAAATTACTTAATTCACATGGTTTATTTCCACACAATATTTTAATATATGGTTCTATCAAGAAATTATTCTTTTCCTTAAAAATCCTCATTTGTAAAATTTACTCTATTGTTTATAAAGCTAAAGAACAAAACACAGATTCTCTTTTGGAAAACTGCAGCCTGACTAATGCCACGATCAGTTCCCCAGATTTGGGTGTTCCCATCATGGGCACATTGGTGAGCCATTTTGGTCCCTCTTCTGAAAAACCAGGCATTTGGTGCCTGGAATATGCATCTGGCCAGACTGTCTTGGTCTGTCCCAAGGGTCAGCTATGGTTTTGTTGCCATCCTGACTGGAGTAGAAATGGAAATCGTCTCCATTCTTAATTGTCCAGCTTTTCAGCTGCACCTCTGTTGCTGTCTCTTGAATGGACCAATGACACGTTATAAATCCTATGCCAATGGCAGCTTAATTGGGGGCGGAGAGGGCAGCAGGATGGCAGGGTCAGGTAACGAAATGAAGTACTCTCTTAGCAAAGACAGCCTGTCCAAGCTCTTTGTGTGTCAACAAGGCTCATGTGAATCCCCAGTTTCTCTGCAGCGATGATCTGCAGATATCTGCCAGATATTGTATCTGCCATAATATGTATAAAACATAATAATTATAATACATAATAATTATAATACATAATAATGTATCTGCCAGATATTGCAGTATTCCACTGAGTGCTTGCTAATCTTTTCCCTCCTATTCTTTTGTATTGCACATTTTTATCTGGATGGGTAAGAATCACATATGATAAGTTTTTCAATTAAAATGTCTGGAAATGGTCAAATAATAGCCTGCTCTCTTATGAAACAATATTCATATTTAGGAGCAAGAGTAAGAAATTATGTTCATTTTCCTCTTTATTTTATAGGGTATGAGCTTTGGAGTTCAATAGAACTGGGTTCAAATTCTGACACTGTGAACCTTGGGAAAGTTACTTAAATCTTCGAACTTCATCTATTCACAGGTGAAATAACACCTATCTTATAGAATCATTATGAGAACTGAATGAGATAATCAATAACCAATGCAAGGTATTAAATACAGTGTCTGGCACATGATATATATCCAGTAAATGTAAGCCATTGTTGTTGCTACTATTTCCTTCAGAAGGGTGTTATATAGGCTAATAAATTATTAATAAAGCACATGCCACATGCTTCAGATATTAGATCTAATAACAATATTAAATCACAATTTTCTACATCAAGATCAGCACCTGATCATTTCTGCCCATCTTAGTCCTAAACTTTCTTTAGGTGCAAAGAATTACGTAAAAATCTCAGTAAGAAAAAGATAATAATTATTTAAAGCAAAGCCAGCAACAAACTGATATTGTTCTGAGAGTACTACATAATTTGTCTACTAATGAAGAAAATAATGTATCTGCCTGTCATAGTCTTTTTAAAAAAAGTGAAGCTTCGAGAGAGCTAAATATGTAAGCTCTACTTTTTAGGGAATTCTTCTAAAAGATGGTTTGGTGAAAATAACTAAAACACTAGTGATACAGTAACAAGAAAAAAAGTTACTGAATACTGACCATGCAGAGCATGTTACTATGTACCCAGGGGAAAATAAAGAGATGAAGTCTTGGTGTGTCTTCTTGAGAAACTAAGTAAGTTAAAAGTAAAACATTTACTAAGGTATTCAGACCACTTATTCTCAATTGCATTATTATTTCCCTGGTCCTATAATGGAAATGTGCACTGAGATGATGTTTTTATTATACATAGCTAATAAAAATGATACCTTGCCAAGCCTAAAAGCAAACTACAGATGTGCCTCCAAAGATACCCACTCCCACCGCCACTTCCAATGAAAGAGTAGACAGAGAAGAAAACATTTTCACTCTCCAATGGCAAAAGAACAAGCACTTCCATGGTTTTGATAATAATCCACTCCCTTTTTACTAGAAGTCTGAAAGCCAAATTGCTGAAGGGATACACAACCAAACTCGAGAGGGTGCTCTTACTGAATTGCTGTGATTTGCTAAGCCTGTGATCAGCAAAATGATAGAATGGAAACCTTTCCAAACAGCATCGATTACAAATAATCATGACTTGGGTGGAAGCCTATAGATGTGCTGTCCTCTGAGGCAACCTGGAGTCATGAAAACGACACTCCTAAAATAACTTATCAAATACGATTACATGTTATGAACAGAATCTTAACACTATCTGCTTTCAGAAAATGAGTTCTGATACTGACACTTCAGAGGGGCTTTCCTGCTGCTTTGCTCTGCTGAAAAGATGAAGCCTTCTCACACTTGGTACTGAATTTGTGCAAGAGGGCTGTCTGTGTACATGATGAGGTTGAGAAGTTTGGAGTCAGACACATCTGAGTTCAGATCCTGGATTCTACCACTTACTGTGTGATGATGGGCAAGTGCCACAACTGCTCTGGGTATAATTCTTAATTCAGAGTTCTGAAGATTAAACTGAATAATGCTCATAAAGTCCTGAGGATAGTGCCTGGCCAGTGGGAAATGCTTAAACGTTAACTTCCACCATTGTCTTTAGTTATCTTTTGCTGACTTTATACCTGGCTTGTTTAGACAGAAAACCTATGCCTGATTCCCTTTTGTACAATATATAGTATACTGATGACAAAGAACAAATATTGGTTGGTGATATGCTAAAAAAGCAATAAAGATTTAAATGAAAGTGCATGCTATTTTTGCCATTTCTCTAAAAATATGACTAATTGAAAACATATAACATTCCCTCTTCCTGCTACTACCATCAATTTCAAATCCAAAGGCTAGAGTGAGACTCTTGAACTAAGGAGAAATTTTGCTTTTAGGTTTTTTTTTTTTTTGATGGTTGTGATTACATCTTTACATCTGAAGCCAGAAGGAAATGGAATTCAGCTTAAAGTCTACTCTTCAGACCAGAGAAGATGATCTACTTACTGGGAGAAATAGGCAGCCCTATACAATGTATAAGGTAACTACTAACTAAACTCCATTCAGCATTAAATAAGGAGAGATCAATTTCTCCCAAGACTTCCTTACAACGACAGCTGGTTATAGGATGTTTCAGGTACACATGAAAGGAAATGACTTCTCAAATCATGTCATGTACACCTGGAGTCTCATTTTTAGTGCTCCCCTCCCCAGGCAAAATAAAGGGGTTTCATAAGTTTGCCCTTGGGTTCTAAGTTTCCCTTGCATCACCCAACTTCTCTAAATGCATCCTATTCAACCCTTGTGTGTACTGAAGTTGAACAACTAAGCTCAATTCAAGGGAACAGTGAAGCTCTCTAAGGAAGAAGTTTCAGAGTACAGATTTATAAAAAACCTAATAGCCCCTGCCTTCATAGAGAGTAGGACTTCCCTCATAAGCTAGCAAGGAGATGGAAAAACATGAAGCATTTAAAGACAAGAAGAACTAATAAGGCAGACAGGTGGGAATGAATGTCATTTTTGTCAGAAGGCAGAAGGTCCTGGGGAAGAAAATCCAGCCAACAGACAAATGAAAACATGACTCCCTTCCAGTAAGTAGCAAAAAGGTAGCTTACGAAAGGAAATACCTAGAGATAAGCAGGTAGGGCTTCCCAATTGGCTCAGTGGTAAATAATCCAAGGCAGGAGATGTAGGTTTGATTTCTCGGTTGAGAAGATCCCTTGGAGAAGGAAATGGCAACCCACTTCAGTATTCTTGCCTGAAAAATCCCATGGACAGAGGAGCCTGGTGGGCTACAGTCTATGGGGTTGCAAAGAGTTGGACACAACTGAGAGGCTGAACAACAACAAAGCAGGTAGGAGTAGGATAAGCTGGTCAGAAGAACCATCAGCCCCCAGGGCCAGGGAACTGGTGAGCTGGAGTCCGCTGACCAGTTGAGCCTGACCCTCCACCAGTGTGGACCATCTGCCTTCAGTGGGCACATCTTTCTTCAGCTACTCTAGGACAAGACTAATTTAGGCTATACCTACACCCCACTCATGCCTCCCACTCCTGGTCCAGAATAAATCCTGCCTTTGGGGCCTCTGTATGTGTGTAGCTTGTATGTACCTAACCTGATCCACTCTACACTGAAGTGTTAAAAAAGGTATCATTAGCAGCCACTCAGTATAGTCCAGGCCACTGAGTACTAGAAAGTGATGGAGAGAAGAAAGAGTGGGACAGTGCTGGAGAAATCAGAGTGGGAAATTGTCAGGCCTAAAAGTCCAGCCTTTGAAAAAGAAGCTCTTTTTATTTGACTCTTGGGAGGCAACTAAGAGGGACTGTGTGGTCAACCAGGAGTAGAATAAGTTGGAATGGGATATCTGGCCCTGTTTGGTCAGCAGAAGAGAGATTCATGATCAACAAGACAATAGCTCAACATCTATAAGTTGGATATTTCTAAGGACCTAAGAATATGGCACATGCTCTCATTTAGCTTTCTGTGCAGGCAGGTGAGAGACAAACTTTTTAATCCCTTCTTTTTAGAGAGTGAACTAGAGTCACTGGCCTGAGATTAATAGTTCAGATAAGAAAGGGGGTCTGCAGGCCTCCCTGACCACTTTCCCTCCCAAGACAGGACTGGGCAGAGGAGAAGAGAGAGAACAACTCTCAGCCCACAGCCACGGACAGGTCCAGGCCTTGAATCCGGGTCACCAGAATCTGATCTAATAAAAGTAACGAACAAACGGTCTAACATCTATTTAAAAAAATTTTTTTTTAATATAAATTTATTTATTTTAATTGGAGGCTAATTACTTTACAATATTGTATTGGTTTTGCCATACATCAACATGAATCCACCACGGGTGTACACGCGTTCCCCATCCTGAACCCCCCTCCCACATCCCTCCGCATCTCATCCCTCTGGGTCATCCCAGTGCACCAGCCCCAAGCATCCTGTATCACGCATCAAACCTGGACTGGCGACTCATTTCACATATGATATTATACATGTTTCAACATCTAGAAATACATTAAAAGATTATGAAAATGCTACACTGACTGGTTCCAAATAGGAAAAGGAGTACGTCAAGGCTGTATATTGTCACCCTGCTTATTTAACTTATATGCAGAGTACATCATGAAAAATGCTGGGCTGGAAGAAGCACAAGCTGGAATCAAGATTGCCGGGAGAAATATCAATAACCTCCCAGATGACACCACCCTCATGGCAGAAAGTGAAGAGGAACTAAAAGGCCTCTTGATGAAAGTGAAAGAGGAGAGTGAAAAAGTTGGCTTAAAGCTCAACATTCAGAAAACTAAGATCATGGCATCCGGTCCCATCACTTCATGGCAAATAGATGGGGAAACAATGCAAATAGTGAGAGACTTTATTTTTCTGGGCTCCAAAATCACTGCAGATGGTGATTGCAGCCATGAAATTAAAAGATGCTTACTCCTTGGAAGGAAAGTTATGGCCAACATAGATAGCATATTGAAAAGCAGAGATATTACTTTGCCAACAAAGGTCTGTCTAGTCAAGGCTATGGTTTTTCCTGTGGTCATGTATGGATGCGAGAGTTGGACTGTGAAGAAAGCTGAGCACCAAAGAATTGATGCTTTTGAACTGTGGTGTTGGAGAAGACTCTTGAGAGTCCCTTGGACTGTGAGGAGATCCAACCAGTCCATCCTAAAGGAGATCAGTCCTGGGCGTTCATTGGAAGGAATGATGCTAAAGCTGAAACTCCAGTACTCTGGCCACCTCATGTGAAGAGTTGACTCATTGGAAAAGACCCTGATGCTGGGAGGGATTGGGGGCAGGAGGAGAAGAGGACGACAGAGGATGAGATGGCTGGATGGCATCACTGACTCGATGGACATGAGTTGAGTGAACTCTGGGAGTTGGTGATGGAGAGGGAGGCGTTGGCATGCTGTGATTCATGGGGTCGCAAAGAATGGGACATGACTGAGTGACTGAACTGAACTGAACTAAACACTGTAACAATTCCAATCTTGTGGCAAGAGTGCTTTCAGACTCTGATGCTAATAAATAACCATAAACCAAGTAAAGCTCAGCCTCTATGAAAGGACTAAGCATTTGAAGCAATCCTAGCCAAATTCTGCCAGTTTTTTTAGTGGCTTTCAGTGACTTCAGATGCATGTATGTGGCTCGTCATTTCCAAAACCCATAGGAGGCTTGAACACTAAAGCTCTTCATGTTCATGGTGCAACAAAGTTTGAGGAGTTGTCTGGGCTAGAGGGAGCTTCCTTGGTGGCTCGGCTGGTAAAGAACCCGACTGCCAATGCAGGAGACACAAAAGATACAGGTTCAGTCCCTAAATGGGGACAATCCCCTGGAGTAGGAAATGGCAACCCACTCCAGTATTCTTACCCAGAAAATTCCATGGACAGAGGAACCTGGCAGGCTACAGTCCACAGGGTCACAAAGAGTCAGACACAACTGAACACACACACACACACACACACACACACACAGGTCTAGAGGAATCATCGGGCAACCTCAGGCATCTTGGGGGTGTTTCTACACCCATAAGGATACCAGCTTCGCCCTCCTGCTCATTCTGTGCCAGAAACCTGCTATAACATAAAAGAAATCAGAGAAATTTCAAGATCACTTTAACTGCACCTGAAGAGCTAGGTACAGTAAAGGCCCTGATACTCACAGATCCCAAAAGGACAGGCAGCCCCCTGGATAAACTGGGCAGCCAGAGAAAGGACATCAGCTGATGAGAAAGAGAGACTTCAGGACTAACTCTGCTCCCAAACTGCTTGCCTGATGCCATATCTAGCACTCTCAAAATGACCAAGCTCTAAACTAAAATGGCATAGAAGTTTTTTAAAAGAATATAGATATATACATATATGGGTATAACCAAGGGATTCCCAGGTGGCACTAGTAGTAAAGAACCCACCTGCCAATGAAGGAGACAGAAGAGACACGATCACTGCATTGGGAAGATCCCCTGGAGTAGGGCATGGCAACCCACTCCAGTACTCTTGCCTAGAAAATCACATGGACAGAGGAGTCTGGTGGGCTACAGTCCATAGCATTGCAGAGTTGGACATGACTGAAGCGACTTAGCATGCATGCATGCACACACACACACACACACGTATAACCAAATCACACTTTGCTATACACCTGAAATACAATACCGCTGCTGCTGCTGCTAAGTCGCTTCAGTCATGTCTGACTGTCTGCAAATCCATGGTCAATACACTAACACAATATTATAAAGCAACTATACTTTGATTAAGAAAAATAAAGGGACTATAGCCAAACCTTTCCCCAAATATGAAAAAAATATGACAGGGCTCTGGTTTGAGCCCTGTCAAACCAGGGCTCCAGTTTGAAGCCTGTATTTATTATTTTTATATTAAACACAACCTATCTGCTTAAGGTACCCGTTTTAAAAATGTTACTTTTGGTATCTAGAATGATCCGAATTGCCAGGTATGACTATGACGGAGCCTTTCTGTCTAAACAGAGGCCTTGATTCAGTCAGAAATCCTGCATTTTCATCCTGACTCGGTTAAGGGTTACTGAATGCCTTGCTCTTAAGGAGACAGAGGATGGAATTTTCCTGTGAGAAATTGTTAAGGTTCGTTGAGTCCTTTCATCACCAAGGCTTAAGAGAAAGGCCCTGGAGTGGTTTTCACCATCCTTTCCTCTTGCCTCCCAACCATGACAGTGTCTGCCCTGACCAGCCTGCTGAATAGGAGCTAAGAGTACGAGGGAGACTGTGGGGGGTGGGGGGAGGCGGGGAGAAGGCCAAGAAGAGACAGGGGGTGCTCTGAGTACAGCGTGGGAACAGGGTAAGCCCCCTAAAAGCAGATCCGGAAAGCCATACTCACAGACTCAAGCCTCTCCTCTGACGATTCCCAACCCCCTCCCTTCCCATCACTTCCAGCTTTGAAAGGAGATATCCAATATTTGAGGAAAAGTCAGACCAAATATTTTGGAGTTTGAGCGTCACAAATCTGGTTTTACTATTCACTGGCTTAGTTTTGCCAAGCTCTGGAAAATTATAAATCATTCCATTATGGAAAAAAAAAA
Organism: Bubalus bubalis; assembly: GCF_019923935.1. Lineage (NCBI taxonomy): Eukaryota > Metazoa > Chordata > Mammalia > Artiodactyla > Bovidae > Bubalus > Bubalus bubalis. The sequence goes on from NC_059167.1 coordinate 23,220,668, forward strand.
TCATTTTTCTTTAGCTTCAGCCCAGAGAATATCAACTGTCAGCTCTAGAATCCAGAACTGATAGGGTTTTAGTATTCCAGCCTGCTATTTCCATCTTGAAGTTCTGCATGGCAACTGTTCTCTGGGAAAATCTGAAAGGCTATGGGGGATTTTCCTTTAGAAATATTTGTGGTAAAAGGACCAAACTGAACTTTGGCTTGACGAAAAGATTACTGTGTGAGTTAGGAAGCCTGCCTTTTAGTTTTGGCTCTGTCGCTAACCTGCTGTGCAATTTTGGGAAAGGCTCCGAATGTCTCTGTACCTAAAAGTGAGTCCATAAAGGACATGAAGAAAAGAATGTATTATGACCGTAATGGCAGCCCACTACGAAAAAGGTTTCACACCACATCGGTATGAGTGTTGTACTTAATATTTCACCACTATCCTTGGTTCTCATCATGTCTAACCTTAGGAGATCCATCCTACATAGAACCAATTGGCAGAGTCTGAGGAAGAGAGGAGGGGAAAAAAGAATAAGGGAGACAACTTTAAATAATTCTGTGTTTATGCTGAGAATATTTTCAATCTTGATAAAATCCACATCTCCAATAGTGGACCTGGGGGTGGGGGGAAATCTCTGTTGTAGATTTCACTTTGATTTTCACAGGTAGAGCTAGTAGGGGAGTCCCTAAAGCTCAGTATGAGGCAACATAGACAGAAGAACAGAAAAGAACCTTCTCATCCTTGCACAAATACACATCCAGTCAATCACGAAGGGATTGATGATGTACTGCTTACACTCTGTTGCAGCCATTGCCTTGACCAACGAGTTTAGAGAAAATGCATTGAAGTAAGTACCATGTCTGCCATTTGGCCAAAATAAACACACGAGCAAACAGGGCTGCACCATAGGGCGGCTTTCCCCTTGGCCTACTTCTCCTGGGGTGCACATATGAGAGGATGTAGTGGAAACCCTGGGCCGGCAGCTATTGTGCTGTGGACGTAGGCGTGAAGTGCTCGGGTTCCACGGTCGGCTCACTGTTCCACTGGCCCCAATGGGGCTGAGGTTAACACGTGTTGGTTCCGGGTCTCAGATGGGGCGACAGTTGTAACGAGGCCACAAAGAGCAGGCTGGTGTGCTGTTTCCACCTTCAGCCCAACCTCGGCGGCATCCTGTCAGCGATGTGGGGCCCGCTGCAGGAAGCAACACGCACCATTGGTGAACTGCGACAGTGCGTCCACAGCGGCTTCTAATGGTGCGCACACCAACGGGGTGCAGTTCTGCAGTTAGCACGGGAGCAAAAGAGTCTCCGAAAGCCAGGGCTTGGAAAAGAACAAGGCCAACTGTCAGAGGACTCTGAGGTTCCCGGACGTGGAAGAAACCTTCCTCCACTGTACATTTCCTGTGGCCGAGTGGCTTTTGCAGGGTGTTTGTTTGGTTGTCTTCGCCCACACCCCTCCTGCCCACTGAGCCCTACAGAAAGGCAGGGGAGGTGAATTTCCAACACCCCCCCGAGTTTCTGCTGACCTTTTTAGGTGTTTTGTTACTTGGTGGTGCTTTCTATTCACTTGTACGCCTGGGCTCTGGGGATTCCCCTCTCTTTGATTTGCAGAGGATTAGAAAGACACAGTTTTGTGATCAGTCCATCACAGACAGCTGCTATTAACTGATTTCCCCTCCTTAGACTCATCTGAGATCAAGAAAACACTCCTGTTGAGTCACTTGCTCCCTGGGGGGGGTGGTCAGAAAATATAGTTCTTGGGGGAGTCCAGCCTGATAAACACTGATCTGGCTACTCTCCAGGCCCCACCACGCTTACAGTGGCTTAGAGGAGGGAGAGGCTAAAGCCCAGAGGGGCCTCTGAGGAACCTCCAAAGCAGGATGAGCCAACACTGGTCTGACTCCTTGTTTCTCTATTTCACACAGGCAAATGGCAGGCTAACCAAGGGCTCTCCAAACTCAGTAAATGGATGTGTGCATTCAACTCTATCTCCAGAGGGAATCTGTGGCATAAAATGGGAGCAGAGGTCACTCACTGTCTGTTCAAAAGGAGGTCAAAAGGTCTGCCTAGGAACAAATTTCCAAGGCAGCAGCCTCATCAGATATGCTCTCAAACAAAAGCTATTTATATGACATCCTCAAGAAAGGGATATTGTGTAAGGTGTTATTTAAAAACAAAAGGTGCAGGGCGGGGTAGTGGCTGGGAGCTGAAGCAATGCTGTCTGTGTCTATACTTAAGTACTTGATATCAATAAAGGCAAACAGTAATCAACTTTGATTAAACAGAGTCAACTTGGGAGAGATACAAGAAGAACAGGCCCAGAATAAATACATTAAAATGGTTAAATATTTACATGGTGAGGAGGAGCAGACTTCCTTCCAAGGCAATGCCACGTAGTGGTGATCTTCCATCATGGCCACTGATAAGCCAACGACCGATCACATGCTACAGGCTCATAAAACAGATATCCTGGCAGGTCACTACTGCTGCTAAGTCGCTTCAGTCGTGTTCGACTCTGTGCGACCCCATAGACGGCAGCCCACCAGGCTCCCCCGTCCCTGGGATTCTCCAGGCAAGAACACTGGAGTGGGTTGCCATTTCCTTCTCCAGTGTATGAAAGTGAAAAGTGAAAGTGAAGTCGCTCAGTCATGTCTGACTCTTCGTGACCCCATGGACTGCAGCCTACCAGGCTCCTCCGCCCATGGGATTTTCCAGGAACACTCAATGCCAGATGACAAGTAGGCCCGGGTCTCCCATACCCACGCTGGTGGCTTGGGAACGGCCACCTGAAGCACTGACCCGGGGGGAAACGTGAGGTGGCGTCAGGCGTCTGTGTTGCTAGAGGGGATGGGGGGACACAGCGCTGCTGCACTTGCCCACTGTCGGGTGAGTGTGCCATCCTGAAATTCTCCATCACGTTCAGTTCTTTTCTACCATCTTGTTCACCTCGCACTTGACATCATTAGCTAGTACAATCGCGCCATCTTCCACGAGCATGATACTTTAGATTTTTCAGAGTTTGTTCACAGAATGGTCTCAGTTGACCCTCACTGCCTTGTGAGGGAAGATGAAAAATAACCCAGGCAGCTGCCGAGTGTCAGAAGGGTGGGCTTGGCGGTCAGACCTCCTGGGTTTCCATCTCAGTTCTACCACCTACTGGCTGGATAGTTTCAGGTAAGATACTTAGGCTTTCTCTGCCTTTCTTCAAGTCTGTAACTGAGATAACAATCATACCTATTGTGGGGATAAATGACTTCAATACAAAGCACTTAGGACAGTGCCTAATATCTAGCAAGTGCCTAAAAAATATTAGCTCTTTATTCTATCCACTTCAGTTTTCCCAGTGAAAACAACTGAGGCTTGTGACCTTTATATTCTATCTCTATATTTTTCACAGTTCACTCACTTGGACTATAGACCCCACCCCAAGTGCCCCAGTCTGAAATAACCCCTTTATTCTTCTTTAAGTTTCCACCTTTCTGGGGCCAATTTAAATCTTACCTCTTCCATGAGCTCTTTCCTAACTATGCTAGCTGACACTGATCTCTCAGTTCTGAACATTCCCACCCTAGAATCAGTACCAAGTAATTCAGTATGAGAATTTTTCGCTAGTTATATCACCCGTGTTATTCTTATCTTTCGACCTTCAGTGTAAATGCTTTGAGGTTTTATGTGTTTCTAAAGGAGGGGAGGGAGAGGCAGGGAAACTAGCATCTCCTGAGCACTTCCTATGCATCAGACCTTGTACCAAGTACTTTACATACATTAGCTCATTTCATCCTCATACCCCAGTAAAGTAAACATTATTATCGCAGTTTTGAAGATGAGGAAACTGAGGTTTAGAGAAATTGAGCAATTTTATGAGACCAAATAGTTAGCACGTGGAAGAGCCGGATTCAGACCAGATCTGTCTGGCCCTCTAGCCTACGCTGGTTCTACCACATAAAAGGCTCTCAACATGAAAACTCACAGCCTCGTGGATCTTTGTCGATTAATTTCTTCAGAGCCAGGCATTTGCTGATATAACACTGACCAAGTTCTGTGCTGTTTAAAGCAAAATCACATGTAAAAGAAAACTGTACCAAACATTTGAGAATAAGACAAACTTTCAGTGACAGAAAAAAAGCAGTCGACTGACTGCTGTCTGGTAGAGCTGGAAATATTGAGTCTTCAGGCCAGGGAGGAACCATGCTCTAGCAGGTATGGCGAGAGAAAGGACACAGACTCCTGGAGTCTATTTCTGTATTGGCCTCTAGCCACTTTGCTAGTATTTTCACTTCTGCTAAAATGCGATGACAAGAGTTTCAGAAGAAAGGCTGCCACATAAGAGCAGAATAAGAACAGGCAGTTAGTTGGTTAAAAGTGGCAGAGCCGCAAACAACATTGAGATCTGGAGCAGTTCACAGCTGGGACAAATTCCATTTGGGCATTTGTCTTCCAGCTTCACATCAATTCTTAGAGAGCAGCACTGGGTATGGAGCAATCCTTAAATCTAAATGATAATAATATCTATGTGGTCTTTTTTTTTTTACTCATTTTTTTAAAAAATTATAGTTGATTGACAATGTTGTGTTAGTTTCTGATGTACAGCAAAGTGATTCAGTTATATATTAATACATATATTTTTTCAGATTCTTTTCCATTATAGTTTATGTTTTTAAATACCCTATAAGGGTTCTCTTTGGTTTACAGAGGATTATTCACATGAGTCATTCAAGAAGCTTGTTATTTTCCTACTTGAAATGATGTTTGCATTTATTTTCAGATTGGTGACTCCATACAATGGTGGTGCTAAGTGAGAAATGACTAATTCTTAATATGTTTTGTTATCAATTCATGAAGTGTATTAGTGCCCCTGAATCCCGGAGGCCCCAGTTTTATGGTGAAGACACAGCTGGGATGGAGGTAGTAGGGAGACAGGTTTGTTCTGGGTCTTCGAAGTGATCTAGTCAAGAGGCTAGGTCTGAAAGACTGGTGACCTTGGCAGGTTTGTGGATATTCCTGCAACTCTTTAAGGGGCACTATGATCTCTCTGAGAAGAAGGGACATGGGACCTGTGGGTAGTGCTATCATTTCCACATTATCCAGAATCCCAGTGAATTCAGAATCCTGGAGCTGTGGGCAAGTCTCGTGGAAGACGTCCTGCTCCCACGAAGGTCTGGAAGGGATCACTGCTGGGAACGGGTGTCCAGGAATGGGAGGACAAGCAAGTTTTCTTCTATCTGGTTATTTACAACAAAGTGTTCCTTCTCATGGACTCCTCCTGCCCTCCCCAGGACCACACTGAAATGACTAAATCTGCCTGTTGCTCTAGTGAATCCAGTCAAATAAATAAGTCAATCCTCTTTAAGTTTGTGGTCTCAACTCCTTGTTGGTTTATTGCAAAATTAAAGGGCACACAGAGTAGAACCATCAATCAGTAACCAGCAGAGGAATAAGTTCTTTGTAGAATGTACTGAGAAGCAGGAAAGAAGATGGAAAAAATATGAAAAGAAACCTCATGAAATGGTCATTTGTTAGGAGAACAGAGGGGGAAAAAATTCACATTTCACATGCAGCATCATTTTGGAAAAGTCTTATTAAAGGCTTCCTATCTCGCCAGGAGAGCAAGCGCAGGAACGCAAACAAAAATCCCTCAAAATGATCTGCCGTTTATTAGTGCTGGTTTCTTGTGGGTTTTGCTGTATTCCATGGACACAGCCAGAGATCGTGGGGCCAAGAGGCTGGAACAGTGACTCAGCAGGCTTGGGACCAGGGGAAGGAGAGGCAATGTTACTACTGTTTATTATAGAACAAACAAACAAATACAAACTGGCTCCCTTCGCCCTTCACCCCAACCTGACCTTCCCTTGCTGCTGCTGCTGCTAAGTCGCTTCAGTCGTGTCCGACTCTGTGCGACCCCATAGACGGCAGCCCACCAGGTTCCCCCATCCCTGGGATTCTCCAGGCAAGAACACTGGAGTGGGTTGCCATTTTCTTCTCCAGACCTTCCCTTAGCCCTCTATTATTTAAAGTAAAAGCACCTAGTATCATGTCTTATTGGGAATTTTTAATAAATGCTATTTGATGAAGGTAGAACCTGAAAAGCAATATATAGTCTAGGGTTGTGTCCCCACTGGGTGCCAAATACCCCACTCAGCACCCTATTTACATAAGCTCCTCAGTCCTCTTTGCAATCTTATGAGGTAGATGATATTATTCTTCTACTTTGAGGATAAACATATTTAATAATGTGCCTGTGTGCTTAGTTGCCCAGTCCTGTCTGATTCTCTGAGACCCCATGGACTATACCTTGCCAGGCTCCTCTGTCCATGGGATTCTCCAGGCAAGAATACTGGAGTGGGTTGACATGCCCTTTTCCAGGGGATCTTCCCAATCCAGGGATCAAAGCCAGGTCTCCTGCATTGCAGGTAGATTCTTTACCATCTGAGCCACCAGGGAAGCCCAATAATGTGCCTAGCTCATAGCAAGCAGCTGCCCCAAATCACTCTTTCAACCAGATATACCAGGTTCAAGCATGACACCGAGAAGACCACTGTGGCATTCTAAATCCTGCTGGAAGAAATGAAATTGGTGGTATCAGAACTAGCATAATGGTAACTCACCAGTCCTAAGCCTACCTTGCACATTTTCCACTCCAGATAAGTTTCTTCTCTGGACAACTAATATTCTTGCCCATTTCACAGGAGAGGAAAGCAAAGGTGCCAAGAGGTGTAGGTAATTGCTTACGCTAATAAAAAGAAGTGCCACTGGACCATAACATGACTTCGATTCTTACCCTTGGAAAGATGTACCTTTTGAAATGTGATAACTTGTTAATGGGGAAGAATTCTTCATAATATCGCATCTAAATCTCCTTACCACCTAGTGATAAGGCAGGTATTACATCAGGAAAAGTGAGTAGCCTATAGTTTACAGCATATAAATGGACCCGAACCCAGTCAGAAGACTTCGGATCCCATGTTCTTTACATTCTTTGATCCTAATGGGGAGGGTAGCTTGCAGAGAGGCAGATTGATGGTAAAGAAATAGCAACCATGAAAAAGCTGGGTCTCAGGTCTTTTTGGGTCTCAGGTCTTTCTGAAACAAATATGAGCTGCTTGTGGAGTTGTGAAGTCCAGTACATGGGATCTTGGCTTTACCTCACTTCTCTACAGAGATGACTATCTACATAGTGTTAGAACTTCTATGGCCTCTCTGAGGGTAGTCTTCCATTACTAATATAAGGCTCATTATAAGTGCTATTATAGTTTATCAAAGTGGTCCCATTCATAATTCAGCCAAGGAGTTCCCAAGAGAGGACAGAGGAAATAAGAAGTGAGAGAAAGCCATATCTGGGACTAGGTAGGTCCAGGGCAAGACTGAAAGGATGTTAAATAATAAAGTATATAATCATAGCTTTCCACTCCAGGCCTCATGATCTTCTCTCTCTCCTAGGTACCCCACAGCCTTTGTACACTCATCCTTCCTAGTACAGCAAGAGTGGAACCCCTCCCAGACTTCCTTTCCCTGCCTGCCCTACCTTGCTGGGCTTTAAGAGCCCAAGACCCCATCCCTGTACCATCTACCACTGCTCAGAAATCTGTACAGCTCTCTCTAAAGAACAAAATTTTAAATAAGTCTTAAGTGACTTTGGCTGCAGATCTTTATGTTACCAGATAGGGCCCCTACTGCTGCTGCTGCTGCTGCCAAGTTGCTTCAGTCGTGTCCGACCCTGTGCGACCTCATATATGGCAGCCCACCAGGCTCCCCCGTCCCTGGAATTCTCCAGGCAAGAACACTGGAGTGGGTTGCCATTTCCTTCTCCAAGGCATGAAAGTGAAAAGTGAAAGTGAAGTTGCTCAGTTGTGTCTGACTCTTAGCGACCCCATGGACTTCAGCCTACCAGGCTCCTCCGTCCATGGGACTCTCCAGGCAAGAGTACTGGAGTGGGGTGCCATTGACTTCTCAGGATAGGGCCCCTAGTGATGAATCTAACCTGTTGCTTTAAAACAATGACACTGAAGTGTTACAGCTGGGTCTTGAATCTTCAAGTTCCACGTTAATTCTCTATACATTCTTTCCCTCCCTCTTCTGAAATAGAAAATATGGCTCTACATCTGACTGACAGATTTCCCCCACAGATATCTGAAGCATAGCTGAAATATAAACTGAATGTCTGACAAAATAATATTACTCAAGCAATTTATTAATTATTAAAATTTAAAATGTTAATAAATTGGTTATTAAATACTATGGTCAGAACAAAAAAATAAGACTGCTATTTTCCTGTTAAAAAGGGGCAGTAATATGAGTAGATGAGCAAACTAGAATGAAAGGGAGCAAATAAATAATTCTTGTCATGCAGGAGTCTAGAAGATGGGGTGACATGACTTCTCACTGGGGGACTCAGGGAAAGTGTCATTTGATCTAGGCCTTGAAAGATAGGCATCATTTGGTCATTGAAAGTTATGTGAAAGGTCATTCCAAATGGCAAAAGAGGCCCCAATATTGTAAGAATTTGGATCTGCAGCGTATTTCAGAGAACAGCCTTAAACTGGAATACTAGGAGTCACTCAAAAGGTAATCAATCTGCAACTCTTTACAGTAACAGACCAGACATTTATATCAGGGATGTATCTGTCTTTAAAAGGAGATACTTGAAAAAAATGGAAACAGATCTCCCAGCTAAGAGACACTGGGGAAAACTTCCCTTCTTCATACAACTTCTCACACCTGCACATCCTGACCTTTCAGGAAGGAGATGGGGTCTCCACAGTACCATCCTGCCATGGAAGTTAGTTCCTACAGGAAAGGTTCTTGCAGCGAAAAAACAAACACGGCAGTCGAGAGAGGGAGAGGCAAGGGCACATGTGTGTGTGTTTCAAACTATAGAGCTAAGTTTCAAACTGTATTTAGAAGCTAAATTCTGCTAGAACACATCAAAGGGTATCAGGCCCCATTACAGAGGAAAGGAAAAGCCCTAATTCATATGCAACAGGGTTTAGGAAAAATCTTTATGAAAGACTTCTTAGCAAACTAGCAGAGTGAAAACTAAAACAAAACAACAACCCAAAAGTCCTCAAATGACTGCATCAGAGACCATTCTGGTAGTTTCCTTTCAATTCCCTCACGAGCAGAAGAGACCCCATTAGATTTCAGAGTTTTCCTACCCTGGAGAAAGAAGGCATTATGAGCCAAAGCAGAGTCCTCTGATTTATTCCACTTCTTAAAACAATCTATTTTTTTTCCTGCCAGTTGCATTTCAACATGACTGACAAACGTTTCCACTTTTCTGTTTATGTTCTCTAAGCCAACAGCAAAGCTCAACTATGGTTCAAATAAAAACATTAATCAATATAACATATAATCATATGGATTTCATGTAAATTTAGTCAGTTATTTAGTACTACATGTGAGTCACACAGAAGTCCCCTTGACCCCAACCTAGACTTGGGAATAAGGAAAATAAAATGACCCTTGGGGTAAACTACGTAATCAGCACTTACTGGCTCAAAGCAGAATCACACAACAGAAGGATGGGCTATGTGCTCCGTAAAATAGTGGATCTAGGCAATAATCTTCAGGAGATGATCATTAGGTAACCATAAGGTCAAAAGCTGATAGGGAAGTTAGCAATAGACTGATGAGGCTCTCATCCTCTGAATCCACTGATCAATTTAATCATCATTACAGGTGGTATAACCAGACATTATTCCCTTATGACAATAAAACTGCAAGTACATAGCACCACCTAGACAATATTTTGCCTAAAAAATCCAAACCCTAATCTAATAACCACTAGTTTATAGGATATGGAAGAACAAGTTAAATCACACCATGACAAAGCCATCAGCCAATCACTAGAAAATATGGCACTCTATATTCAATTGATCAATGAATCAATGTCACAAATAAAGCTGCAGGGGGTGTCACAGATTAAAAGAAAGGGAATGTAACAACCAAATACAATTTGTGGACCTTATTTAGATCTTTATTCAAAGTAAACAACTATAAAAGGACATTGTCAAGGCAATCGGGGCATTTGAATATGGGCTGGGTATTACAGGATTTAAAGAATTGTTCATTTTACTAGGTATGGTAAAGGCATAGCAGTTATGGTTTCAAATACCCTTATCAATTTTAAGAGAAAGGGTGGATGGAGAAATATGTTCCAGAGACAAAATTTAAAATACATACAAGAGAGAAAGGAAGGAAACATAATAATGGTACATTTTAAAAGCTCACCATGGATACTTACATTGGCATAATAATGTAAGTGTTAAATATGATTTTAACTAAATATATAAGATATAACCATACAAGAAGGAAGAGAAAATAAGTTTTCAGTGGTCATTTCCACAGATGTCATCTTCAATAGGAAAATCAAAAATAGTAATTTGTATACACAATTTAGAAATGTGGGAGTAACTAGCAGAATCAACAAGGAAAGAATAAAACACGATTATGCTATAATGATTTGAAAGTGCCTGTTTCCAGAAAGAAAGAATCAAAGGGGAGAAGTGGACATAGGGTGGGACATGCTGTTTTTGGATATAAGTATTATATGATTATTAGATTAATAAAACAATATATGTTTCACTCCGATGAAAGACAAAATGTAAATTAAAACATACATCAGAATGATGTGGGGAGGACGTTTGTCAGCCAAAAATTAATATAAAGCATAGTGAGAGGCAGAGGACCTAAACAGTCATCTCTCTAAAGATATACAGATGGCCAACAGGCACATGGAAAGATGCTCAACATTGCTAATTATTAAAGAAATGCAAGTCAAAACTACAATGAGGTATCACCTCACACCAGTCACAATGACCATCATCAAAAAGTCTATAAAAAATACATGCTGGAGTGGGTGTGGAGAGAAGGCACCCCTTCTACTGTTGGTGGAAAGGTAAATTGGTACAGCCACTATGGAGAACAGTCTTATGGAATCTGTGGGAGAGGGAGAGGGTGGGAAGATTTGGGAGAATGGCATTGAAACATGTAAAATATCATGTATGAAACGAGTTGCCAGTCCAGGTTCGATGCACGATACTGGATGCTTGGGGCTGGTGCACTGGGACAACCCAGAGGGATGGTATGGGGAGGGAGGAGGGAGGAGGGTTCAGGATGGGGAACACATGTATACCTGTGGCGGATTCATTTTGATATTTGGCAAAACTAATACAATTTTGTAAAGTTTAAAAATAAAAAAAAAAGAAGGAAAAAAAAATTATAAATAAAACATACGATCCAGCAATCCCACTCCTGGGTATATATCTGGAAAAGACTCTAATTCAAAAAGATGCATGCACCCCAATGTTCATGGCAGCACCATTTACAATAGCCAAGACAAGGAAACAACATAAGTGTTGCTTCATACGCAGTAAAAGAGGAATATATTCAATGAAATACTATTCAGCCATAAAAAGAATGAAATAATGCAATTTGCAGCAACATAAATGGATTTAGAGATTATCATCCTAAGTGAAGTAAGTCAAACAGAGGAAGACAAATTTCCTATGATATCACTTATATGTAGAATCTTAAAAAAAAAGGATGTAAATGAACTTATTTACAAAACAGAAACTGACTCATAGACATAAATTTATAGTTACCAAAAGGGATCATGGGAGGTGGTGGGAAAGAGAGAAATTAGGAGTTTGTGATCAGCAGATACAAACTATTATATATAAAATAGATAAACAAAGACCTACTGTACTGAACCAAACTCAAAATCTTAGATTAACCTATAATGGAAAAGAATCTGAAAAAGAATATACATACATATACAAGTATTTTGTGTGTGTGTGTGTATTACTGAATCACTTTGCTATACCCTTGAAACTAATAAAACATTGTAAAGAAACAATACTTCATGTTTTTTTTTAAAAGGATAGTCAGAGAAACAAACGGTAGCAGTACTGATTCCAAACCCAACTAAAGCTGCCAGGCCCCAGGTATGTGGGACCCCTCCCCTCTCCATGAGCATGGATCACTTGACAAGGAGGGCTGGACTGTGGGGACGGATGCAGCAGGCTAACGGCTCCTGATACCATAACCTCTGAATCACTTAATCCCTTGATCAATTCCATACTTACCAAGGAATCTGCCAATAACTCGATTTCTCATTTATAATTTGCTTTAAAGGGGAAACATGCTAGCTAGACAGGCGTGGCTCTTCAATGCATAAAACAGCTTTCTTTTTCATCACAAAATGAATAATTTAGCATTCTACTTTCCTAGTTCGGTCCCTCTGAGCTCTGGGACCAAGAACAGGCCAGGTCCTCCCGAGTGTGACAAGCCCTGGGTCAAAACGTGGGCTGAGGCCAGATCACCAGATAAAGCCCACCTTGCCAAACTGCCTGACTTTGGCCAGCAGCCTCCTCCTCAGAAGCCGCCCCGGCTGCAGTGTCCTCTCACCACAGGACCCTGAGCACTTTCACAACAACCCAGTGAATCCCTATTATTTCCCTATATAACACTAAACAGTGGAGAGGCAACTGTGTCTGACCACCTCCGGGAAGATGCAGTGGACACGTGTGGCTCGTTTCAAGCAAAGATATTCTTCACCATGTACTTTCAGGACCCCACAGGGCACTGTGAGCAGAAGCTGAAGTACCAAGAGATTTCTAAATACAGGAAATGTTCATAGATCTAGTAGTAGAATATTTCAATTTTTATAAAAAACATAATAATAAGCATTACTGAGTACTTTCAAAATGCCCTAATAGGGCTTTCCTGGTAGTTCAGCTGGTAAAGAATCTGCCTGCAATGTAGGAGGCCCTGGTTCCATTCCTGGGTCGGGAAGATGCCCTGGAGAAAGGAGAAGGCTACCCACTCCAGTATTCTTGGGCTTCCCTGGTGGCTCAAATAGTAAAGAATCTGCCTGCAATGTGGGAGACCTGGGTTTGACCCCTGAATTGGGAAGAGCCCCTGGAGATGGGAAGGGCTACCCACTCCAGTAATCTTGCCTAGAAAATTCCATGGACAGAGGAGCCTGGCAGGCTGAAGTCCATGGGGTTGTGAAGAGTCAGACACGACTGAGCGACTAATACTACACAGAATAACTCATTCAGTCCTCACAAAACCCTGTGGTGTGAAAACATTCTGTTTTTATTTCCATTATTAATTTACAACAGTGGAGAATAAAACACAGTGAGGTTGAATAATCTGGCCAGGGTCATATGGCAAGACAAAGCATGGATTCCCACAGGAACCATACAGTTAAAGGGTTTGGATGATGTGAAGTGTCTTGCTGAGACTCATACTGCAAGTGAGGATTAGGGGTGGGAGGAGGCATCTCTCATAAAAGCAGGCGGAAGCTGATGGAACCCTGGAAACAGCACAATCTCCCAAACCCACGGCTGCTGGAGCCAATTCCATTGGCTGCGAATGTGCTGACTCAACACCCAAATTATATGAAGTTCCTCTGAAGATCACTGGGTGGAGCAGAGCCCCTGTGGCAACTCAAATGGAAAATTCAAAAATAACCCCTGAAATCCAAATAGAATTGATTACAGATCAAAGAAGGGGCTATGGCACATAAAAAATGTTCGCTGTTCCATTTTAAGTTGAAACAAGTACATTACAAAGATAATAAGCATTTGCTTTACTCTCCCTGAAGAAGGGGAATGCAGAGAAAATGGCCATATCAATTTAGGAGAGTTCCAAGGTTCTACAAGCATGCTCTTTTCCCAAACCTACCATTTATTGAGCAGTTACTTTGTGCAAGTAATGAGGCTAACTTTACAAACATCATTATCACCATCCTCCAAACCGCTCAAGTTAATGAATCCCTTGCTATGAGTTTCATATGGATTAGCTTCTTACCACTATCCTATGAGATAGGCCAGGGTATTATATCCATTTGACATATGAAGAAGGTGAGCTTAGAGAGTTTGTATAAAAATTGCACAAAGTACTGGGAGAGCCAGAACTTGAAGGTAAAGCCCAGACTCCAGATCTACAGGAATGCAAAGCCTTGCTTCATAACCATCAAGTCATGTTGCCTCTTTCTCTCTTCTGATCTTTACAACAAACCTCCAAGGTTAGTGCTACAATTCTTACTTTACAGATGAGAAAATTGAGACTCAGAGAGTTTAAATCACTTTCTGAAGACATAGAGCTGGTAAGTCGCAAAGCTGGGGTTCAAATCCAGGATCATTTGACTCCAAAGCTCAAGCTTTTCACCATGACACTACATCATCTCTACTTTTGCTGGGCTGTTAGCTCATTCATACAAGGACTCTGTATCAAGACTTAACTACACACCAGGCACCATTCTAGGCTCTTCGGATACACAGTGAATAAAACAGCTAGAAATCCTTGCCCTTGAGGAGTCTATGTTATGGCAGACAATGGAGGCAGACGATGAACACAGTAAGTGGTAAAGAATACTGCATGTCCAGGAGTGATCATTTCTAGGGGAGACAAACCAGAGTAAAGGGGATTTAGTATAAGGTGTCGGAACAGGCTGTGATTTTAAACAAAACGGGCAAGAGAGGCTTCACGGGAAAGGAGAAATATGGACTTGAAGTTGCTGAGGCAGCAGGCATGTGAGTATCAGTCAGTTCCCTATCTCCTCACCAGAAATCTTTAAAGAGAAATCCTCTAGCTCTTTAACATCTTATCTCATGTGGAAACACCAAGAAAGCAGAAAAGTTCAAAAGCCAAGGGCCTTTGCTTGGCGTCCTAAATTGCCAAAAATGCATAGTGCAAGGTGACAAGCAAACATGCACAGAGCTCTTCCACCATTACAGATGGAAATGGGAAGGTTGGGTGACTGTGTAGAGGCAAGGGAGAAAGAGGAGGGGCATATATTTAACCCATAAAGAATGAGCTCCCAAAGTAAGCAGCTTTCCGAGGCAATCTGGGTGATGTCTTCGTCAAGCTCTCAGCCTACAGATGTTAGCATTATACAACTATTCCCATAAAACTGCTCGGCATAGCAGCCAAAGACCAGCTGAACCCCTGTGACCTAAATGTGATATCTCCAGCAAAACCTCCATTACGCTTTCCAAGAGTTCACAAGGCCTAGGCAATCCTGCTGTAAGAACTTATTACAGGGCTAGGGTCACTCGGGAGTTCAGCCTATGTCTGTGGGAAGTTACAGAGATAATCTCTTAATACAAACAAAAAGAGAATCCCTCTATTAGCAAAATCCTACGAAGCTATCCCTGTATTCTCAAATTTCGAACAAAACACCTAAAGCTAGGCACTCAGTTCTGGTACTTGGCCTCCTCTATGAACGGTCCCTGGTTGAACCGTCTTCCCCTTCCAGTTCACAAGCACTTTTCTTTGACTGTATCTGAGGATACAGCAGTGTGTGTGTGTGTGTGTGTGTGTGTGTGCGAGCGCGCGTGTGCTCAGTCACTTCAGTCGTATTCAACTCTTTGTGACCCTCTGGACTATAGTCCGCCAGGCTTCTCTGTTCATGGGATTCTCCAGGCAAGAATACTGAAGTGAGTTGCCATTTCCTCCTCCAGGGGATCTTCCCAACCCAGGGATTGAACCCATGTTTTTTATGTCTGCCTACATTGGCAGGCGGGTTATCACTAGTGCCACCTGAAAAGCCCCAAGGATACAGCAGTATATATCCTACATTATCTCCTCTATTGGGTTAGATCACAGGGTAACTCACCAAGTAGGGGAAGTGAAGCAGCAGTTTGGTCATGGAAGTTAAGACTGAAAGTTATTACCTGACTTAACGCTAGTAAAGTCTTACAGACTATTTGAAACTTATCCCCACTTTTGATTTCCTTGTTGATCAATGGAAAAAAAGAGAGTCGTTTGAGAACAGCTGTTTTAATTGGCAGCTGTGTACGATCAACTGAGCAGTGAAACCCAGGGCCCTGATCCAGGACCTGTGCTCCAGCATCACATCACACTGCTGTTCATGATGCAGTTTCTGCAAAAGAAATGAGAGAGCAAGCGAAGGAAAAGCCAAGAGAGACGGAAATAAATTCAGATTCGATCCCTCACTGAGTAACATGTTATATGTTCATGGAGCCCCGCTGGGAGATAACAGAACAGGACTAATAAAGCCGCCATCTGCCCTGTGGAGGGAGCACCCACGCTAGCCAGGGTCCAGCAACATACAAGAAAATGGAGATGGGTTGGACATTTCAGATATGATGAGTGACATGAAGGAAACAGTACTGTGTGGGGGCTATTGATGGGATGGTCGGGGCAGGCCTGTCTGAGAGAGGGCACTTGGGCAGAGATCTGAGTGGTTCTGGGGCAGCACAGAGTTCAGGGCAGAGAGTCCCAGGCAAAAGATGAGTGCTAAGGTCCTGAAACAGAAACCAACTTGGGGTGCTCTGAGAAGCCAAAGAAGACCCATGTGGCTGAAGGTTAGTGAGAGAGGTGGACAAGGTAGACTCAGACAGCGTCTTGTAGGCCAGAACAAAGATTGTGGGTTTGAATTTAAAGGTGGTGGGAGGCCACGAGTGGGTTTAAAGTAGGGGACTGACATGATCTGGTTTATGTTTTAAAGTGTGATGATTCTGATGAATTAAAACTCCACCTCTGTATTCCCCTTGTGAAATTTTACATTCTATGAAATCCACTTCAGATATTCATGAGTTCACTCCCTCTTGTTTGAAAGAAAGGGAGAGAGGGAGATAGAAAGGAAGGAAAGAAGGAGAAAGGAGGAAGAGTATCCACTAAGACTCTTCAGGATGCTAAGAAGTGAGAGAGGTGTAGGGACTTCAATACAGGGTCTCAAAAACACAGCACAATAGGAGAAAGACCCATTAAGGGTATAGACTGGAGCCAGGGGAGTGATCTCATAGCCCCATCTTCTCAGGGGGACCAGAGGGTGAGACCTGGGAGGAGACGGTATCTGATCACACCGTTCCAGCATATTCTTAACAGTAGTGATGGCCTTGAAGCAGAATATTTCTAGCTGGCAACACTTTCAAAGAATTCCAGTTCATCCAAGGCAGGATATGGTCTTACTCTATTGTCAAGTCATTATTATATCCCTACTAAATGCAGAGCAGGAATAGAAAAAGATGAAAAAGTGAATACTGTGTAAATTACAGATGCAATGTGCCTTTGAAGATTAGAAAAGCTCATGGGGAAGACAGAAGGAAGAGGGAAAAGATGCACAGTGGTACAGGGCTACCTTCACATATGTGGAGATATTTAAAGACAGAGCTCAGTCCCAGGTCTTCGCATACCTGGTCCATCTCTGTCTCAGATGAATGCACTCACAAGGCCCATGGTTTATAATTCTAATTGTGATGAGACATGATCAGACATTCTAGAGGAATCTATATCTCCTCCTGCTAATGCCCCCTAAAAGATAAAGGTCATCCATAAACAGCCACTTGGCTGAATCCACTTCAGTAAACGCAATCTCTTCCAAACCACCATCACTTTCGCTTCCCTATGGGGAAGCTACAAAATGTACATGGGAGGAAGTGAGAGTGACCAGCTGGTGATCATTTGTCTTTTTTGGAAATGCACCATCTACATGTGATATATATATATGCATACACAGAGAAGAATGGCAGCATGGTGTGTATGGTTGTGAGTGAGGGTGTGTGTACACACATACCTATGCATTCTAACAGCTCGTCCAAGAGAAATAAGCAAGATCTAAATATGTCTACAAAGTGTCTAAAGTGATCTCTCCCAGAAAGGGAAGATAAAATTGGTCTGTTTTCTCTGGCCAACAAGGAATGCAATTCTCTTGTTGCTTGCCCACAGAGAAATATTAGAACTCAGTCAGAGGCTTTATTTTATATGTCAGTCTCTACCTTCCACTCAAACAATTTCCAATAAAAATGGCTTTTAGGTCACTTGTTTAAAACGACAGCAATTTATAACGGGAGTTGATGGTCTACACTGGCACATGACTTGACATCTGAAGAGTTCAGTTTTATCTGTGTGAAATGGGAACTGTAAAACTGACACTCCTCAGAGCCAGGCCAGCAGGAGTGTGTGCATGAAGCAAACTATTTAATTTATTATGAGAAAGCATTGTGAACACAGCAAAAAAAAAAAAGAGAATATTTTATATCATATTCATACTCAATATGATTTATAAGATCAAGCTGATGTTAACTCAGATATACCAGCTGAGTTATAGTCCTCTATTGTCAACTAGAAAGACAAGAGACTGAATTCTTGGCCCATGAGCCAACTATTTCAAAGACAATTTTCTCTACTGTGAGGAAGACTTGCCTTCATGGGTCTGCACAGGCACCACATGAGCTCTGGCATGGAAATTACTCCATAAAATGGCTTATATCTATAAGTGCCGTCTTTTTGATTAGCTTTAATATTTGCTAAATAATCCTTCAAGTTCTTACTTAATTCTCATCTGTTATCTCTTTGGATTTTTATAGCAATCTTTCGAGGTATACAGAAAAGTTGTTACTCTACTTATTAATATGGTAAAACTGAGATTCAGAGAAACTACTGGAGTTGTACTTTCTTTGGATCACAATAAACTGTGGAAAATTCTGAAAGAGATGAGAATACCAGATCACCTGACCTGCCTCTTGAGAAACCTATATGCTGGTCAGGAAGCAACAGTTAGAACTGGACATGGAACAGACTGGTTCCAAATAGGAAAAGGAGTACGTCAAGGCTGTATATTGTCACCCTGCTTATTTAACTTCTATGCAGAGTACATCACGAGAAATGCTGGGCTGGAGAAGAACAAGCTGGAATCAAGATTGCCGGGAGAAATATCAATAACCTCAGATATGCAGACGACACCACCCTCATGGCAGAAAGTGAAGAGGAACTACAAAGCCTCTTGATGAAAGTCAAAGAGGAGAGTGAAAAAGTTGGCTTAAAGCTCAACATTCAGAAAACGAAGATCATGGTATCCGGTCCCATCACTTCATGGGAAATAGATGGGGAAACAGTGGAAACAGTGTCAGACTTTATTTTTCTGGGCTCCAAAATCACTGCAGATGGTGACTGCAGCCATGAAATTAAAAGACGCTTACTCCTTGGAAGGAAAGTTATGACCAACCTAGATAGCATATTCAAAAGCAGAGACATTACTTTGCCAACAAAGGTCCATCTAGTCAAGGCTATGTTTCCAGCGGTCATATATGGATGCGAGAGTTGGACTGTAAAGAAAGCTGAGCGCCAAAGAATTGATGCTTTTGAACTGTGGTGTTGGAGAAGACTCTTGACAGTCTCTTGGACTGCAAGGAGGTCCAACCAGTCCATCCTAAAGGAGATCAGTCCTGGGTGTTCTTTGGAAGGACTGATGCTGAAGCTGAAACTCCAATACTTTGGCCACCTCATGCGAAGAGTTGACTCATTGGAAAAGACCCTGATGCTGGGAAGGATTGGGGGCAGGAGGTGAAGGGGACGACAGAGGATGAGATGGCTGGATGGCATCACTGACTCGATGGACATGAGTTTGAGTGAACTCCGGGAGTTGGTGATGGATAGGGAGGCCTGGCGTGCTTCGATTCATGGGGTCGCAAAGAGTCGGACATGACTGAGCGACTAAACTGAACTAAAAGGAGGTAGGATTCTAGTCCATCCTAAATTTTGACAATGTCCAGTTATCATCTCTGCAAAAAATCATCATTATCCAGCAAAATATGAATTAAAATGAAACTTTAGCAAAACTACAGCATCAGAAGGCAAATCAGTGTTTGCCTAAGGCTGTGGGAGGGGACTGACTGCAAGGGAACATGAGGGAACTTTTGGGGGTGATGAAAAGGTGGTTTTTAGGTGCACATGTTTGTCAAAACGCATCAAACCATACACTTTATTGTATATAAATTAAAAAAAATTTTTTTAATATAATGTTAATATAATCTCCCAATTTTACTTTTCCAGAAACAAGATTGCTCTTCATTATTCTCTTTCTACTGCCTATATCCAGAAGACTATCTCCTTGAATCTCCCTGTGGTAAACAAGTTCTGTCATTACTTCCTTAATGTTAAATGCAATGACATTCTAGGTTTGCATAGGGAAATTTTCTTTTCATATAATGCTAAGTCACTTCAGTCGTGTCCGACTCTGTGTGACCCCATAGACGGCAGCCCACCAGGCTCCCCCGTCCCTGGGATTCTCCAGGCAAGAACACTGGAGTGGGTTGCCATTTCCTTCAAATACTATTTGTATTTGCCTTACCTTGGTTGACTAAACTGGGGTATGTTTTTAATATTTGTGGTTGTCACAGTATTTCTGTGATTAGGGCTACTCTAGGGATCTGAATCAGCTGGATTGTTCATATTTGGAGCTCAAAATTAAAAGAGCAAACATTTCCAAAGAGCAAAAAAAAAAAGTAATTTCTTTCCTGAGAGCATAATCTACTTCCCCTTTCCAAATTGCTTTTTACCCAGCTGAAGAGCAAACAGGGTCATTGGAGGAACACAGAGGCAGACTCCTATGTCTACTCTTTTGGGTCAGGGTGCCTAGTGAGAACTTAAGGCTTTGGTCTCCCTGCTTTGGAGCCAATTTGGAATTCTGATTCTGTTTCCCCAGAAGATGGGTCCTCTGTCTCTGCAGCTCTGCACAATATATACAACTACATAAATAAATGGTTAGATGTAGAGGGGTGGTATGGGGAAGGAGGAGGGAGGAGGGTTCAGGAGGGGGAACACGTGTATACCTGTGGCGGATTCATTTCGATATTTGGCAAAACCAATACAATATTGTAAAGTTTAAAAAGAAAAAAAAAAAAAAGAAAAGAGTAACATTTACATCTTTTCACAGCACTTTACAAAGTGCTTTCATATTTATTAGTGCACTTGAGGCAACAACCTTGTGAAGTCAGCGCTGCTCTTAATCCTATTTCATAGAGATATCCAAGTCCCTGGGAATATGTGCGGTTTGTCAAAAGACACTCAGCTCGTAAGTGGTGGAATTAGAATTTTGTTTCATAGCCTGTCCTCTGCTCGTTTATACCACATTGCCTCTGATAACTTCACTTAGATCAAAAAGCCATCTGCCTTCCAGAGAAGGAAGTATCTAACGCCTGTTTCCAAGGTTGCAAACACTGATCACTTTGCTAGACAAGGACTTTCTCATGAGCAGTAAAGAGATAAAGAATAAACACAACAGGATCATCCATCTGCCATCCACAAACCCAAAAGGTACACTTTATCCTATTTGGTGGCACTTCAGTTATGGTGCATTTCCAATGTCACTATATTTATAATCCACATTTTGCTGACCATGATCATATTCATCCCTCAAAACCCCAGCCATCCACTCCCTCCTCTATGAGTACTTCCCTGATTTTCCAAAGGGAATTATTTTCTCTTTCTACTTGATTCATACCACTAGAATAGCACTTAACTATCTTATTCTACACATTCAATTATTTTCATCCCAGTCTGTCCTACTGGTCTGGGGACACCTTAAAAACAAGGACCATTAGCTCAGTCACCTCTGTGCACAGCACAGCACCTGCTACATGGCAGATCCTATGGAAATGATTGCTGAAAGCTCACTATGGGACCTAATAATTATTTGTGATGTTCTTAGCCAAAAATGGGCTTCCTGGGCAGCTCAAATGGTAAAGAATCTGCCTGCAATGAGGGAGACCTGGGTTTAATCCCTGGATTGGGAAGATCCCCTGGAGAAGGGAATGGCAATCCTCTCCAGTATTCTTGCCTGGAGAATTCCATGGACTGAGGAGGCTGGTAGACTACAGTCCACGGGGTTGCAAAGAGTTGGACACAACTGAGCAACTAACACTTTAGCCATAAATGAGTGATGAATCGTAACAGACCAAACTTTACTAAGGCCAAATCACTGTCCCAAAGACACAGTAGCTCTGCCATTATAATGCTACTTAAACATATAAATCCAGCTTAAGAATTCTGTTCTAACCACTGATAAAAGTTACCACCGGTATCTAGTTCATAAAGATTTATTCACTCCACATATCAGGGTAATAGGAAGCTCTATCAGTAAAGTGAACTCGATTCAGAATAGGAAGCTGAAATCCAAGACTATCCCACTCATCCCAAGACATCTGGTCACTTGGCCACTGTTCTGTCCAATCCACTTGACCTAGATTATCCCATTTATTTCACACCAAACCCTGTGGTAAACATATGCCACCGTAAAGGTTGAGTTCAAAGGTCTTCAGACTCTATATTTCATGTTTTTCCCAGTATTCAACCTCCAGAGATACACCTTTAATTTGAGATAAGTAACATACAGACAAGGCAGATGAGAAGTGGTAAAGGACATTAAAACACAAAGTGAACAACTCTCTCTTACTTCTTGACATCCATTCTCCTTGGATCCTGAAAGTTCTAACATCTTATTCAGTACTCTGAAATGTCTCCAAACTGGCCTCAGCCTCCAGCCCCTGACAACCGTCTTCAGTTCAGTTCAGTTCAGTCGCTCAGTCGTGTCCGACTCTGCCACCCCATGAATTGTAGCACGCCAGGCCTCCCTGTCCATCACCAACTCCCGGAGTTCACTCAGACTCATGTCCATCGAGTCAGTGATGCCATCCAGCCATCTCATCCTCTGTCGTCCCCTTCTCCTCCTTCCCCCAATCCCTCCCAGCATCAGAGTCTTTTCCAATGAGTCAACTCTTCGCATGAGGTGGCCAAAGTACTGGAGTTTCAGCTTCAGCATCAGTCCTTCCAAAGAAATCCCAGGGCTGATCTCCTTTAGAATGGACTGGTTGGACCTCCTTGCAGTCCAAGGGACTCTCAAGAGTCTTCTCCAACACCACAGTTCAAAAGCATCAATTCTTTGGCGCTCAGCCTTCTTCACAGTCCAACTCTTACATCCATACATGACCACTGGAAAAACCATAGCCTTGACTAGACGGACCTTTGTTGGCAAAGTAATGTCTCTGCTTTTGAATATGCTGTCTAGGTTGGTCATAACTTTTCTTCCAAGGAGTAAAGCTCCATAAAAGTTTCAATAACCAACTTGTATCCACTTTCCCTTTCCTCTCTTTCCTAGTCTATGGAAAGGCAAACGCCCTATGAGATACCTCCTGCACCTTTGGAATTCCCCACAAATTGCTAAGGCCCCTGATAGTCCATAGTATCAATTACTGGCTCATCCTAAACCTTCTCACAAACCCCATCCTTCCAAAATACTACCTCCTCAGAAACTTTCTCTTCTTTTCTGCTCTGGTAAATTCTAAGACTATAAACTTCTGATATATATCAGAAGTCTGGTTCCATCCCTGTATATAAGTCCAGGAGAATGTGCATGCGTGTGTGCTAAGTTGCTTCAGTTGTGTTCGACTCTTTGTGACCCTGTGGACTATAGTCCACTGGGCTCTTCTGTCCATGGGATTCTCCAGACAAGAATACTGCCATGGGTTGCCATCCTTTCCTCCAGGGGATCTTCCCAACCCAGAGACTGAACCCGCATCTCTTGGGTCTCCTGCATTGGCAGGTGGGTTCTTTACCCACCTGGGTTGGTGCCACCCGGGAAGCCCACCAGGAGAACAGGGCTAGTCAAAATTGTACTACTCATTTAGGAGCTATCACCCTAGATAAACAAAATATTCACCGATACTCTAAGCAGCATGCCCTGGTCTGTAGAACTCTATCCACTGTTTTCAGTGAATTTGGATGAAGTGGCGGGAAGGTCATGAATTAGAGGATAGGTCTGCAGATCCATCTCAAAGGTTTGGCAAAGTGGGACAAAGGCTCACCCCTGTGTTTGAGGGGGGCTTGGCTGTTCTCCAGAAGAGGAGTATAAGTTAGTGAGAAGATAAGCGCCCAAAAGGTGAGATTTCCATAGAAAATAAATTTGCTGCTGACAGTCTCTTTGCACAATGCTTCTTGGCATCCCTTGTATGTACTATACACTGTTTATGATTTTTGCTTTCTGGTTTCTGATGATCAAGGCTGCCGTGAGTGCTCATTTGAACCAGATGTTTTCCACAAGAAAATGTCAGATGAGGGGGAAGGGCTAGACCCATTATGAAAGAACGTAGGCCCTACAACCTTCCTCCTCCAGGAGACTGCAGATTTGACTCAGGTTTCCGAATCGAAAGCCTGACAGATTCTTTTTTGCTTACAGTAAAATGTAGTTTGTGTCTTCAGATAACAACTAATTGTTAAGAAAAAAAAAAACATTGTGAAATATATTAATCTTTGCCATATATGTAATCAATATGAGCAAAATAAATCTAAAATGTAAAATTAGAATTAAGTATTCATAATGAATATTATTGTAAGATTGAAATTCAAAAACATCATTTAAATTTTGGTTGAAAATACATTGTTAATGTCACCGGGAACCTTCATTCCAGCTCTTCCCTGGCTTCTACGAAATAGGAAATGTCAGATTTTTGCAAATAAGCAGTCTCTGTTGGGTTTTTCTCACTTGCAACAAAGTCTTGATCAAAATGTTGTACTATGCATTAGAATCTTTTGTGTTCAAACTCCCTTGGTAGACCCGTTTGTTTTACAGGCAACCTGCAAAAACCTGTGGGAAAGTGCTTGAAGACAATGCTATCTTCAACCCTCACAACTGAGGCTCAGAGACTCACTCAAAACTAAATGGCTCTCTATTGAATGATCTGTGGTGACATAGATGGGAAGGAAGTCTAAAAAAGAGGGAGTATATATATATGTGTGGCTGGTTCAATTTGCTATACAGCAGAAACTAATATAATATAGCTGTGTACGTACAACCATAGAATATAGCTGTGTATGTACAACCATAGAATATAGCTGTGTATGTACAACCATAGAATATAGCTGTGTATTTACAACTATAGAATATAGTTGTAAAGCAACTATATCCCAATAAAATTTTTTTAAAAAAGGGGGAAAAAAAGAACAGCTGACAGTCCTGGAGAGGATTCCAACCCAGGCTGGTAAGACTCAGAATGCCATCTATGTCCTCAAGGAATGGGTAACGGAGCCAGTGAAAATCCCACAATAGGGATTCTGAATATAAGTTTCACCTGCACTTCAGTAAAAAGCTTAGGTGGTGCACTGGGATAGGTTGTTTATCTTTCCTGGTGGTTCAATCAGTAAAGAATCCACCTGTAATGTGGAGACCTGGGTTGGGTTGGGAAGATCC
This sequence comes from Bubalus bubalis, assembly GCF_019923935.1. NCBI lineage: Eukaryota > Metazoa > Chordata > Mammalia > Artiodactyla > Bovidae > Bubalus > Bubalus bubalis. The sequence continues at coordinate 23,245,646 of NC_059167.1, forward strand.
CCTGGAGAAGGGCATGGCAACCCACTCCAGTATTCTTGCCTGGAGAATCCCATGGACAGAGGAGCCTGGCAGGCTGAAGTCCATGGGGTCACACAGAGTCCTACAAGACTGAGTAACTAAGCACAGCTACCAAATCTGAAAGTTTTGTGCATCAGAATAAACAGATGTGGCCTTGGGGTTTGGGAAGGGCTGGGAAGGGAGTGGGGAGAGGTGCTGGGGGGAGGGCAGCAGCCTGGGAAAGGGGCTGCAAGGATCATACAAGTTTGACTTTCACTCTGCTCCGCCCCTAGTGTCTCAGGTCCCTCCCATTTAACACTGCCCCAGCCACAGAACCATGAAAGGTTGAACTTGTTCCGAAAACCTCAGGTCCTATATCCTCCTGCTTCCCTGTCTCTTCTTTCCAACACTGTTTCTTTTTCCTTCCACTCTGTCTGTAAGGGCACAAGTACACATTTGTGCACGTGCGTGCATGTGCATGCACACACACACACACACACACACACACATGCATGCATACCCACACACAGGCAGCAATGCTCACAAGGAACAATGCACTGTAGTGTTGTCCTAAGGTGAAGGGCTTCTAGCGGAAAGGTGTCATGCCACCCAGAAGGGTCTACTCCTGCATCACTTGGATGGCCCTGAGCCCTGCACTTACTGGAAGGTACAGTATCACTCAGGAACCACCCATCAGCCCCTCTTCCCTGCCTGACCTTGGAATCTCTGGCCCACCATCTCTGACCTGAGATTCCCTTGTTCAGCTCTCTTCTATTTTAATCTCCTAAATTCCTTCTGCCTCATCCCTTTTCTACTCACAAAGCCCAGTATCAATCCTATATCTGTCACTGGTTTGGGGGTGAGGGATGAATATGAGTCCCAGTTATGTCTACCCCTTTGGGATGAGTAGGATTTTCAAGTATCTAATACAGAGGGTCACATTTGCCCAGGGATTGCCCTCTATAGTTAGCATCTGAGGCAAAATTTACATAGTCAAAATTACCCTGGAAAATCCCTTAAACCTCCCAGTAAAAAATATAGGGTTTTGCAGTTACGACAGTGCATAGTAATATGTGTATACAGTAATATGCATAGCATATAATTAAAATTACAAGTGCAAAATACAATTCTGCAGTATTTTTAATTATATACACGAAAGACAGCGCAAAGTTGAACTTGAATAAATTAACTGGGCCGCTGATGCTACCTAGGCCTCTTTCACCCCCAACTCCCACAGGCTTCCGCACACTTCTAAATAGGCTTAAGGGCTCCATTTACATGAAAAGACAGACAGCTCCGGGAACCTTTGAGGCCTTCTCTTAAGATACACAATCACCACAAAAGAATAAGGGAGAGCATTCTTTCACACAGATCTCTTTTCCTGTTTTTGCCTTGTGGCAGGAACAAAAGAAGATTTCTAAAAGAGAAAGCCGGTAAGAACTGCAGGCAATAACTTCTACACCAGGCTGTGAAAGATGCCCAGTTTCAGATGCTTCCCGGGGCTGCCACGTCCACTGCACTCAACCTGGAGGGAATGTAAGGGTCTTTCAAACCAACTAGCCCAAGGTATCTGAAGGATGCACCGGCCTAAAGAGAAAATCAATTCTAAGAAGCCAGGCAGAATGACCTGTAAAGGGCATTTGAACTAAAACGTGCGGTAAAACAAATGTTACCACAGACGCTGAAGGATGAATGGAAGCTGAATAATTTTTGCAAAAGTGCTTATGGGGTCTAAAGTACTCATTCTCCAAGTATATCTTTCAATATAGCGTCAGTAATTGTTTATCTTAGCTGTTGAATATTCCTGTAAATGTGAGAAAATAAGCTTATCCCTGTATCATTATCCCTACTTTCCTCCTCTCCTCCCTACTTCTTCCCCCTCCCCACATATATGCACACAAGGTCTCAGTAACTCAAGCTTGCACCTACCCCAGGGCCTTTGCACCAGCCATCTACATCTATCTTGAGTATGTTCTCCTCAGTTCTTCCCATGACTGGATCTGTCATCATTTAGGTCTCAGCCCAGGTTGAGTCCTCAAAGAAGCCTTCTCTAACTACCCATAAAATATATATATATATATATATATATATATTTTTTTTTTTTTTACTTATTTATTTGGCTGCCAGTTCTAAGTTATGAATGTGGATCTAGTTCTTCAATCAGGGATAGAACCCTGGCCCCCTGCATTGGGATCACAGGGTCTTAGTCACTGGACCACCAGGGCAGTCCCTCTAATCACCCATTTTACAGCAGTCAGTCTCTCCAGTCTCTCTACATGTACCTGTCTTCTCCCTGTTTGTGGTGGTTTAATCACTAAATTGTGTCCAACTCTTGAGACTCCATGGACTATAGCCCGCCAGGCTCCTCTGTCCATAGGATTTTTCAGGCAAGAATCCTGTAGTGGGTTGCCATTTCCTTCTCTAGGGGATCTTCCCAACCCAGGGATCAAACCCGAGACTCCTGCACTGCAGGCAGATTCTTTACTGACTGAGCTACCAGGGAGTCATGACAAGGTTCTATTTACCTTGTCATATTTATAACTATTGGAAAATATCTCATATATTTGTTATTTTGCTTACTGTCTGAATCCCTTCATTGGAATGTAAGCTCCTTGAAGACAGAAACTCTGTCTTATTCACCACTCTCTCCTAAATACCTAGTTCATGCCTGGCTCAGTTTAGGTGTCCAGTAAATATTTGATGAGAGAATAAATAATTCTCAAAACAGTCATAAAGCTATGGCCATGTAGCCTTAGCCCTCCTGCATGGACCACAGCATCATGGCCAGGGAACCCTGTCTAACTGGTACCTGCTACCTTAAGTACTAGGGAGAGGCCAAGAGGGAAAATAGAGCTATAAGAGATGACTTAGAAGCTTACATTTCTAGATAGCCAAGAATATTATAGGATTCATTGGTCGGCGACTCCTCTATATACTGTCTTCCTTCTCTGCCTATTAAAAAGAGGGGAGAGATACTAGAGATACAGAACCATCACCTACCAGGAATATCAGGTATATCCCTGTCTGAGGTTTCCAACAGAACCAATTCTTTGTACCATGAACTAAAACCCAGGCTCCTTATACCTGGTTCAGCTAGACTCAGTGAGAACACAGAGTTCCAATTTACAGCTTTGTGGGAAAAGAAAGCTGGTTATGGCATAACCATAAGACATGATGCCTTCTTCCTTGACCAAAAGAATATACCCACTTCTTTTCACAGTGCCTGCTGAGACTCAAGTCCACAGAACTTTACCAATCACACTGTAGACCCGACACTGCACTAAGAACATTGCCACAGAGGACGCTGATGGGAGCAAGAGTCAGCAAGCTCAACACCACCAACTTCACAGTAAGAGACAAAAGACAAACATATGTGCATACAAGGCTGACTGGAAATATCAGAAAAGGCTCAGAGGGGGCTCACCCCAAGAATCACTTATTATAGGAACAAATAATCCACTTAGAAGACAAGATGCAGAAGGCAGATGGAATCAGTGATAATAAATGTATGTGTTCCCTATAATCTGAGCCATGGAAGACACTGAATAGTTAACTAGAGAATGGGGGATAAAACAGCATATAGTAACAAACCATGATGAATGGGAGAACAAACAAATATTTCCCCCAATATCTTCTAACGTGTCAGGCATCATCCTAGTTACCCCCGTTATGTCTACATGGGTGTTTAATTCTTATAATAACCATGTAGGGTAAAAATTCAACTTTATCCTTGTTTATACACATGAAAACACGGGAGGCCAGAGAGATGTGACTAAAAAATATATGAAGGGGACATGTCAAGACTGGAACCCAAATCCCGAGACTCAGTAGACAGTTCTCTTTTTATTTCCCCACAACCATTTCCTTGATCAAGATCTCACAGAACCCATCTTTGTGAGACAGAAAACCACACATCAAATGAGTTTTCCAGATCTAATGTTTTTGGTGAAAATGACATAAACCTTCAAATTAAAAACAAACAAAACAAAGGATGTAATCCAGGAAAGATACAGATCTCAGAAGGCAATTTTTTCTCCAGATGGTGTAGAAATAATGATACTCGTTTTGACTTATATCATTTATTTTTCAGAAATGTTTGTTACAAATATCCACTGGAAAATATCTAACTCGAAACAAAACAAGACTAAAATAAATATTATCACTGGTTGCTTACCAAAATTTTCTAGGATGACTAAGAGAATTTACTTTATAAAATGTGTTGCCAGCTTCTTCGAATAGACTGGAGCAAATGTAAAAAACATACTTTAGTGGTGCTCTGTGTATGTATCCTCACAGATATGTGCTTATCCATGGTCTGCTATCCACCTTACTTTGAAATCATATGAAACTATGGCCATTTATAACCACACTGTCAGATTACAATTAGCATTATATGCTTAACCATGCCAATTCTTCTTCAATCCCTAGAAAAAGGCAAACCCTTCTATGTGAAATCACATGTGGTGACCCCAGCAAAGGCCTTTAGAACACTTTATTTGTGCTCTAAGAGTTTTTATATCATCCTCCTTTTCTTTGCATATTGTTCAGTTTTTTCAAAATAGTAAGAGAGCAGACAGGCCCAACGGGACCAAGTTTGAGTGGAAGGACCAGCATGCTGATGAACTCATCTCCACAACTTCCTGAAATCCTGATGCTTCCTCTACATATGATTTTCAACATTTAAAAATGTATTCAAAAAAAAAAATGTATTCATATGGGACTTTCTGGGTTGCTCAGTGGTAAAGAATCTGCCTGCCAATGCAGGAGACACAGGTTAAATCCATGACCCGGGAAGATCCCACATACAGTGCAGCAACTGAGTGCATGTGCCGCAACTATTGAGCCTATGCTCTAGAGCCCGGGAGCAGCAACTACTGAGCCCTCGACGTGCTCGAGCCCGTGCTCCTCAACAAGAGGAACCACCGCAATGAGAAGCCTGCTCGCTGCAACAGAGAGTAGTCCCCACTCGCCAAAACTATAGAAAAGCCCGCACAGCAGTGAAGACCCAGCACAGTCAAAAATATACAAAACTAAAATTATTTTTAAAAAGTCATTCACATGCATCTAAAAACAACATTTTGATTTCCTTGAGACAATCAAGAATTTCAGTATGGTTTATTTGCAATCATATAATTCTTAGGAGAGACAGATATGAGAGAGAAATGCAGGAAAAATTCCATACTTGGAATGATTTCCCCGATGACAGCACTTTCTACTCCCTCTTTATTTTTTTTTTTAAAATAAACTCTTATGTTATTCATTTCATTCAACAAATATTTATAGAGCATCTTCTACATAACAGGTTCTGTTTTAGGGATTGAGATTATAGCAATGGCCAAAATAAAGTCCCTGCTTTGTGGAGCTTACATCACAGTAGGATACATCGTGTTGGTGTGTAGGTTGGAGAAATGACAAGCAGACAAGTGCAGCCGTAGTCAAGAGGGAAATCTGATCAAAATGATGGGAGACCATGTACAACCGTGGGGGCCAGAGTGAGGATTTTGGATTATATTCTGAGACAGAAGAAAAGCCACTGGAAAGTTTTAAGCAGTGGAGTGATAGTGAGTTATGTTTGGAAAGACCACCCTGGCTACTGTAAGGGGAACAGACTTGAGAGGGCAGAAGTAGAAACTGGAATCCAGGCTATAACAAGTTACTTAGATCACTAATGATGGTGACTTGGTTAGTGTGATAGAGGTGGAAGAAGGAAGAAGAGAACGGGCTCAGGGCTTATTTTGAAAGTACAGTTGACAAACTTGCTGATGGATTTAATGTGAGTGAGGAAAATATAATCAAGAATGACTCCAAGATTCTTGGCCTGGGCAACTGGGTAAATGGTGTGCCATTAACTAAGATCACGAAGATTATGAAAGAAAGCTTTGGGGAGAAATCAAGACTTTTGTTTTAAATATATTAAGTTTGAATGCCTATTAGACATACAAATGGCAGTGTCAAGGGGTATTTGGATATATAAATCTGGAACCAAGGAATTCAGAGCAAGAATCACCATCCATGTATATACAGCTGATATTTAAACCCATGGGGGGACTTTCCTGGCAGACCAGTGGTAAGACTCCAAGCTTCCATTGCAGGGGGCATGGGTTCAATCCCTGCATGCTGCATGGTATGGCCAAAATAATAATAATCAGATCAGATCAGATCAGTCGCTCAGTCATGTCTGACTCTTTGCGACCCCATGAATCAAATCACGCCAGGCCTCCCTGTACATCACCAACTCCCAGAGTTCACTGAGACTCACGTCCATCGAGTCAGTGATGCCATCCAGCCATCTCATCCTCTGTCGTCCCCTTCTCCTCCTGCCCCCAATCCCTCCCAGCATCAGAGTCTTTTCCAATGAGTCAACTCTTCGCATGAGGTGGCCAAGGTACTGGAGTTTCAGCTTTAGCATCATTCCTTCCAAAGAAATCCCAGGGCTGATCTCCTTCAGAACGGACTGGTTGGATCGCCTTGCAGTCCAAGGCACTCTCAAGAGTCTTCTCCAACACCACAGTTCAAAAGCATCAATTCTTTGGTGCTCAGCCTTCCTCACAGTCCAACTCTCACATCCATACATGACCACAGGAAAAACCATAGCCTTGACTAGACAGACCTTTGTTGGCAAGGTAATGTCTCTGCTTTTGAATATGCTATCTAGGTTGGTCATAACTTTCCTTCCAAGGAGTAAGCGTCTTTTAATTTCATGGCTGCAGTCACCATCTGCAGTGATTTTGGAGCCCAGAAAAATAAAGTCTGACACTGTTTCCACTGTTTCCCCATCTATTTCTCATGAAGTGATGGGACCGGATGCCATGATCTTAGTTTTCTGAATGTTGAGCTTTAAGCCAACTTTTTCACTCTCCACTTTCACTTTCATCAAGAGGCTTTTGAGTTCCTCTTCACTTTCTGCCATAAGGGTGATGTCATCTGCATATCTGAGATTATAATAATAATAATAATAATAATAAAAACCATGGGACAGATACAAACAAAGAGAATAGTAAAGAAGTTTCTCATTGACTGAAAGAATTAACATTGTTAAAATGTCTATACTACTTACAGAAATCTATAGATTCAATGAAATGCCTATCCAAATTCTAAAGGCATTTTTCACAAAAACAGAATAAATAATCCTAAAATTTGTATGGAACCACAAAAGATCTTGAATAGCCAAAGCAATTTCAAGAAAGAAGAAAGCTAGAAGTATCATATGCCCTGACTTCAAACTACATTGCAAAGCTATAGTAATCAAAACAGTATTTTTGTTGCTGTTGCCATTCGGTTGCTAACTGATGTCCAACTCTAAGGAAGCTCTATAAACTGCAGCATATCAGGCTCCTCTGTCCTCCACTATCTCCTGGAGTTTGCTCAAACTCATGTCCATTGAGTCAGTGATGCCATCCAACCATCTCATTCTCTGTCATCCCCTTCTCCTCCTGCTCTCAATCTTTCCTAGCATCAGGGTCTTTTTCAATGAGTTGGCTCTTCACATTGGGTAGCCAAAATATTGGAGCTTCAGCTTCAACATCAGTCCTTCCAATGAACATTCTAGGTTGATTTCCTTTAGGACTGACAGGTTTGATCTCCTTGCAGTCTAAGGGACTCTCAAGAGTCTTCTCCAGCACCACAATTTGAAAGCATCAATTCTTTGGCATTCAGCCTTCTTTATGGTCCAATTCTCACATGTGTATATGACTACTGAAAAAAACATAGCTTTAGTTCTGTAGACCTTTGTTTGCAAAATGATGTCTCTGCTTTTAAATACACTGTCCAGGTTTGTCATAGCTGTCCTTCCAAGGAATAAGCATCTTTTAAGTTCATGGCTGCAGTCACCATCCACAGTGATTTTGGAGCCCAAGAAAATAAAACAGTATAGTATTGGCACAAAAAGACACATGGAACAGAATAGAGAGCCAAGAAATAAACCTCTGCAAACATGGTTAATTAATTTATGACAAAGGAGCCAAGAATATACAATGGGGTAAAGGGAGTCTCTTCAGTAAATGGTGTTGGGAAAACTGGGCAGCCACATGCAAAACAATGAAACTAGATCCCCTATCTTACACCATACACAAAAATATTAACTGGAAATGGATTAAAGAGAGGAGGAGACGCAGCAGCAGCAGCAGCATGATGTCCCAGAAGCCAAGCCAAGTAAAGGAAATGAATCAAGGATCAACTGTGTCAAATGCTAGTGAGAATGCCTGAAAGATGAAAACTGAGAACTGGCCCCTGGACTCAACAAAGCAAAGGTCATTAGTAATCTTGAAAAGATTGGTTTTGGGGGAGGCTGGGAACAAGAGCCTCATCACAGTGGGCTGAGAAGAGAATGGATGGTGAGTTGAACACAGTGAGTGGGGATTTAGATATGCCCTTTGAGTTGAAGGAAACACAGGGTAGCCAGAGAGGAAATGTGAAGTCTAAAGTTGATTTTCAAGATAAGTATTATTCCAGTTTTAATGCTGATGGGACGTGGAGAGAGAGAAATTTAGGAGGAAAGAAAGGCGTGAGGAATTTGAAGAGGTGAGAGTAAGTGGGATCCAGTGCACAAATTAAGCACTGGCCTTAGATAGGACCAGGGGGAAAATGAGTAGAGGTAGAGTTGACAGGGTTGTTAGTGGGAAGATGAGAAACAATCTCTTCTGATAGCCTCCATTTTCTCAGTGAAGTCTGAGAAAAGTTCAACAGGAAAGAGCAGAAAAGAAGTATCAAAAGTTAGAGAAAGAAGAAGATATGAAATTGTTATTTCAGAGAGGTGATGCTGGGCAGGACTGAAGGCATTCAGGTTAAGATTATAAACATAAATTTAGACAGTATATGTTGTATTTTAGTGAAAACCAGAGTGGACAAAGAGTTAGGCTTAATTAGTATAGAGGTAACCTCAGATATGCAGATGACACCACCCTTATGGCAGAAAGTGAAGAGGAACTCAAAAGACTCTTGATGAAAGTGAAAGAGGAGAGTGAAAAAGTTGGCTTAAAGCTCAACATTCAGAAAACGAAGATCATGGCATCCGGTCCCATCACTTCATGGGAAATAGATGGGGAAACAGTGGAAACAGTGTCAGACTTTATTTTTCTGGGCTCCAAAATCACTGCAGATGGTGACTGCAGCCATGAAATTAAAAGACGCTTACTCCTTGGAAGGAAAGTTATGACCAACCTAGATAGCATATTCAAAAGCAGAGACATTACCTTGCCAACAAAGGTCTGTCTAGTCAAGGCTATGGTTTTTCCTGTGGTCATGTATGGATGTGAGAGTTGGACTGTGAGGAAGGCTGAGCACCAAAGAATTGATGCTTTTGAACTGTGGTGTTGGAGAAGACTCTTGAGAGTGCCTTGGACTGCAAGGCGATCCAACCAGTCCGTTCTGAAGGAGATCAGCCCTGGGATTTCTTTGGAAGGAATGATGCTAAAGCTGAAACTCCAGTACTTTGGCCACCTCATGCGAAGAGTTGACTCATTGGAAAAGACTCTGATGCTGGGAGGGATTGGGGGCAGGAGGAGAAGGGGACGACAGAGGATGAGATGGCTGGATGGCATCACTGACTCGATGTACGTGAGTCTCAGTGAACTCCGGGAGTTGGTGTTGGACAGGGAGGCCTGGCGTGCTTCGATTCATGGGGTTGCAAAGAGTTGGACACGATTGAGCGACTGATCTGATCTGATTCTATAGTATATTAGAATTAGTATAGAGGTCTTCCGAAGGGTATGAGTATTTCAAAAAGCAAGAAGTTGAGTGTATATACAAAGTTGCTATTATCATAATGGACCATGGACTCAGTTTGGGGGTCTTCATGTGATCAAAGTGTTTTTGGAGTAGGGATAATAGAATAAATGACCTATAAATACAGGAGGTGGAAGATACTTAAAGTCATGACTTTGGAAGAGGGGATGGCGTAACTGGTAGTATCAGGTGTAAGGTAAGCCAATTAGAATGGGTTGCTGAAGTAGGACGGAAGAAAAGATCCTTCGGGGAGGGCGTAACCCCAAGAAGTTAGAATGTTGGACACATTATCTACCTGGGGTAATGAGATCATCAAGAAGGATTATAAACATAAGGTGGACAGAAATGAAGTCAGGAGCCTAGCAGAGACCAGGAAGTTGAATGATGACCATAGGTCTGATTTCCTCCAGTTTAGTTTCTATATTTTCCCTCTCTAATTAGAGATTAACTCTTGCTTCTGAGTGAAACTCAGCATCTAAATATGAGTCTGCTGCTGCTGCTGCCGCTAAATTGCTTCAGTTGTGTCAGACTCTGTGCGACCCCATAGACGGCAGCCCACCAGGTTCCCCTGTCCCTGGGATTCTCCAGGCAAGAACACTGGAGTGGGTTGCCATTTCCTTCTCCAATGCATGAAAGTGAAAAGTGAAAGTGAAGTCACTCAGTCGTGTCCGACTCTTAGCAACCCCATGGACTGGAGCCCACCAGGCTCCTCCATCCATGGGATTTTCCAGGCAAGAGTACTGGAGTGGGGTGCCATTGCCTTCTCCGAAATATGAGTCTAGGCAGTAGTAATTGAAAACAAATCCATATGCTGGAATAAATAACAATAATCTGTTTCATGTCCCTACACTCGACACTTGGGCTTCCCTGGTAGCTCAGCAGTAAAGAATCCACCTGCAATACAGGAGATGCAGGCTTGATTCCTGGGTCAGGAAGATCCCCTGGAGAAGGGAATGACAACTCATTCTAGTTTTCTTGCCTGGAAAATGCTGTGGATAGAGGAGCTTGGCAGGCTTACAGTCCATAGGGTCACAAAAGAGTGGGACATAACATAGCAACCACACAACAACAACAAGTAAACTAGACACTTGGATCTTGGCCTACTGCAAGCAGGTCTCCTAAAAAGACCACCTATCAACAGTCTTTTCTGCTAGTGTTGGTACAAGTTATGCCCCTTCCCCTTTCTCACATCCTCTGATACAAATGAAACTCTCTGTAAATTTTTCTTCAAATGTAGCCTCTTAATGGCATCCTTGTTCTTCTTCCCCCAACCATGTTGCTGCTCCCATGGCCTCCTATGTAAAATTCTGAGCCTCCACTGCCTAGGTGGTCATATTTTAGACCAGGTTTATCCATTCCCAAAGTTGATTAGAGCAGAGAGTTAAGCAACTGAGTCAAGGACAAGAAGTTAGGAGAGAATTTGACAGTGGGTGGTGGATCTGGAAGAAACTGGTTGGGCTGCAGCTGAGACTTGGCAATGAATAAGATTCCAGGAGTGCCTGTGTTGAAGTCTACCTTCTGGTTTTTGCCTCCATGAAGCTTCACACTGTCATGACTCCTGTTCTTGAATTTCCAGGGGATTCTTCTTTCTTTGCAATAAATCTTCTTTTCATTTGAGCTAGTTTGAATGGATCTTTATTCCTCACAACCACAAAAGTCTAATTCCAACAGTACCAGTATGAACTATGACAAACCTGAAAAGCGAAAGTGAAGTCGCTCAGTCGTGTCTGACTCTTTGTGACCCCAGGGACACCAGGCTCCTCCATCCATGGGATTTTCTAGGCAAGATTACTGGAGTGGGTTGCCATTTCTTTCTCCAGTGACAAACCTAGACAGTGTATAAAAAGCAGAGACATCCCTTTGCCAACAAAGATCCATATAGGCTACTACTGGTTTTTCCAGTAGTCATGTACAGATGTGAGAGTTGGGCCATAAAGAATGCTGAGCGCCAAAGAATTGATACTTTTAATCTGTTGGAGAAGGTTCTCAAGAGTCCCTTGGGCTGCAGGGAGACCAAACCAGTCAGTCCTAAAGGAAATCAACCCTGAATATTAATTCAGAGGACTGATGCTGAAGCTGAAACTTCAATACTTTGGCCACATGATGCAAAGAGCTGACTCAGTGGCAAAGACTCTGATGCAGGGAAGATTGAGGGCAGGAGGAGAAGGGGATGACAGAGGATGAGATGGGTTAAACATCATCACCGACTCAATGGACATGAGTTTGAGCAAATTCTGGGATATAGTGAAGGACAGGGAAGCCTGGTGTACTGCAGTCCATATGGTCACAAAGTGTCGAACATAACTTAGCAACTAAACAGCAATAACAAACCAGTATGAGAAGGAGGGGGGAAAATGCTCTTTAGTAAATCATCCCATGGGGATGGTCATGAACTGCCCTAACAAAGCAAGCAACTTGTGGGACAGCCTTGAATGAGAAAATGATGAAAAAGATAACTTCATTATTTGACACCACACACACACACACACACAATCTGACAATACGGTCCCCACTGAACTGTATCCTTGAGATGACATAGTTTTCGAGAATAAGTTGTATTTTGAAGGAACCATAGAAATCATTATTAGTGATACATATACATACACTTACACACATATTCAACGAATCTAGGGCTTTTAAGTTTTATTAAGACAAGACACAAAGCCCACAGGAATTTCCCAGGGTCACAGTAATTTTATTACTGACTAAAGAAATATGCTTCTCGGATAAGGAAAAACTAATCAAAACCAACAACTAGTTTCAAATCTTACTACCCACATCACCTCACACAATTCATGTTTCTGAATCTCAGATACCTCACCATTAAAAGAGGTGAATGTGCTCAATCACTCAGTCACGTCCTCCTCTCTGCAACCCTATGGACTGTAGCCCATCGGGCTTCTGTGTCCATGAGATTTCCTAAGCAAGAGCACTAGAGCAGGTTGCCATTTCCTACTCCAGGAGATCCTCCTGACCCAGGGATTGAATCTGAATCTACTGTGTCTCCTGCATTGGCAGGCAGGTTCTTTACCTCTGAGCCACCTGGGTATATACATGTTTATATACAAAGCTACATGGCCTCAAGTGGTGTCAGTTCAGTTCCATTCAGTTGCTCAGTCGTGTCCGACTCTTTGCGACCCCACGGACTGCAGCATGCCAGGCCTCCTGTCTATCACCAACTCCAAAATTTACCCAAACTCATGTCCATTGAGTCGGTGATGCCATCCAACCATCTCATCCTCTGTCGTCCCCTTCTTCTCCTGCCCTCAATCTTTCCCAGCATCAGGGTCTTTTCAAATGAGTCAGTTCTTTGCATCAGGTGGCCAAAGTATTGGAGTTTCAGCTTCAGCGTCAGTCCTTCCAATGAACACTCAGGACTGATCTCCTTTAGGATAGACTGGTTGGATCTCCTTGCAGTCCAAGGGACTCTCAAAAGTCTTCCCCAACACCACTGTTCAAAAGCATCAGTTCTTCTGCACTCAGCTTTCTTTATAGTCCAACTCTCACTCAAGTGGTGTATATACATGCATATAGGCAAGGTCCTTTGTCACCAGACTTCCTCTGTGCATTTTCATCACTAAAGTAAATCCTGGCTAGTTTAAGCTCTACTTTGACTTAGTGATTTTTAAAAACAATGTTTTTGTTTACAACAATTTCACCTTAAAGTTGTGACTCTTACTTTGTGTTGTAGGAAACTGTACTTGCTTAGTGTTTGTTACAGAAGTCTGAGATCAGCATCTTAGTACCATTCAAGTCACTATGAAGACACAACATAGCAGATCTGAGACTGCTATTCTTCGAGCTCCAGTTTCACCCCGGTTTGGATGAAACATATGATTTCGAACGATTTCCACAAATGAGGTGTTCACAGATATATACAGAATACATATATTTACAGGGTTTTACTGAGTGAACTGAACTGAACAGATATTTAAATGAAATAAACTATATTAAACATTTAGCCCCTTGTCGGGCACATAAAAAGTATTTAAAAACATCACTTTCCACCCTTTAGTGTAAATGTTCTTACTTTCCTCATAATTAATAAATAAATATACTCATTAACCAAAAGCATGAACTATCTATTCTGTATTCATTTTAAAGCAATATTTAATTTAAAAAATTTTTTTAGAAATCATAAACCTTAGTAAGGACTCTTGTTCCATATTAAGTGCTCAATTCATAAATCAAGAGATAATTTATTTTATTACTTTTTGATTTTCTGCTTTTCCAAGTGATAGAGAGGATTTTGAAAAAAAAAAAAAAAAAGTACATACACAAAAAATAATGCATATATTCCTAAAGAAAAAAATTAAGTCTTCCTTGCTGACAAAGTTAAACTATATATTTCATTTGTTGTTAATTCTTGATTACTAAGTAATTCTTTGGAGAGATAATATCTGTTCTACTTTATTATTTTATTTACTTTTTGAAATGAGGCTTTTAGTTTTATTTTTTTCTTTTAATTCTTTTTATCTTTTGACCGTACAGCCCATTTCTCCCACCCAATGACCCCCACATCTGGCAATCACCAGTCTGTTCTCCGTATCGATAAGCTGTTTTTTTGTTAATCTGCATATAAGAGAGATCACATTGTATTTGTCTTTCTGACTTATTTCACTTAGCATAAGGCCCTCAAAGTCTATCCATGTTGTCACAAATGGTAAGATGTCATCCCTTTTTATGGCTAAATAATATTGTATATAATACTATTGCATATATATTCATATATATATATACACACACATATATATATGCTGGCTTAGACGGTTAGGCGTCTGTCTACAATGTAGGAGACCCGGGTTCGATCCCTGGGTCGGGAAGTTCCCTGGAGAAGGAAATGGCAATCCACTCCAGTACTATTGCCTGGAAAATCCCATGGACAGAGGAGCCTGGTAGGCTACAGTCCATGGGGTCGCAAAGAGTCAGACATGACTGAGCGATCTTCACCATAATGTATATCATAATTTCTTTACCCATTCACCCAGCAATAGACATTGAGGCTTTCCCCTATCTTGGCTGTTGTAAACAGTGCTGCAATGAATATGGTAGTGTGTTTATCTTTTCATGGTAGTGTTTTTGTTTTCTTTGGATAAATACCCAGACGTGGAATTGCTGGATATGATAACTTTATTTCTAATCTTTTGAGGAATCTCCATACTGTTTTCCATAGTGGCTGCACCAATTTATTCTTTTAAAAGCACAGAGTATGATAGAAATAAAAGACATATACTCTCCTTTTATGGAGCTTACAATTGAGTTAGGATGTCAAAAATTTTCACAGAAAACAAGATTTGAAACTCTAATATATTCATATAACAAACTTGAGGATTTTATAATATTGCTAAAATGAAAATCTTTCAATCAAAAAGATTACCAATGCCCACCACCTTAACCAATCAACTGTTTTCATTTATCTATGCTCTATCCTGATCCATATATACACATGTTTATAATTTCATGTTCTGATTTTATTGCTTTGTTGTTGTTCAGTCACTCACGTCACGTCTGACTCTTTGTGACCCCATGAACTGCAGCACACCAGGCTTCCCTGTCCTTCCCATCTCCCGGAGCTTGCTCAAACTCATGTCCGCTGAGTCGGTGATGCCATCCAACCATCTCATCCTCCGTCATCCCCTTCTCCTGCTGCCTTCAATCTTTCCCAGCATCAGGGTCTTTTCCAATGAGTCGGCTCTTTGCATCAAGTGGCCAAAATATTGGAGCTTCAGCATCAATCCTTCAAATGAATATTCAGGGTTGATTTCCTTTAGGATTGACTGGTTTGATCTCCTTGCAGTCCAATGGACTCTCAAGGGTCTTCTCCAGCACCACAGTTCGAAAGCATCAATTCTTCAGTGCTCAGTCTTTTTTATTGTCCAGCTCTCACATCTGTACATGACTACTGGTAAAACCACAACTTTGACCAGACAGACCTTTGTAGGCAAAGTAATATCTCTGCTTTTTAATATGCTGCTTAGATTTGTCATTGCTTTTCTTCCATGGAGCAAGCATCTTTTAATTTCATGGCTGCAGTCATTGTCCACAGTGATTTCAGACCCAAGAAAATAAAGTCTGTCACTGTTTCCATTGTTTCCCCAACTATCTGCCATAAAGTGATGGGACCAGATGCCATGATCTTCATTTTTTGAATGTTGAGTTTTAAGCCAGCTTTTTCTCTCTCCTCTCTCACCTTCATCAAGAGGCTCTTTAATTCCTCTTCGCTTATGGCCATAAGAGTAGTATATCTGCATATCAGAGGTTATTGATATTTCCCCTGGCAATCCTGATTCCAGCTTGTGCTTACTATTATACAAAAATTGTTATCAGTCGAATATCTTCAAAATTATCATTTAATTTTTAATTGTTATCAATTAATAAAAGCACAATATATTAAGCAAACTAGTCATTCTTCTACTGTTAGACATTGAGGATGCTTTTCCCTTTATAAATAATGCTGCAATTAATTTAATCAGTGCACTGGTCATTTTGTAATGTTTGTTTAATTTTAGATTTTATTACTTTTCCCTATATCCGGTTTCCCCAGAAATAAAGAGTTAAAATAAGAATGTTGTTCTTAGAAAGACTGATTACTTATGATCTCTTTAGTATACCTTGTATGAAAAAAACTAGATTTTTTATATTGATGACTTTAGTATGTCTCTGACTCAACTGGATTGCTTCCTATGCCCAAAGTTAGTCTTTTTGTACCAACTGTCAGATCAGTAGAAGTTTAGCGCAGCAAGAGAGAACTGGTGATGGATGGAGACAGTAGGAAAGGCAAGCGAAGAAGGTGAAACTTGACTCAGGCATTGGAAACATACCTCAGAGAAGAGGGATTCTACAAATAAGGAAAGCAGTTTCAGAGAAAATACTGAAGTATATGATGAAGCAGTGTGACTCAAAGAACTGGTTCCCTGAAGGAGGCAGAAGTATCACTGGGGAACAGCTAAAACAACCTGAAAGAGAAGAGAAGGATCTGAAAGCCAGATGTAAAAACTGAGACTTCTCAAATCGAAATTAATTCAAGGTCCCAGTCATCAAATCAGATGAAACATTTAAATGGACTTTTTGGTAAGTCTTCTCTGGAGATAACTTCAGATACAAAATCTACCTGACAGATGAAGAGAAACTTCTTACTCCTTTCCAAAGAGAACACTTAGCAGACATCAGATGGTGAAGGACATGACAGACATGGCGAGTGAAAGGGCCACCAACACTGGCCAGGACAGGCAACAATGATGTTGTAACTCCAGTGGCCAGTCCTCAAATTCAATGCCCAAATAGGGTAAATCTGTATCCGTTTGTCCAATTCAGCATATCACCTGACCAAATGTAGTCAGAGGTAAGGTGCAGCACATATTTCTTTGGTTGACCACAGTATAATGTCTTGGATCCAGATGAACTTTCTTTGCACAGTATTTATTATTCTAATAAACCAAATGGAATGTTTAAAGATGACTGGAGCAATCTGATTGGCAAACTTACAGGGCATTAATTTTTCCAAGGTGACTGGTGCATAAAAAGTGAAACTATAGCACTCATGTAAACAATCCATCTGCCTCATTTCCCTCCCCTAGGCACCTCTAATTTTCAGCTTATGTTAGCTGTAAGACGAGCTAATGTGTTTAGTGTAGAAAAACAGCATTATCCCAGACAGAACTTACTTTAAGAAAAAGAGGAAAAATTCTATAGCCATACAGATTGTTTATCAGTAGACACCCATGACCAATGACTAAAATGAATCATTACTACATTTCAGCAGACAGGTGAGCCCATGGCATGAGCATCTCAGAAATGAAATACTAACTTATTCTAAGCATCAAAAGTTCCACTTTAAGTGAGAAAACTGTGTGATAACTTTTGCACATTAAATATGTATACTTTTTAACTGATCCCAAAGAAATGACTGCAAATCAATAATACAGCCTGGTTGTCTCATTCTTTCAAAACAGGTTCCTCCCTGTGGGTACTCTGTAAATTTATAGAGTGATTGATTGTATTATGAGGCAAACAATTTATCAAAGAAGTTGGTTAAGTCAGATGTGAAAGCAGGACTTGGACTTATGAGCCAGAACCAAGAGACACAGACTCTTTCCTGTGGCCAAACAAAACGTCAATTTTTAATTATCTCCAGGGAATTATCTCACACTTATCTTTGGCAAATCTTGCTTTCAACTTCTTGCTGATGTTATTAACTCTTTCTATCAATTCTTTTCCCCCACTGTCTTTGAATTCATTCTTAAACCCAAAGGAGGAAACATTTTTTAAAGTAGTTGAAACAAATTCCTTAAGATATTAATTTTTTTAAGAAGAGAAATAAGAATAGGAAGAAAAATAAGAGCCAAATGGAGGAAGTGAAAGAGGAAGAAATGAAAAAGAGAGAGAATAGGAAGAATGAGGAGTACTAAGTGCAAAGGGAGGGTAAAGAAGGAAGAAGAAGAAAGAGAAGAAACAGTTCTATTTAGGATGATAAAGAGAATATTTCCAGGAGTGAAAGAATCAAGACAACAGAGAGGAATACGCTGGACTGTTTTCCACCTCCACCCAAATCATCTCTTGATTACTCAGCACCTAAGGAGTGCTTATAAAGCCGAATGGTATGCCTTGCATTCAAAGAGATGAGGGCTCTTCACAATGTTTATGCCATGATCCCTTTGGTGGTTTGATGAAACCTGTGGAAACTTTGTCAGAAAAATGTTTCCTAGTGCATAAAAAAAAAATACATAGGATCACAAAGGAAACCAATTCTATAGAAATCCAGTTTTCAAAATAACTTCTGAATAAGTAAAATATTAATAAATGTGCTTCTTAATCCTTTAAATAGCAAAATCTAGTGGTCGGTCTAATATAATTACTATAATGTCAAAGTAGTGATAAGTGTAAAGAATTATTCAAGAACAAATGAAATGTAATACTAAGTATCTATAGTTTAAAATCCCAGGTTCTGCTAATACTACTGAGGTGTGTGATCTACATTCAAAACTGAAGGAAAAGATCGATTTCATTAAAAGGTTAGTGAAAATGGAGATGTACTTTCTTTTACTCATCCAAGTTCACAGATATCCTGAATTCAGGGAGAAGAGGGTTCCATTGACCCTAGGATGAGAATCTCTTATCCTATTCTTATACAGAGTGAAAACAAGTAGAAGAGTCTCTTTTAATCTAGCAGCACACGAGATTCCACAAAATTATGCAGACCAAAGTTGCTGAGAAAACCGACAACTCTGAAGAAATATAGCTGAAGAAACAGCATGAAGTGGCACTAACTACAAAGGCTTCTTGGAAAAGGCAAGTCCTTTCCAAACTCTTAAAGAAATGCACCCACACTGGGGACGCTGACTGGCTGAAATACACAAGCCCCAGCTCACACCACACGTCAAGGTAAGATCTGGACACACTAGAATTAAATATAATTAAAACAATTCAAAACCAGGAGAAAATATGGATGCTTTTTTTGTTTGTTTGTTTTTAGTGATTGTTGAAACAGAGCAGGATTTAGCAGGGAACTTGAGGCTAAATAAATACACTCTGTCAAACATATGGCAAATACAGTGAAGTCAGGAAGAGGACAGGCTCCCCGGCCAGGCTGCCTAGGCTTCTGCCTCTTCCGTCTATACGACATTCTGTGCCTTAATTTCCTCAACAAGGAAACAGAGATAATATTACCTACCTCACTGATTTGTTGTAAAGAGAAAATACATACATATAAAACCGTTGACATGGTAGTTAAGTGCTAAAAATGTCTATTATTTATTACGGTTTCTTTAAAGGTCCTTTCAAGGCTAAAAGTAACTATAAAGGAAAGTACTGATATATTTGATTACACAGAAATTTAAGACTTTTAAATAGCATTGGTTCCATAAACAAAATTAAAAGGTAAATGAAAAATTAAGGAAAATAATTGAAATGAATATGAGAGACGAAAGATTAATGGTCTTACCTCAAAAAGAGTTCTCACAAATCAATATAAAAACACACACTAACATTCCAATAGACAAATGAACAAAAGACACAAACAGACGACTCACAAAAGACAAAATACACATGGAAAGTTTGCTCAAAAGAAGTTTTAATGATGTGAGAAAATACCTGAAGTAAACTGTTAAGTAGAAAAAAAACTGGACCAAAACTACATACAGCAGCCTATCAACTTGATAAAAACACGAATACATTGAAAAGAGAATGGAAGTCAGAATGTTAAAGGCGTCTCTGGATAGAGGGTTACGAGTACGTGATTTTTATATTCTTTATATTTTGCTGCCTTTGTGAATGGAGAATTTGACCAAGTTTACAACGGGAAACATTTCTTTTTAATAGACAAATAAAATAACACTGCAGTATTGCTTGGAATAGTGAAAAATTAAGAGTCCGGAGTCCTCTAAATGTCCATTTATAGCAAACGGGTTAGAAACATACATAATATGCATGCATATATTCAAATAACTTCAAATAAGCAGCTGTTATAACAGAATGAAGTATATTTTCTCTGCCATGTTTTAACATAAAACTAAACAAGTTACAAAACAGTTAAGTATAACCTCATTAAAAATATTATGTATATTTCTCCGCTATTTGCCAAAAGATGCGTGTGTGTGTGTGTGTGTGTGTGTGTGTGTGATGGAAGGAGAGATGGTGGATGAGAAGCAGGAGAATAAATTAGGGTCTGAGGGAGTATACTGCCTTTCCAGAGTCTAAGATAGGATCATTTTCAATGTATATTCAAAAATACATATCCAAGCTAGATTCACATCATTTTACATGGCTTCTGTTTCACCATCATATAATTTTTCAAGATCTGAACTTGAGGTCCTACACAGACAATTTCCCAGGAAAACCAGGACCTCACTGGGGTCTGAAGCTCAAAATGTCCACAGCTAAAATACAATAAACAATTTTTTTAGATTGTAATTTGCTTCCCAGGTGGCACTAATGCAGGAGACACAAGAGACGTGGATTCGATCCCTGGGTTGGGAAGATCCCCTGGAGTAGGAAATGGTACCCCACTCCAGTATTCTGGCCTAGGAAATTCCATGGATAGAGGAGCCTGGCACGCTATAGTCCATGGGGTTGCAAAAGAGTCAGACATAATTGAATACACATCTTTCTTTTGCTGTTTTCAAGTTTTAGCTGCTTGACTGTGAAAGTAAAAGTCACTCAGTCATGTCCAACTCTGCAACCTGTGGACTATACAGTCCATGGCATTCTCTAGGCCAGAACACTGGAATGGGCAGCCTTTCCCTTCTCTAGCAGATCTTCCTGACCCAGGAATCGAACCAGGGTCTCCTGCATTGCAGGGAGATTCCTTACCAACTGAGCTATCAGGGAATCCAGGTCTCCCACATTGCAGGCAGATTCTTTACCAGATGACCCACAAGTGAAGCCCTGCTTGACTA
The DNA here is from genome assembly GCF_019923935.1 of Bubalus bubalis. NCBI lineage: Eukaryota > Metazoa > Chordata > Mammalia > Artiodactyla > Bovidae > Bubalus > Bubalus bubalis. Next base: position 23,266,759 of record NC_059167.1, read on the forward strand.
TAGGTATATTCAATTCCTTCAGGCTGGAGGATTCAAAGACGAATTTAAGCCCTCTCTCTTTTGCAGAAGCAGCAAAAGACCTCTTAGAAATAAGAGACTCAGAAAGGAAAGCTATTGGCTATGAAAGATACTCCTTCTAAATTCTTGATAAAACCCAGTTCTTTCCCGAGCCTTTCAGGTTGTGAAGGCTTCCCAGGTCCATCTCTATGGGCATGAGCCTAAGGCAACATGGCTGAGTGAGAATGCCATTCAGTCACAACAGGCACTGGTGGTTTTCCTCTAACATTAGAAAATGAAGAATGTGTACAGAAATATATTAGCATCTCATCTTTAAACAACACTATTCTTTCTTGCCGTCAAAAACAGTACTGCACACTTTTATAAGGAGGGAGCTGAAAAAAGAACAGACCTAAAGTCTGAAAAAAAAATTCAGTAGGAAAATGAGCAAAGTTGTTGGGTCCAGCAGTCATGGAGGCAACTGAGGTTAGCTGATGTACACGGAGGAACGGATGTGGTGCTCACAGGACACTCCAGAGACTAGAGTCCATCATGGAAAAGGGTCTTCTTAAAACTTTTTTGTTTTTCTAAACATTAGAGTCAAATGACAACTCCTTCACATTCCTCCAAAAGCTTCCACGGGTTTTAAGCTATTTACTAGCATTTTAAAGAGAAAAGGCCAGAGTCCTCTCCCTTTTTGCAGCTACACTCCCTTTAAAAAACAAAAAAACACATGCTTGGCTCTTTCACCTTATGCTTTTAAGAAGGAATTTTAATGGGATGGAGCTTCTCGTGGTGCACAAACTTAGGAGGGAGGAGCAGAATAGTAAATTATATCTTGCAAAGATTCTCAGCCCACTGGCCACTGCCAGTGATGTTCTGTCCATAAACATAATCTGTCTTTAAGAAAGAAAGAAAAAAATGTCCTCCTTGAAAGGTACAGCAGAGAGAAGATGAATCACTTTTCTTCAGGATCTGTCATATAAGAACCAAGGACTCGTCAGTGACTGCAAACGGCAGGGCTGTGACAACTAGTCAAAGACACACTTTTTTTCCCCAGCATCTCTCTTTTCTCTGGAAGCATTTTCCTCCCAATTAATATAAGTTATGAGGCTGCACTGGAGATATCCATGAACTGACACTCAAGAACATTACTTGGCTTTATTATGTTTGAAAATCAAGGCAAACTGACATCTCTGGCTTGTGTCCATGAGGGGGGAGGCGCCAGAGCCTCTGGTCACCCTTTGCTACAGTCCGGCCACTGCAGTGGGGCTGGGCCCCCAGCTTGCCTCTCCCGTTTTGTTTTGCCAATATTCTACCCTCACCCCACAAATGCCCCCTAACCCTCAGTTGTATCTCATTATTTTCTTACTATTAGATCCCAGTCCTTCAGGTCTCTGGTTTTAAGATGTCATTTAAATACAGGTATAAGGCCCTCAGTGAAGGCTGGTCATCCCAAGGTTATGAGCAACCTTGGGCATACCCCAAAGGCCTGTTGCTGGAGAAAATTTGGGGGAAGATCTGGCCTATTTTGGGTAAGGCTTTTCTCCCTACAGACAAAAAAAAAATAAAACCATGGCCACTGTGCTTTTTTCATTTTGGAAATACAAATCTAGAGAATTCTGTATGATTCAAAAACATCTGATGAAAGGAGCTGACTACATTTTGGTTATGTCTTTAAAAAGTCAACTCAAGCTCTGCACCTTGAGCATTATACTGGGAAAACTAAGTTTCTTGATTCAGAAGCAAATATGGAAACAAGCCATGACTCATTTCTGTCATTGTTCTATTCCAGAAACTTAAAAGCATGGCCTGCTTACTGAGGATCCCACATAAACACGCAGAGACACATTTGCTGCTGTCCTAAGAGCAGAAGATATCACTTAATTGAAGGGCGTGAGAATAAAAGATGGGACAAATGGTGGCAGGGAGTGGGGAGAGGGGGTAGCGAGGAGTGATGAAAATAGCAAAATGATCATAAATAAATAATTCAGGATGGATGCTCAGGACAAAAGTGGAGCCAAGCCAGGCTATAGTTCCGAGCCTGCATCTCGGGTTATTTTGAGCAACACATTTATTCACTAAAGCACCAAAGCAGCTATTAGAGGAAACAATAAAGAGGTCCCTTCCCCCTGGAAATTTGAGTCTTGCTTTGGAATTTTTATGACATTTCATTCTTAACAAACAAGAAGGTCTCAACCCTCTTTGAGCTTCAAAGCCTCCCCATGGTGGTGGCCTGAGATGGATATCCCTGGCCTGATTTATGTATGTTGTTTCAGGTATTCTCAAAAGTCACATAGTTTATTCTTTATGAAAGACTGGTATCTCTGGAGGGCGAACAAACCAACAAAACCCCCAAATCCCTAAGCTGCAGACTTGCCCTGATTACTGTGACTCACCTGGGTCCCATCAACAAGGAGCCTTCACGTCACCAATGTCTTCCCTGAAAACTCAAGTCAGGGCCAGCACCCTCAGCTATAAGCTAAAAATACCCTGCGATTCCCAGTTGGAAAGTGGAGTAGGGTGTGGTGAAAGTACGGTAAACTGTAGTCCAGTTCATGCAACAAGTGGGTTCCTGAAAAGTCAAGGTTTAAATACTTCTTTTTTCTTCATTTTTGTAAATAGAATCATTTACAATTCACATCAGGGAGCATGCTATTTAATGAAAATCCGATTGTGGCTCCAGTTGTAAGGAATGCTTTTATAATGAAAATAAGACCTTCCTGTTTGATCCATTTTACACATTCAGACTTGGTTTCATTGGGATGCCTTGAGGCAGAGTATACTTAGAGTGCTATCACTAGACTTAAATATGGATTGTTTTGTTATAACGATATTCTTTTTCAGCAAAAAATCCGAAGAAGTATTTCTGCACTCCCAAGCTCATCCTCTTTACAACATGAAAGGGGAACGCCAGAGCAGCTCCATTTAGCACAGCACATCCTGTTGGCTCTGGAGGGGCTCAGGGCAATGGACACTTTGAGCACTGAGACTCCAGCAGAGCGTCACGGGGAAGAAACGGAGGCAGGGTCCCACAGACCACGTGGCAGCATTTCTAAACCCGCAAAACAGCTGAACCAAGATCAGGCTGCTGTTTCAAAACAAACACCCTTCTGTATACCTGAGTTAGTGAGGGCAGCATTTTCAAGCTTGGTCCAGCTTGGCCACTGCTGCCCCTTGACCACACCCGCTGACACCACGTGGGGACAAGGGCTCAGGCCTCTTTTCCCCAGACCCTCCCTGACCCACTGGCACACAAGGGCAAGAGTGCCAGCACCATTGGGTGTGTCCATCCAGATTTGCCATTTCAAAGCAGCTGCCTGCAGGCCTTGTCTACATGGATGCAATGGGGCATACAAATTAAAATGCTGGGGAGCTGGAAAAAAAAAGAAAGAGGGCAACCTTAACGACAGTATCTTGGAAGCATATGTTTTAGAATCACTGCAGCCAGCTCCCTGTCAAGAAAATATTGGCCAGGTTGGTTGGTCCAGTCTCATGCAACCACAGATGGTTTATGCCTCACAGTTCGGGTCCCTGCTCTGAGAGCAGCAAGAAACAAAGGCTATGTGCTATGCGGTGTAGTTATTCTGCCACCTAGCGTTACACATGGAAACAAACAAATAGCGTCTTTAAAAGCAGATGCGGTGTTAAAAGAGAAAAAAGAATCAAGAACACTGCTAAACTGCATTTTTTTTTTTCTTTCTTTCTTAAAAAGAGCATCCTTCATTTATGCTGGCATCCTGGGGAGGCATCACCAACAATCACAATAATCCTTTTCTCGTTTGAATGGAAAGACGGGGAGCATTAGGTCTCAAGTTCAGGATGTGAAGGAGAAATGAGGATAACCTCAAAAACCCATTTTAATGATTTTTAAAAGGTCGAGTCCCTCCATGGAAGGTAAATAGCACTAATAGAATAAAACAAGCCAGGAAGTAAAAACCATCTGGGCAGGCACAGTGTAGCCTCCATAAGGCATTATCACTTGTGTAATGCATGTATCAGCGGGTAATGAAATGAGTTGCGGGCTTAGAGTGAAAGCCCGGGTTTGAGACCCAACTCAGCACCCACCTGTGCTGGGTGAGTTACTCTGTATCGCTGAGCTTTGTTTTTCTTTTCTGGAAAACAGTTGTACTTATGCCTACTTTTCCTACTTTTACAAAATTGTCCAGAGGATCAGTTTGAACATGTATGCCAAGGCGTCCTGTCAGCTATAAAGCACTATGGAGACCATCTCTCCCACTCTGTTGTACCCTTCCTTGGTTGACAGCATCAGTTACGGAGCCCTCTGTGTGAAGGGCTTGCATAACCAATTTGTGTTTATTCTCAAAAAAGTATACTTCTAGGTGGCTCGGTGGGTCAACAATCTGCCTGCAATGCAGGAGACTCAGGAGATGCAGGTTCGATCCCTGGGTTGGGAAGATCCCCTGGAGGAGGGCATGGCAACCCTCTCCACTATTCTTGCCTGGAGAACCCCCATGGATAGAGGAGCCTGGTGGGCTACAGACCACAATGTCACAAAGAGTCGGAGACCACTGAAGCGGCTGAGCACAGCACAAATGCTTTTATGGTTATAAGAAGTTTTAAATTAGAAAATATTCAAATAGTTCATGCAACATAGGAAAATCTCCCCCACTAGAGTAGAGAAGGAATTTGCATTATCGTGTAAAATCAGGTTATTCCAAATGTGTCTCCTCAAAGTTACATTCCCTTGAGAATGATGAGGTTATCTTGATCAGCTGTTTCTACTAAAATCCATATATTCGTCCATGTTCTTAAAGTTATAGAGAATCTGAATCAAAATTTCCTACTGGGGGCACAGCTTTTGTTATGATAATAACCCAGGCATCAGGAAACTTAAGAGTTTTTCATTTCTGTTCCCATGCTAACTAAACGGTGTAACTTCAGGCAAGTTGCTTGTAGTTCTCAATTTCAGTTTCTGAAAGTGTAAAACGTAAGGGGCAAACAAAACTGCTCCTCCCAGTTCAGTGATGAAAAGCTGCTGTTCTGCTTTTGACAGTAAAATTTCAAGAAAATTTAGAGCTCGTGGTAGACCAGCTACAATGTGATCCTCAGAAAAGTCTTAAAAGCTGTGTAAGTTTTCAATCACAAGATATAAAGGACAGCATCAGGAGAGAGGGCCACTGTGGGATGGGGGTGTGTGTGCCCTCTATCAGAATTTTAAAGCTAATCAGCAACTACCACAGGCTAAAACAAACAGGCTGCGAGAAAATGCTTACCCAGCCACCTACCTAGGCTTTCAAAGTTCCAAAGAAAGACTTTGCTTCCATGCAGCTCTGAAAACACCCTTTGCTCTTTTTAGTAATATTTTTAACAACGCCAAGAAAAGAGTTCTATTTATCCAGATTTCCTCTCTCCCTACCAATGTCAACATTAGCAGGCAGGACGGCAAAAACAGCCTAGAGTTTTCCTGACATGAACGTCAGACCAAAGTCACACGGCAGAGGGGTCAGGCTTGGAACCTGAGTGCCAACAGAGGATACAAGTCCTGCCTGGAAAAACCTATGGATCTGTTTCTGAAATCTCAACCACACTGGGTTTACAGGCTCTTCTTCCCATGTGCAAGTGCCTGATTTTAAATGTTCCAGGTTCCCTCTCCCTTAGGAGAATGCCGGTGCCTAGTCTTGTAAAACTGCTCAGCCTTTGCTCATTCTCCCCCCGCTCACCGGCTGCTTGTTTGTGTGTATCCCGGCACATTTGGGCTAGTAAGATTCAGCCCTTTCCCTCCCCCACCCCGTCCACTGGAACCTCTACCCCCTGTATCAAAAGGATTTTTTCAGGCCTTTCCAATAATCTGCTGGAGGCCATGGAGACAGATCTAATCAGGGTTTTCATCAATCTTTCTCTGCTGGCCAAACAGAGTCAGGAGGCTAAATGGGAAGGTGCTGGATTCTTTTTTCTCCCTCAAGACACACTTCTGTCCAGAGAGTTCAGACCCACTGTGTGTTCCAGGGAGCTAATATTTTCCTGGGGAAAGTTCAGGGATTTCACATTTGCCCCAAACACATGAAGTTTTAAGTCTAAATTCCACAGAGCCTTTTAAAAGGAGGGGCCTAGCCTCGCCTTGGCTTACAACAGCCATGAGGGCTTGTTGTAGCTCATTCATTTTGGCAGTTTTCCAGAACAGCTGACAAACTGAAAAGAAGCACACTCTGTCCGTCCTCCCCGCTCCTTAAAGCCCCATGCCACCTCTCTCTCCCTACCCGCTGCCTAACGCCCACCACTCCACTCCCACCACTCCACTCCCGGGAGCGTAGATGCCCTCAGCATAACACATAGGTAAACACCACCCCTGGCCCAACTGCTCAGAGTTCAGGATCAACCTTGAACATTCCCCATTTGAGATTTCAAATGTAAATCATCGTTGGTCTAAATCAGACTGTAACATTAAAGCCCTACGTGAGAGCAGGATTTCACCTTTCGGGGAGGTGTGTCCAAGGTCAAAAAAATCTCCTTGGAGAGATGCCTCCATCCACTTCCAAACTGCCACTGTGTCTCTGTCCTTCTCGATAAGCAACAGGAAGGGATATATGGGGTAACTTCTGTTGTACAATTTGAATCAACTATTTGAGGCACACCCCCTCTGTGCTTGGGCACCCTTGTCAGAAAGCTGATTTGGGAGAAGGATGTAGGAAGCAACACATGCTACAAAATTACACGGAGGCTATAAAATCTGAACAACAGACTCCAAGTAGGAACCTAGGCCCCCATGTGAGGTACTCTGCCATGTATTATTAATACCTCAGGTATCGGATCAACCACAACTAGACATCACCTTGACTCTGAACGCAGCAGCAGCTCCAGCTCCCCAAATGGGCAAGCTGAGATGGGCAACCAGTTTATAAAGTCTTTTAGTAAGAACCATTTTCCTAGAAGCATTAAATTGATAACCACCCCAGTTTGCTGGACCCTACCCCGGCTGGGGCTCCTCTAAATCACAATTCAAGTGAGATCAAGACCATGATGACCAGGACAGGGCCTGACTATCCTAGAGAGGATGGAGGAGAAAGCGAGGACACAGGCCACGGTTCTGCACAGGTGTGTTCACCTTGGTGTCAATCGACACATCTTAGCTCTTTTGTGTTAGGACATTCATCTACCCAAATGTCAGAAGATTATTTTCTTTATGAAGTATGCCGATTAGTTGCCAAGGCAACACCTGTGCATCCACTTTTTCGCTATGGGAAGCATTCTAGGAAATCCATGTATGAGATCGGCCTAGAGATCACCCACCCAGTGGCTTGGAATGCAGTGTGACCAAAGGCATTTCCAGAGAGCTCACAAAGCACAATGGCCACGCATGGGTGGATTTGCTGGATGGATTAGACAAACCAACGGCAACCTTTCCTTCTTTTGTTTCCATCCCTTCCAGTAGATTGGCCTTGTTACCAATACTGATGCCAAGACTAGCAATTGCTTGCAACAAAGAATTGTTGTTAACCCCTACCCCCTGCTTCATTCACCCTAATTATTCTCTAACAATACAATGGCTTCAAAAAGCCTCCAACTGTCCAGCAGACACTATGGGCCAGAGGAATCACTGAACACAAGCAGCCTATCAATAAAAGACAATACTGAAGCAGCTTCTGTCTGAGTATTTGCCCCATCTTCTCTTAGACAATGGGAGAGAGCGCTCAGGGAATAAAAAGGAAGTTCTGCCCTTCAGATCTTTTGTTTGTCTGCCAGGGTTGTATTTGTTCCAAGTTCTTGGGCGTATCCTTTACCGCTCCCAAATACAGGAAAAAGCCTGCATTTCCTAGGAAATGTAGCTTCTATGTTTTTGATGAATTCTTATTGTAGCCAAGTCAGAGACTTCAATGAGGATTCTGGTTCAGATTTTTTTTTCTACTAAGGTCAAGTGCATTTCATGTACAGAGAGATGTGGGCCACTGAGTTAATTCATAACAACATTATAACATAAATAGTTCTCTCCATAACAGTTTAGATGACAGCATAGAGCCCACCAACGGATCAGCATTTTGTTTGGTTTGGCTTTTTTATTTTTTAAACAGATAACATGGGTTGACAGAGTAACTGAATAGCAAAGTAAGAGATTGGAAGCAGGCCATCATGAAAGAAAACCTGTTTAAGAAATTGAAACTGATATAATAATCTTGGCGGTTTCCAAACAGGGAGAAAATAAAGTCAGCAGAAAATTAAATGAGAGGAAGCCTCTCTTGATTACAAATCAACATATAATTAGATTGGGATGCACCCACAGTGATGAAATGCCAGCGGAAATAAAAGGTCAGTTGTTTCCAATACTCAATGCTGTCAGTTCCATGTTTAAGGAGAACAGACCCACATAGTAACCCAGAATCTCAAAGATATCCCAGAATAAAGGGGATTCATTATAGTCTATTTGAGTCATCAAGTCATATGTGTCCATATGTAAATGGAACATGGGACTAGGAATGTTTAGTGTGTCAATTACTGTAGAATAATCAAACCAATAAAAACTAAGGTTCCAAACCACACCATCTGCAAAGCTATAAATAAGTGAACAAAGGGAAATTAAATTCCCCAAGGAAGAAAAACGCCAGATTAAAAAAAAAAGTCAGTTAAGATTGAGACCTCAGAAAATACAAAATAACGTCAAACATGACAATTTATTGGTGATGTTGCTCAATAGTTCTTACATGCTAAATGACCTAGTTCAAAAGATAAACTATTAAAAACATGAAATAACATGCAGAAAGTTGCTGTTAGTCTAAAGGTTTATCTAAGTATATTTATAATCAGAAAAAAAAAATTTGAACACTGCTTTACAGAAAAAATAAAAAGAAACTTCAGTTTACCAGAACTTACAAAGGTTAAATAATGTGATCACCTTGAAAATCTGTCACTAACTATAAAGCAGTCATCATAGTAATAATTCTAGGCAAGTTTTTGGTGCATTTTGAAAAATTATAATGCCAAACAGATATTAGAAAGAGAAAGAGAGAGAAAGGTCATTGAATGTCATATGTGAATCAAAGCAATGGGTGATCTGAAAGCAACAAGTACTGATTTGCTTTAAAATTTCTGGTATAAATACTCCCAGCTTTTAGATGTAAATTAATTCTGAAGAACACCACTTACATCAACAATAGAGACAATCATGCATAAGGTACACATTATTTATAATACTGTCATTAGTTAGTAGATACTAAAACTCACTGACCAAAGGCCTCTGTAAGGAAGGATTCGATTTCTGGCTATGGGAGGATAGTCAGCAAACGGCATCCAACATTAACTCCTTCAGGGTCAGCTCCAGTTTTAGAGGCCTCCTTGCCTGAGGTCATGACCTTCCAGGAGTAGATCACACCCACACCCCTTAACTAAGGAGGCATCACAGGAGGGGGGAAGGAGTATAAAGTCCACAGCAAGTTCTAGAGTAAACCTGATTTTTAATTATTAATATAATGCTAGCTTATTATTAGTCTAGCGGAGGGATTTTTTTCTCTCTCTTTTTAAAATTTATTTTTAATTGAAGAATAATTTTTTATAGTATTGTGTTGGTTTCTGCCATATATCAACATGAATCAACCATAGGTATACATATGTCCCCCAGCATCAAGATATGATGCTTTGAACTGTGGTGTTGGAGAATACTCTTGAGAGTCCTTTGGACTGCAAGATCAAAGCAGTCAATCCTAAAGGAAATCAACTCTGAATATTCATTGGAAGGACTGATGCTGAAGCTGAAGCTCCAATATTTTGGCCACATGATGCAAAGAGGCAATTCACTAGAAAAGACTCTGATACTGGGAGGAGAAGGGGGTGACAAAGGATGAGATGGTTAGTTGGCATCACTGACTCAATGGACATGAGTTTGAGCAAACTCCGGGAGATACTGAAAGACAAGGAAGCCTGGGGTGCTGCAATCCATGGGGTCACAAAGAGTCAGACACAACTTAGTGACTGAACAACAATAACTCCCTTATGAATTTCTGTCCCACCTTCCACCCCATTCCGCCCCTTTAGGTTGCCATGGAGCACCGGTTTGAACTTCCTATGTCATACAGCAAATTCTAGTGGGAAGATTTTTTTTTTTAACTCTAAAACTTGCTACAGGGTTGACTGAAGCTCTGTTGGATCCAACTCTGTGTTGCAAAGAGTTGGCAATTCCTCCCTCTGTTCAATCCTGCCCCTTCCCCTGTCTTTTGCAAGTATTGATTGCCAACAACCTCTTGCACTGCGAAGTCCACTTCAGTGTATACTCTTCCGGAACCCAACCTGAAACAGTTAGCTGTCAAAAATTCACCCATTTGTTCAACACACAAGGCCTGTTCTAGATACTGGGGATTCAGTGGTGAATAAATCTTTACTCTTGCTGGACTTCAGTTCTAGTAGGGGAAAAGAATAAATTCACAAGTACATGTGATCAATGCAGACAGTGATAGAAATACCAGAAGAAAATGCACCAGGGTAACTGGGGTAGAGGGAGCACAGAGCAGGTGGGAAAGTGGAATGTTACTTTAGCTGAGGAGTTCAGGGAAGTATTTCTAGGAGATGACTTTCTAATCAAGACATGCCAGTGATGTGAAGGTCAACACTGAGAGCATTCTAAGCGGCTGTCTGCACTGTTGTAGGTCCAAGGGTCCTGGGGCAGGAACAGGTCTGGTACAATGAAGGGACTGCGGAAGGCCAGTGTGGTTGAAGTGTGGTATTACAAGGTAAAAGTCAGAGAAGAAAATGTGGACCAGCTCGCATATCTTCATTACTGGACACTTAGTAACTCAAAAGGTAGAACTCTTATTAACATGATTAAGAGCACAGGTTTGGGAGTAGACAACCTACTTTCAAATCCTGGCTCTACCTCTGACTAGCTGCTGACCTTGAGCAGGGTACTAACCTCTCTGAACCATATAGCTTTCATGACAATACACTGAAAGTATCTTCCTCATAAGGTTATCTTGAGTGTTAAGTGAGATAATGTTTAAAAAAACAGTTTAGCATGGTGCCTAGCACCTAGGAAGGGCTCAGTAAATTGTAGCTGCAATTATTATTTTTGACCCCAGCAACAGCACAGTTTCTAACATTCAGCAGGTACTCAGAAAGTGCAAGTTGGTGACATAAGATCAAATCCGGACTGTACATATACTCTGTCCTCCTCTGTTTAAACAGTAGAGGAAACTATCAAGTTCAACTGAGGAGACAAGAAAGTGACAAAGGAGCCTTATTTGTTCAACAAATATTTATTAAGGACTGACATGTAAGAAGAACTAAACTTCCTACCTCCATGGGACTTACAACCTAGAAGAGGAAAAGAAGTTGTGCTAATCATTCTCCAGCTGTCTATGACAAGAGCTATCCAGGCATAGACTAACTAGGATTCAGAGTCCGGAGGTGACCAGTAATCGCTCCCTTGAGGGTACCATCAAGGGTGATGGGGTTTCTGATGAGCAAAGATGGCAAAAGGGACTCATCCCGGGAAAACAGGGTGTACCAAGAGAAGTATAATGTGAAGACAGCAAATGCATCATTAGGGAATGTCTAGTCCAGGCTGGCTGGAAGACAGTTTATGCTGTGGAGTAGCGAGAAATAGGTCTGGAAAGAGCAGCGTGGAGCAGCCTGTGCCGGACCGTGTGGTGCTTAGTCACGTCCGACTCTTTGTGACCACATGGACTGCAGCATGCCAGCACTTTCTGTCCATGGGGATTCTCCAGGCCAGAATTCTGGAGTGCGTTGCCATGCTCACCTCCAAGGGATCTTCCCAACCCAGGGATCGAACCCATGTCTCCTGCACTGCAGGCAGCCTCTTTATCTAGAAGGCCCTCAAATGCGAAGGCACAGTGGGAAGGAGCTAGAGAAGCTTCAGAGTCAAGATATGGCAAGGCTCAGGCAAAATGATTTATCAGCTGGGTACACAATCAACCCAAGCAGGGGGAACCTGGGTACAGGGCAGACACCACCAGGTCATTTAATCCTAATAATAACTGAGTCAGTGTTTTCAGATGGGGAAATGAGGAAATGTGAGCCCAAGGTCACACAGCTCAGTTTTGGGGGTGACAAAGTCAGTCAGTATGACTCCAGAATTTGTGAAGAGAGAGACAGAATTGGGCAGGAGAATCATGTAATAGTCTTTTGACTATTGGTAGGGGGTAAAAACATGGGCTGGACTGCCAGGGTTGGGCTAAGGGGGCAGCAAGCAGGGACTGTTGCTGCTGCTGCTGCTAAGTTGCATCAGTCGTGTCCGACTCTGTGGGACCCCACAGACGGCAGCCCACCAGGCTCCTCTGTCCCTGGGATTCTCCACGCAAGAATCCTGGAGTGGGTTGCCATTTCCTTTTCCAATGCATGAAAGTGAAAAGTGAAAGTGAAAAGTGAAAGTGAAAAGTGAAAGTGAAGTTGCTCAGTCGTGTCCGACTCTTCACAACCCCATGGACTGGAGCCTACCAGGCTCCTCCATCCATGGGATTTTCCAGGCAAGAGTACTGGAGTGGGTTGCCATTGCCTTCTCCTAAGCAGGGACTACAGGTTTCTAAAAAAAAAAAAAGAAAATCTGAGAACCAAGAGAATTTAAATTAAATGGAACTTATTTATTCGATTGAGCCAAAATGATAAAACCAAGTATTTTACTATAACACTGTGATTGACAACTCTAAAAGAGTATAAATATGTTTTTCTGACAACAAAGGAAGAGAGAAAAGAGATTTTTAAAACAGAGAGAAAGATGTTTGTCTAATGCTAAGTTCCACCCTGAACAGCACCTTGCAAGAGGGAAGAATGTGCAATTTGGGTTTATTAATGTACCAGAGCAACATTTTAAAAGGAAAGACAAGATATCATAGAATAGGTCCTGGTGGGTATCAGGACTAAGGCCATGATGGCATACAGATGGCTACTGGCCAACAGAACAAATGATACACATTCTGGGTTTTCTTTTAGTTTCATGAGATAATATAGACAATGTGACCAGCACAGCGCCTGAAGCCAGGCAAATGCTAGATCCTCTCCTTTTCCTTCTCAGCTTCCCACTATAGCCAACAAACAGGTAAGATAAGCTCTCTTTCTCTGAAGGTTTAAGTTGGAAAAATATAAAGTAGTTCTCTAAATCTTCAGAAAGAAAAACATCAAGGCAAGTTTCTATGGGTTAAATTCCTAGAGTTCCGGCCTTACCTATAAGTGAGTATAGGTACGGGAATACAGCCTGTTTCCTTGAGAAATAAATGAAGCAAGAAGGTGAACAAATATTAGGCCATTCGAAAACAAGAGGCCGTTTGTACTCTGGACACTTTATCTTATTCTTCTACTGACTCACCAGAAAGAGCAAGTTCCTATGTGTTAGAGAAATAATTGTCCTTTATCACCAAATTCCCTTCTAGCAATCGATGAGTAAAGCACTTCTAATGAAAGATTAGGTAAATGAAAGTACTGATTATGCCTATGCTGTAGAAAAATTACCCTAGACACTCACATGAGCTTAAGTCACAGTGACTGAAGGAGAAAGGCTCACACTGCCCAGGCATATTGTCTTCTTTTTCTCTCCGTTCTCTCTGACAGGACAATCACCAGAAGTTCCTGTTTACTGTCTGTCCTTCCCTAAAGTGTTTGTGTGTGGAAGTGTGGCACTGAGGCTGTTAAAGTCTTCCAGATTCTGAGGTGAAAGGTGCTGTTTTAAGTCATCCCATTCGTTACAGAGGTAATAGGCCTGGGCTGTGGCTCTAAATACACACAACAAGGTCTGTTCTGAGATAAAGGAAGCGAAAGATCTGAGGCAGTCTTTATTATTGCAGATATAACACCCCAGGTAATAAGGGTGTCCTATAAAACCCACTGTTGCTGATAAAGAGGGGTTGGGGGCTGCTGGAGCATTTCAGTGCCACACTTAGGGAAAAGGTCTCTTTGCTCTAGATGCCTACATGCATGTTCTTGTGGTCAGATAGCAGCCTTTTACGTAGACTCAGTAAAAATATGGAATAGTTGTGGACTGGAACAATGTGGCCAATGAAGCTTTTTCACATCCAGACTAAGATCTTTCACTTTTTCACTCAGATATTGATTGCATTACAATTAAGGCAGCCAAATTTTTGCAACTTGAAAACCTTGCCGGTGAAGTTAAGGCAAGGATGGAACAGAATATTCAAAATGCAATTGTTGGAACATCTGATAATTAAATCAGATTCTTCTGGACAAAAAAGGACTCATGTGGTTCTTCTGGCTGGTGGTATCACTAAAGGCGGCTCCAGAGTCTCAGAACTGGATCAGAACCACTGGGCTGATGGGATGGGTGGGTAAAAGTGAGAAAGCATGAAAGGAGAGATAGAGAGCAGTGAACAAAAGCAGAGAGTGGTGAGTTCATCAAAACAGATCCAAGTCAGGCATCAGAGTTAAGCCCTTGGATTCAGTTGGGGAAAAAAAAAGTACAGCTTCTTGGGGAAAAAAGAGAACCTGAGTCTAGAGCAGGATCACTGCTTCTTCCCTTGGAAGGCCAGTGTCTAAGTCTGGTGCGTGCATGTGTGTGTGTGTGTGTGTGTGTGTCACTCAATCATGTCCAACTCTGCGACCTCGTGAGTAGCCCACCAGGCTCCTCTGTCCATGGAATTCTCCAATCAAGAATACTGGAGTGGGTTGCCATTCCCTTCTCCAGGGGTCTTCCTGGTCCAGGGATCAAACCAGGATCTCCTGCGCTGTAGGCAGATTCTCACCATATGAGCCACCAGAGAAGCTCCCACCTAGGTCATCAGGCCTGCTGTAATCAAGTCTGTTAACTGGGTGGCTTATGACAGAAATTTATTTCTCACAATTCTGGAGGCTGGAAAGACCAAGTTCAGGCTGCTAAAATGGTCAGCTTCTGGTGAGGACCCTCTTCTGGAATGCAGACTGCTATCTTCTCATTGCAACCTCACATAATAGAAGGAGCAAGAGAGCTCTCTGGGGTCTTCTTAATACGGGCACTAATCCCATTCATGAGGGCACCACAGGTGACAGCCAGGGGAATATATACAATATATGATGTGTTCTGACCATGAGAACTGAGATGAAGCTGAGAGTTCCAGTGATGAAGAAGGGTTAGCATGACCTATTAGCAACATTTCCTTGTAAAAATTAATAAATTCTATTTTATAAAAAAATTTTTAAAAATCAAAACCACAATGAAATACCACTTTGCAACAACTAGAATGGATACAAGAAGAACAATAAAAAGTGCTGATGAGGGTATAGAGAAACTTGATCCCTTATACACTGATGGGGAATGTAAAATAGTGCAGTCGATTTGGAAAAAAATGTGGCAGTTCCTCAAAAAATTAAAACATAGAGTTAAGACCAATCCTTTCACTTCCTAGGTATATTCCCAAAAGAAATGAAAACATATGTCCTTTCAGACATTTGTATGCCAATATTCATTAGCACCATTATCTGTAATAGCTAAAAAGTAGAACCAACCCAAAGCCACAGAGACAGAAAGCAGATTAACAGAGGTCTAGGGGTGGGGGAAAGAATAGGAAGTGACTGCTAATGGGTATACAATCTCTTTTGAGTATGAAAAAGTTCTAAAACGCAGTAGTGGCAATAGTTACACAACTATAAGCCAAAAAATACTGAACTGCACACTTTAAATGGGTGAACTTTATATATAGTAAGTGGTTGGTTTTTTTTTTTTTTTTTTTTTCATTTTTGGCTGAGTGGCATGTGGGATCTTAGTTCCCCAACCAGGGATCAAAACCACACCCCCTGCAGGAGAAATGCAGAGTCTTAACCACTGGAGCATGAGGGAAGTCCCTATGGTAAGTGAATTATATCAAAATAAAATGCTTTTGAAATATCATGCTAATTTGTAAGTTTTCTAAGTAATTTTGCTGGTGATACCCACAAAGAAAAACCTACAGAGGTGAGGCATGATACATGTGAGTGAGATATGTTGAGTGTAACAAAAAAAAGGGAATGGTGGAGATCTTGGCAAATGGGAGAGATATGCCCACCCTCAAATGAGCAGCAGTTATGCAGCTCTCATCAATCATCAACCTGCAGGAATGCAGCCCAATATTGTCAAATCTTGCAGTTTCCAAAAAAGTCAGAAAACCTGGGTTGTTTTACAATGATTTTGCTCTATCTGTTAATACTGATACTAAATTCATATTTTCCTAAAGACATCATTGAGAGAGTTAAGTATGGCCCATAGATCATAGGATCCCATGACCTGCCAGCTTTTGACCTTCGATCAATATATGCACCTTCCTTTGCTTTTAGCAAAGTAGATGGCATTCAATGAACTCAGAAGCCTTTAAATATATTAAGTGACCTCCAAAACTTGAGACAATCCAACAGGTTGAAAATATTTATCACAGACCTCCTGGGTATAAGGCACTGAAAGTTAGGAACAAGAACATACGTCCTGGTCAGTCAATTATGAGGATGAATGGAAAGTGGCATTTCTGAAAGAGGCAGGTGGCTTCAGAAGCCTGCAGGAGACAGTTATGCACCAGGCACCAAAACTGACCTCCTGAGCTCCGGGAACACCACTGGGCCCTATCACATGATCCTTAGTACTGGCTTTGGACTAACTGAATTTGTTTATTTTTTCATTGCTTCAGTAAACAGCAGGAAGAAACAGACTCCGAGTTCCTCAATGTGCTTATGAGCTTCCATTCACGACACAACTCAGTCTTCCAGAGTCAAAAGGGAAGAGACACTTGAATCCAAGGGCTCTGTAGGCCGGAGGAGATTTAAATCCCTGAGTTGCCTCAAAAGCAGAAATATTTTTTCCAATAATTTTCTTCTGAAGGAATTTCCCAGGACAGGGTGTTTTGAGGCAGATACATCCCAGCTCACATAATTGAAACAGCAGGTGAACAAAAGGGGGAGGGGTCAGCTGATGTGATGAAGGGTCACACAGATGTCCTTGAAAATGGACAAGTCCTGGAGAATCAATTTGTGTGCTTTCTCAGAGACTTAAGGAACAGAGTGTTACAATTAGTTCAGGGGCTACATACAAACGATGCTCCTTTTGTGTGGATGTCTGCAAATCTCTATAGGGCCAACAGTCCTTTGGAATCCAGGTCAGCCAGAGAAATCTGAGTGGGAACTTGTATTTCTGTGTCTTCAAGAATGACTCCTCAACTCCTCCCCAAAGCAGCACATGCAGAATAATGGTCTATACGGGGTCAGTGTCCTGCTAGCCTTTGACTGAGGCTTCCAACCTCATTTAAAAATGTATTAGTCACGCATAGGAAAATAACAGAATCCAAAGCATGTTCTACCACAGAAACAACCAACATGGCTAAAACAGCCAGCTAGTAATTCCCCAAACTCTCTCTACGCAGCGTGGATAGATTTCTGACCCACAATCTAAATAGAATACACGCTTTAGTGTCCTTGGCCCCTTTTCCTCTTCGGCTTCACTGATCTAATCAGCTTCAAGTACTTCACCTCTCACTAGCACCTTAATTTCAACTCAACATGTCACAAAGGAATCTCATCACTCCCCAAGGCTAGTTTTCCTCCTCATTTCTCATGGTAAAGCATCATGGCCCACCCAAAGACCTGAGTCCCTCATCTGGGACAGCACCCACACATCAATCTCTGTATCCAACCCGACATTACAGTCTGCTCACATCCCCAGCTGCATCTCAAATCTATCCCCCACCTTTGCCCCTACTGCTATCGCTTCTAGACTGTGCAACAGTTTTCTAACCAGTCCCATTTTGTTACCCCTCTCTCCTACCCCACATTATCATCAGGACTCTCTTACTGAAACATAATCAAATAAAGTTACTCTTTCTTAAAAACCTCCATAAGCCCCTCCAGTGCTTACAAGAGAATGCCTTAGGATGTTATACAAGATCCATCAGAATCTTATCCCAACTTAACCTATTTAGGCTCATTTTTTTTTTTTTTTTTTGCCACAATCCCATGTTTAAAATGTCATCTTCCACCCTGAACATGCTATATTCTTTCTCACATGCTGTTTCTTCCATTGATGATGCTCCTTTTGCCTTTATTAGAGTGAGCAGTTTCTATATATTCTTAAAGTTTCAGCTCTAATGTTTCCTTTGAAGAAATATTTGCTGCTGCTTCCCAGGTATTTTGCTCATGCCAATCACAAAGCACTAACACAGTGCTGAACTCTAGGTCTGAGGCCATGTCTTCCTCACAACCGTATTTTCCATGACCAGTACACTCAGGTGCTTAATAAATGTCCATGAACTGAATGACTGAACCGGGAAATTAAAGCATGCCGAAAGCAAGAAAAACAGACTTTCCAGTATAGCTAAGTACAATCAGGAATCTAAAAATGAACACTTCTTCAAAAATAAACTTCATGATGAGGAACATTAGCCAGACAAAATAATGTAATTGATAGACATGGTCTTGGCTTAGACAACCAGAACTGACCTTTCAATCCTGTGAATATGCCCTCTTAAGGAAAGCAATTGGTACAATGCCCAGCACGCCATGAGCACTGTATATATGTTTGGTCTTGTTATTAAGGGGTTATCTTCTGACCCATAATCCATCTAAATAAAAATAAAAATAAGCTGTCATAATGGAATTCTACTGTCTAAGTAAGTGGCATACAATACTTAATCTTACGATTAGAGACTAAAATCCCCACACATAACCAAGTTTCCTACTGCAAATGAAAATACCCTGCTTCAAACACATGAATGAGCCAATGTCGTCTGGCCATAACCCACATACTAGCACCTGAGGACAGACACTTAGGTGCTTTTGTCACTGTATTCTAGGTTTTTCTATAGCCCAATATCAAGTCAACTGATCTACTCAGCCCCTCCAGTACCTACAGCTATTTGCTGGAGGCTTGAATGAGTCAGGAGAAGAAAATGATTAATCCACTTGAAGACCATCTGAAAGCTGGATGAGAGCCATCCTGTGAGTAAAACCTCAGAGCTGTGGGGCTGCAGCCATTGGAAAGTTAGGGGATTTCCATGGTTGAAAACATTTGGCCGCCTTGCTATGGTCCTCTGACCTTGCAATAAAGACAGAACAGGCTTAGCTGGGTGATTTACCTCTGATAATATCCTATGTCTGCTGCCTTTGGCTGTCCGCTCTGACTTGACAAAACCAAAGCTACTCCCCCTGAGCCTTATGATTTTGGAACTAGCTCAGAAAATTCCCTCTTTTTCCTCCCAGTGGGTATCATTCTCAGTCTTTGGCTTCACTTTTATGTATCATGAGGCTTAAATGAGAAGTGAATGTAAAGCATCTAGCTTAGTATATGGCAAATATGAGGTGGGTCTATTCTTCTTTAGGCCATGTTGGTCTCCCAACTCTCAGGGCAGAGAGAACCAGAGTACTTTCCTTTTTGAAAACCTGGCAATACCATTTAAAATCACTTTTTCTGCTTAAGATTTCTATCACTTGCCACTGTTCCTCATCTATTCAAATTCTTCCAATCCTTTTATAGCGGATGTGAATTCTGAGGTTTACTTTTTTTTTTTTTTAAGGATGCTACACTAATCTTATCTGGCTTTTATTTCCCTAAAGTTACTTGAGATACTGCATCTGAGAAGTATAGTTGCATGCTCTTTGTTTGTTGTTTAACATGTAATGTTGTATTGATGTAAGAAGAGTTCCTCAAATTTCTAATCCCTTGGTCTCCACCAGTATGTCTCTACTTCCATTTTCTTACCCTTTCACATTTTGAGCACTGCCGTCTTTCTTCTTTCTTTCATTTAAACATATGAATCACTTGGATTTTATTACCATTTATTGCCATCTCTTTCCTGGTTCTGCTTTCTATTCTATCACTGCATTCATAACACGTTCTTTGTGTTTGCTATCAAAAATGTGTCAGCAGGATCTACTAATGCCTGACTGTTTACCAGTCTCTTGTCTCTGTTTCTCTCTTTAACATCATCTGTTTTCCTTACATAACTTCTTAGAAACGTGTCCATTAACTTAATGAAGAAAGAGATGTAGGCAAAGCTTGCTGCTTAATTCTCTTTACTGCCAGGAAAAAAAAAAATCCAAGAATCCCTCCATTCAACGAACTAGTTGCTTGAGCATCATCATACATCTCATATACACATACAAACAGACATATGCAACCTTTCACTGACAGGGTTTTCACCCACTGATTCATGGTTCACAGGGCACTTGTTGAGCAATACTAACTGCTGCTTTTCACTGTGTTGGCATGGAGAGAGAGCCCTGGGGATTTTGCCGTTTGGCCCACAGATCAGTAAACACATTAGGGATTAACAGTGAAGAGATAAGAAGCTTGGGAATAGGGCACCAGAACATTGATTTTGGAGGAGGAGAACAGAAGGGAATTTCAGGAAAAGAAAGAGAAGTTATGAACTGTAAGACCAAATAAGGAAAAGAAAGAGGGGGATGAAATAGGATTAGAGAAAGGAAGATTTAGAGAAAAAACACAGGATTCAAGGAAGGAAAGTGGAATGGCTAAGGAAAAGAAAGAAACGAGGAACAGAGGCAACGAGAAAAGAAAAAGGTGGCAGGCAGCTGGCCATCCACTTGAAAAAGAAAGCATAAAGGAAAATATTTAGGAATAAGTAAATACAGATGAGAAAACATTCCAAGTCAATGTGTCATCCTCATTTTTAAAATCTCCTTTGTTATTATAATCTACTATCCACACTATGGCTTCTGGTTAGAAATCCCTCAGCCTATAGAAACTGAAATATCGGTCTAGCTGACTCTTTTGAAGTCAGCTACTCTCATCAAAGCCCTCAAAGACTCAAATCCTGTCAATTGACATAACTCAAAAATGAGAAAAGAACTAACGGGGATGTTCTTCTGACAGTTTACTGGCCTTCCATATGCGAAAATGACAATGACGGTGTTTTTTAATCACAAAGAATTTTAAAAATTCATTTTGCTCCAGGCAACTACAATGACCAAAAGATGCCTCTTGTTAATTACTGATTTAAAGCCTGAAAGTATACTGGGGACAAAAGGGCATGAAAATTAGAGCCAAGGACCCCTAAGCTGGGTTAAATATCTGTATGGCAACTCCTAAGAAACAGAAATATCTGCACAGCTGCCTGTTTCTTAGGCTGTGAGGCTGACTCTATTCCCACTCTGTACAGACTCGTAGTTAGCATCTGTTGTCTTTGAGCCTGCCTTTCTTTCAGTAGAACCACGTGGTTTGGAGAACCATCCTGACCTTCATTGTAGGCAGTGCTGATGGGATTGTCATCCCAGGTACAGGTGATTCTGCTAGCCAAGGGGTGGGCTTATCACCCAAGCCAGCCAATCGAACTTTCTCCCGGAAATCTCATATTAGCTAATCAACAAAGATCAGAAAATATCTGGAATGGATGCATCCCCAAGGTGGTACTATGATGTGTCCACTAGTTCCTGTTTCCTGTATTCCTAGAGCTGTCCTACTCTACTTTTCCTTCAGTTATATGCTTTACTTTGCATCTATTCCAAAGTTGTTTTTCCCCTTTAATCAGCCAGAGTTAGTGTCTGTTAATTTTAATTAAAAACTCTCAACTAATACGATCCACATTACATTGAATCAACAAGTCATCTGTGTAAGGCTGTCCTGCAGCTTGATGCCTTTTGCAACCTCTCAACTATAGGCCTGTTCTCTGTGCCGTCGCAGTTCTGGAAACCCAGCTGAAACAGTTTAACTTGTTCTGAAAAGTAGGGCCAGAATGCAGTGACAGGCTAGAAATGAGATGAGTCAACCTAGTCAAAAAGTTAAAATTTTAATAAGAGATGAAGCTGTAGCCTGGTTTATGATGGCACCAGAAACTGGTCAGGACCATTCTGTCAAACCCTAAGACATTCATTTAGAGATGAGACAATCTAGAGAACTGAGGGTGGGGGGTATGGTTGCAGAGATACAGATCTATAACACAGCTCTGAGCCTGGCCCCAAAATGAAGCCTTGTCTAACAGGGCATAGCAAGCCCCACACTGGAGCTGGGATATTTGCCCTGTTGGTCACAGCTTTCAGGGCCAGCCTCTTTGTCTGGAGACATGGTGACTGACCACCTGAAAAGGGAGCACTATACAGCTTATGCCAAACACCTTGCAAGAATGTGAGGGACTTCCTTGATGGTCCAGTGGTTAAGGCTGTGCTTCCAATGCAGGGGGCATAAGTTCAGTCCCTGGTCATGGAACTAAGATCCCAAATGCCTGTGTGTCCAAATAAATAAGTAAAATTAAAAAAAAAAAAGAATGTAAGGGAGTCTACGACTAGAGACTGTGGCTGGGTTATTCCCAACACCCTGGATACTGCTCTGCTCTGAAACTAACTGTGAGGAGATTAATTCAGATTTTATTGCAGCTGTCTACTCCATGGGCTCATTTCTCAGCCTGCAATATAAAAGACCTTGGAAATGGCAATGTAAGCCAGAGGCATCTTACATAATATCAAATTCTTACCTACATTGAAAATTGTCCAGAAGTCTCAAACATTATTTCATCATCTTGGTTCTTATCCCATACTATTCTAAAATGCAATGTGTTGTTCATATTATCCACTAAGGCCCCTCCAGGAAAGAGTTTTATAAGAAACCTTATAAATGCCAAGAGTTCCATAGGTGTGCCGAGAATAAAATGAGGCCAATAGTGACTAGGTTCTCCAGCTCCTGGCCATTAAAACACGTTAACTTGACCAGGATGACAACTATTTAGTTCAGTTCAGTCCCTCAGTCATGTCCAACTCTTTGTGACCCCATAAACTGTAGCACGCCAGGCTTTCCTGTCCATCACCAACTCAAACTCATGTCCATGGAGTCAGTGATGCTATTACAAGTTAATATAAAATATTTAAATATATTCAAATTGACGTAAGAGAAAATAATTACTTCTCAGAAATCTAGAAGTATTTACTTACAACAGAACTTTCCATTTATAAACTTTCAAAAGTATAAAGCTATGTCTCAGTCAACTTAGCTCATCAGCAAAAGATGTTATTAGCTGTTGCATGAATAGTATCTTTTGGGACTTAGGAACAAGTAGACTTTTGGAACTTATCTGTTGGTAACTTAAGAATTTCTGTAGTATTTTTAGAGAACATAAGGTTTTCTTTCCAAATTGGCTAGGTTCTGGGATTCCAGATGAATCCCTGAAAAAAAAAAAAAAAAAAGAAGAATACTTTATTTCCACAGTCTACAGAAAGCTACAAAAGCTGAGACTCGGATGGGACCTTAGCAATCATTTAGATTACATTTCACCATTTTACAAAGGTCAAACTGCATGTGCGGGCCAGTTAGGAAGTAGTTACTTGATGTAGGTCACACAGCTGATCGGTGGCCTGGCTAAACTGAGAGCACAGATTATCTGACTTAAGTCCAGTGCTTGTTTCACTACACCAAGTGCTTTAAAAACAAAGCTACTAAAGTCTCATTCATTCATTCATCCCATTCAACATGCATTTATAAAACACATCTGATATGCCAGGAGCTGACCTATGTAGGCATAAAATGATAAATATAAATATAATTAAGTTCCTTAAAAAAAAAAAGGGAAAAAAGTTGCTTTCTAAAAGTGCCTCTTGATGTTTTAGCATTAATACATTTTCACACTGTGGTAAAGGCAAGAGAATTGAGGCAAAAGATAAATGTGTACAATCATATCAACAATAATGATTCAACATTACGTGAATTGTTTTGCCAGCAATAGGGGCTATTTTCAGTCAGCTAACAAGTAAGGCCTAGAAACCATTATGATGTCTACTTCTGGTCCAGAAGTGAGGCCTTCATTCTTGCTTAGGATGGAAAAAAGAGAACCTGAACACATGACTACTCTGTACACTGTCTCCAAACAGAAATACACTCTCTAGACTAATCCATGAGAAGAAAGCACCATTTCACTGAAAAGATCTGGGAGGGGGTTGGTCTCCTTGGAACTATGTTGAAGGGACCATGGCTGTGAAGGTGAGGGTAGTATTGCTGCCTTGGAAATCAAAATGGCTAAAATGTACTGAGTGCTAACACTTAATTGCTTCCTCAGTAATAATCATAGCTTCACAGGCATGGTTTCATTTAATCCTTACAACAACCCTCTGAGGTAGAGGCATCAGGATTACCTCCTTTTTGTGGAAGACTTAAGTAATTTATTGAAGGTCACCAGCTGGTGAGGTGGAGAAGGCAATGGCACCCCACTCCAGTACTCTTGCCTGGAAAATCCCATGGATGGAGGAGCCTGGTGGGCTGCAGTCCATGGGGTCGCTAGGAGTCGGACACGACTGAGCGACTTCCCTTTCACTTTTCACTTTCATGCATTGGAGAAGGAAATGGCAACCCACTCCAGTGTTCTTGCCTGGAGAATCCCAGGGACGGGGGAGCCTAGTGGGCTGCTGTCTATGGGGTCGCACAGAGTCAGACATGACTGAAGCGACTTAGCAGCAGCAGCTGGTGAGGGGCAGAGTAGGGATTTAAACCCAAGGAATCTTCAGATTGAAGGACTGGCTACAGCCCTGAGCCTCCACAGGAGGGGAGGTACACTCCTGGGATTCCAGAACCTGGTCCCGGCAGCTGGGAAAGCTCCACCTATGTCTCAGCCATGCTGAGGTCCAAATCAGAGGTTTTGAGAGGAGAGAAAAAAAGAGGGAAGGGACTGTCTGAAAAAAAGACAGGAGAGGCCTACTGCCCTCTAAGTCAAAGCCACAGGCCTTGGAGGATGTGTGTCTCTCCCTCCTGATACTCTGCCTCTGACCGACTTGAGTCAAGGAGGCATTATCGTGCTGTAATAGGTATTTACATGCCTGGAAAAATCCCAAAGATGCCTCCAGCACTTCTGAATTAAAGTCCTTGATGACTCCATCAAAGATCCATTATGTATGGCCAGCACCTTCTATAGTGCCTACCATATTATTAGGGCACAATAAACATTTCTAGAAGGAAAAGGGGAAGTGAAGGTTAAAAAAACTAGAAAAGAGTCTCAATAAATTTATCAGAGCCCTAGCTCAGTGACAGAACATTGGCCTGGGAGTCAGGAGACTAGGGTCCTACCCAGTTCTAAAAGTAGATGTATAAAACTGATGAAACAGAAACACTACATTAAATCCAATCCAGCAACAGACTGAAAAATCAAAGACTGCTAATTTGGAGGAAAAGTGGAGGGAAAAAAAAGAGTAAGTCTCTTAAACATACTAACTACTCTATTTAAAATATAGTATTTAAAATATAGATTACCAACAAGGACCTACTGTATAGCACAGGGAACTTGACTCAATATTATGTAATAACTTAAGTGTCAGTTGCTCAGGTGTGTCCGACTCTTTGAGACCCCATAGACTCTAGCCTACCTCGCTCCTCTGCCCATGGAATTCTCCAGGCAAGAATACTGGACTGGGTAGCCATTTCATTCTCCAGGGTATCTTCCTGATCCAGGGATCAAACCTAGGTCTCCCACATTGCAGGCAGATTCTTTACCATCTGAGTCACCAGGGAAGCTCCCCAATATAAAATAAAAATTTTAAAAATAAAATAAAACTTAATCTCTCTGGCCCTCAGCTTCCTCATCTATAAAATGGGTTGATAAGATGATCTATAAAGGAGATAATATGTAAAGCAGTCTTGTACAATGGCTGGCCTAGAAGAGGCTTTTAATTTATGTTTACTGATATGATACTTTTCATCTTTTAAACTCCATTCTGTCATTTAACTTGGCCTCCTTACCTTACATATGAGGAACTTAAAATATGGAGAAGTTAAGTGGCAAGAACAATACAATTGTTATTAATTAATTAACTTTAGAACAGTTAGAACTGGACATGGAACAACACACTGGTTCCAAATAGGAAAAGGAGTACGTCAAGGCTGTATATTGTCACCCTGCTTATTTAACTTATATGCAGAGTACATCATGAGAAACGCTGGGCTGGAAGAAGCACAAGCTAGAATCAAGATAGCTGTTGAGAAATATCAATAACCTCAGATATGCAGATGACACCACCCTTATGGCAGAAAGTGAAGAGGAAGCCTCTTGATGAAGGTGAAAAAGGAGAGTGAAAAAGTTGGCTTAAAGCTCAACATTCAGAAAACGAAGATCATGGCATCCGGTCCCATCACTTCATGGGAAATAGATGGGGAAACAGTGGAAACAGTGTCAGATTTTATTTTTTGGGCTCCAAAATCACTACAGATGGTGACCGAAGCCATGAAATTAAAAGACGCTTACTCCTTGGAAGGAAAGTTATGACCAACCTAGATAGCATATTCAAAAGCAGAGACATTACTTTGCCAACAAAGGTCCGTCTAGTCAAGGCTATGGTTTTTCCAGTGGTCATGTATGGATGTGAGAGTTGGACTGTGAAGAAAGCTGAGTGCCGAAGAATTGATGTTTTTTTGAGAGTCCCTTGGACTGCAAGGAGATCCAACCAGTCCATTCTGAAGGAGATCAGCCCTGGGATTTCTTTGGAAGGGCTGATGCTAAAGCTGAAACTCTAATACTTTGGCCACCTCATGTGAAGAGCTGACTCATTGGAAAAGACTCTGATGCTGGGAGGGATTGGGGGCAGGAGGAGAAGGGAACGACAGAGGATGAGATGGCTAGATGGCATCACCGACTTGATGGACGTGAGTCTGAGTGAACTCCGGGAGTTGGTGATGGACAGGGAGGCCTGGCGTGCTGCGATTCATGGGGTCGCAAAGAGTCGGACATGACTGAGCGACTGAACTGACTGACTGACACCTAGGACAGCAGTGAAGTTCCCTCAAAAGTGTGGTACCCTCTTTTCTACTCACACTGCTTCAGGACTTGATTGGTACTCTTGTTTCTCTCCTGCTGTCCATGAGACTTGAAAGTAATGCCACATGATTAATGAGATTCAAAGAAGCCATAGGATCCGTGCCACTGTTTTGTTTTTTAATTTATTTATTTTTTAATTGAAGGATAACTGCTTTACAGAATTTTGTTGTTTTCTGTCATGCTCTGGTGCCACTGTCTTTGAGCAGGACTTATTTCAGGAAACCCAAGGACCTACTGTATAGCACAGGGAACTCTGCTCATGTTATGTGGCAGCCTGGATGGGAGCAGAGTTTGGGGGAGAATGGATACATGTATATATATATGTATATATGCTGAGTCCTTTTACTGTCTACTTGAAACTGTCACAACATTGTTAATCAGCTAATATAAAATAAAAACTTTTTAAAAGGACTCATTTTAAAACACTTAAAGAGAACAGAGTTATATATATAACCTTCAGAGATGGAAATTCTAGACATTTCTAATAGTCTACTCCAGTTTTGCTTCCTAGTAGATACTTCCTTATATCCATCCCCAATCCTTCACACTGCAGTTTAAGCCTCTTGTGTTATTTTCAGGTGAGATGGAAAACACATGTCATTATTTTCTGCTAAGCATGTTCATGGATGCAAAGATTGCTATTAAACTGTCTTTTATCCTCTTTTCTTTCCAAGCTGACTAATCCCAGTTTCTTTAAATTCCCTCATACTTCTTCTTTCCCAATCCTTTAATCACCTTTGTGGCTGAACTCTCAGCTACCTCGAGACTCAACTCCTCCCCGTTAATTACAAATCACAGAACTGAGCACAATTTCCTACTATGGTTCTGAATGCGGACTAGCAAGCTGATTGTGTCATAGTTCCTACAGGAAGGTTCCCTAAATTAGCATTCCAAGATCATGCTTTGGTTTGTAAAACTATAGCACCCTAATTTAGGGTAAAAGTAAATTATCCTTCAGAGCAAACTTAAACTGGCTCTCTCCCAACTCTCAACATGCTTCTTTCTATCTACTCTCCTTCAAGCAGTTAGGGAGAACTACCTTGGAAGAATACAGGAAAAACATAAGAAAGTATCAATAAGTTAGCTGAACAGGAATCTAAAATGTGTATCAAATGTAAATATAAGGAGATTTGGGTTTTGTGCATCACTGTTTTTATATTGACACAGATAGTTCAGTGGCATCTAAGAAGTAATGAGTTGCTGGAACACAATTTAGTTACCATACACTGTTCCTACAGTGTTTTCTCCTTCTTTGCACAATTTTTCTAAATTCACAATATTTTAGGAAAAAGAATTTTTATAAATTGCACAGTGGCGTGTGTATTATGCTTTTTTCTCTAACAAACATACTTATTTCATATGTTTTCTGTGAGTACCACTGAGGCTCAAAATGAAACTGGCTTTTTAAGATGTCTTTTGTTGTTTACATGAGGAATTAAGATCACAATAGTATGAGCCATATATTAACATCAACTTAATGAATATTTGTCAGATACCTGCTATGCACATACTAGGTGCTTAGAGATTGGCAAAGAATATGAAAAAAAAAAAACCAAAACAAAACACATATAAACTTGGAAGGTTCTCCAAAGGAGATGACATTTAAGGTGGACACTGAGGAGTGAGCAGGATTTTGACCCCACACTGAAGCTGAAGGCACATCCACTAAGCACAGGAAGGCAGGATGGCATTCCTGACATAGCTAATGACACGCTGGCCAAGGGAGTCATTGGGAAAGAACCAAACTGGATGCTGGAGAGACGCTATTTTTACAGTAAATTTTCCAACTAAAAGTCATCCAAGTACCGTTCACGCAGTCACGCCATTTCAGTGCAATCTCAGTTAGTGAGTAAACAACTAATTAACACAACAGGCTTTGTGCAGGATGGACACTACGTAAAAAGGAGATGGTTTAAAAGGCCAGGCGATCCAGGGAAACAAAGTCATTTGCCTTTTATGGTTTCCATAATTTCACTCACTGTGGTTTCACAATCTTTCTCCATTGCACACGGGATCATTTGGTCCCACTTGGCAAACACGGGGCTTCTCTGTCTGTGCGTGTGTGTTTCTCAGCAAGAAGAAGAACAACAACAACAACAAAAAATGTGGCTGAGGTTGATTTGTAATTTTTTACTATGGCTTTGAATCATGGATGATATCAGCACAGCTCCAGAAATTGGGTTTGTCAGTTAAGCCTCCCTCCCTGCCGGCTAAGCAGCGGAGCATGAAACATGAACCATAAAGAAACAGCGACAGGGCCCAGGGGTTATTTATTGTTGTTCTTCAGATACGTCTCCATGACAGAATGGAAAATGGTCAACTGGGAATCCAAACGGTATTTGCATCCAGCTCAAGATAATGTCTTAGGGTATGCTTTTCTTTTCTCCTTCTTTCTTTTTCTTTAATTTTGAAAATTGGTTAGCAAAGGAGAAGGAAAATGGTTGAGAAATGTCTGAGAAAGGTTTGGCAGAAAGGAGTGTGTGGCTTAACTAGCCAGTAGGAAGGAGTTTTGAGTTTATCATGGCAGAATTCTCAATTCACATCCTCTTTACAACTAGACAGGCCTGTAGGTTTGTGCTAATCTCCTCAATAAGTTGAGGGAGTTCAGAGCACTGAATGGGAGATGGTGAACTAGGATGACGTATATGGATGTATGTGGTCACAGGCCCACACATTTGTGTGTGTGCCCTTTCAATAAAAACGAAAAACTATAGAATAAAATGCTAGTTCACTAGACATTTATGAAAAACGTGTATATTCTGGATCAAACTTTGGTGAGGAAGGCTAAGAGTAATGAGAAAAGGACCCTGTCTTGGTGGGAATCCTGAACCACAGGAGAAAGAGGAAGGTAAATGCATTCACTTGGATGGGGGAGGCGGAGTTCCTAGGCCCCTAAATTGTGACTCGGGCAGCTATGTGGACCATGATTTTCCACTAACAAAAATGGGAAAACTGTGAGAGATGGTCATTGTGGACCAGACCTGGGCGTTCTGAGCCGCAGGTGGCTACACAACATCGAGTAGATATCCAGCAAACACTTGGACACGTGAGCCGCGAGCTTAGGGGGGAAGTCTGGGCTGGAAGTCGAGTTCTGAGACTGGTCAGAGTGTGGGTGGATTTCATAAGCATTAATAAGAGATCGCCCAGGGAGAACACACAGAGAGAAGCAAACCAAGGGTGGCATCTAGAGCGATGTAACAGGCAGCGATTTAGTATATACCTCCCTGGGGTGGCCACGCCATGCAGTCATTTCATGGTACTTCCAGGCATACAGGAGAAGGAAACGGGAGTTCCAGCCCTTCCGGAGATGGTTTTATGGGTATCTGAGTAAGACACATTTCTTTCTTGATATCAGTGGTACCTCCTCTACATGTGTACATGCTGTCACTTCAGAAGTGCCCGGCTCTGCAACCCCATGGACTGTAGCCCACCAGGTTCTACACTGTCCCTCAAAACTTACTAAAGTGAAATAGAAAATATTATTTTGTACTTTCTATGCCTTTCCAATATGTTTCCCTAAGCTTTTCATTTTGTTCTTAAATGCACATCCAAGCATTATTAAGGGCTTCCCTGCTGGCTCAGACAGTAAAGAATCTGCCTGCAATACAGGAGATCTGGGTTCAGTTCCTGGGTCAGG
Organism: Bubalus bubalis; assembly: GCF_019923935.1. Taxonomy (NCBI): domain Eukaryota; kingdom Metazoa; phylum Chordata; class Mammalia; order Artiodactyla; family Bovidae; genus Bubalus; species Bubalus bubalis. The sequence goes on from NC_059167.1 coordinate 23,297,032, forward strand.
AAGATTCCCCTGGAAATGGCAACTCACTCCAGTAATCTTGCCTGGAGAATTCCATGGACAGAGGAGCCTGATGGGCTACTGTCCATAGGATTGCAAAGAGTCCAACATGACTGAGCAACTAACACTTTAACTTTCACTTTTCAGGTATTATTTGGAAGGACTTTACAGATTATTTCATTTAGACATCACAACGACTATACAAGGTTGATATTACTACTCCATTTCACAGATATAACAATTAGGATACAGCTGCTGCCAAATAGCACAGCCAAGACACAAAGCCAAATGTGTCTATGTTCACAAGAGTAAATCTACGTTCTTTAAAAAGTTTTTAAAAAATATTTATTTGGCCATGTTGGGTCTTAGTTGTGGCACGTGGGATCTTTGTTGGGTCATTTGGGATCTTTCCTTGCAGCACATGGATTCTCTAGTTGCAGCATGCCAGCTCTCTAGTTATAGTGCTCAAGCTTAGTTGCTCCATGGCATGTGGGGTCTTAGTTCCCCGACCAGGGATGGGCAGATTCTTAACCTCACTGGACCACAAGTAAGTCCCAATCCATGCTCTTTTAAAAGTCCTCATGTTCTGTATGTCCACTCCTCATGAAGAGGAACAAATGATCACCATCAGCAACAGGAGGGAGGTTTTGTAAAAACTGAGCATCTGCTATCAAACACGCTAATCCATCCTTACCTATTCCCAGGACCAGTGAGTTAGCATGCTTTGAGAAGTGCTCTTCTCTAAGACTGTTTAGTAAATGCCCAAACTTGCGAGGGATGAGAATCTGACAAATGAGAAGGGACTTGTTATATCCATCATATAATGAACATGTCTGTTTAAAAAATGAAACAAGTCATGTTTGATGTAGGTTTATGTAGCTTGTGAATAATACTGTGTTGGGCAGTAAAATTAGGAATTCAAAAGAATCTTATAAAACTGAAGAATAAAGAATTGAAAAGCTAAATAAGATTCAAAACCTCAAATCTGACAGAGTATCCTGAGGGAGGAAGAGAATAGACTCTATGACATTAATATAACTCAGTTTAACAACTATGCAAGAATAAGCAAAATATGGTATACCCATGCAATGGAATATTATTCATCCATAAAAGGAATGAGGTTCTGATTTATGCTACAGAGTGGGAGAAACTTGAAAATATTATGCTAAAAGTAAGAAGTCAGACACAAAAGGCAACATACACTTTTATACACAATGTCTAGAATTTGCAGACAGTAGGTTAGTGATGGACAGCAGCAGTGGGGGAGGGGGACTAGAGAGTATTTTAAGGTAACCAAGTGGGATAAATAGAAAGACATGTTATGGACTAGATGAAGTCCAACTGGGTTTATGTTAAAGTCAACTTCTTTTGGATAATTCCAGTTTCCTATTGTTTTCCTCTATAAGTCATCCTTATGGGAGAAAAAAAATTACCAAATTCTCCTGCTGCAGATGAACTCAGAAGCTCTGATACACAAGACTCAGGTGTTCTGTCAAAAACACTGATGCTGGGAGTTTTAGCTACTTAGAAGTTCCCATTCTCTTTACTAATATTTCCAGAATTTTCTAATTTTCCCCTAATTCTGAAAATTTCTCTGCTGTCAGCCTTATCTCTGTCCAACCAGTCTGTCAGACTGGAGAATTTTTCTCATTCACCTCTTGCCAGACTTTGTGCTTCACGGAATCCCTTCTGCTCCCCTCCATGATAACTGGATAATCAAATATCAATATTCCAAGTTGTGCCTTGATAAAATATATACAGCCCACTCACTAATACATCATATTTTCATACTGAAAATTCCACAGAATCAAGCTTTTGGATTATGTTAGCTACATACATTTTCAACATAGAACTATGAATTTTATGATATAATTAGGGCAACTTTGCACAGCTCTTAACTATATGCTTTTTATCTCTGAAGAGAGATCAATACACTCATGTCATAATTATACATTTGCAATTTGTCTCTTGTTTAAATAGATCATGCCATATTAATAGCATTCACACTCAGGTAATAGCAAAACTAAGTCATCCCTTACAAATTGGCATACTTTCCAATAAGTACATATTTCCTCAATGTCCATCTTCAGAGTATCATAAATAATACTTGGCAGCCACATAAACTAACACAAAATGCACTGCTAACTCCAGCAATACTGAATAGAAAGTACACATCTCACCTTACTGAAGCCAGAATCAAAGTTAGACCAGAAATGAATCAGGAAATATTATAATCTTTTTCCTAACCCCTATACTAACTTGGAAGTGAGGTAGGGGTGTATGTGGAGGGGTAACATCAAATAATCTTTACAAGTCAGAACAGAACAGGTCTTAAAATTGTTTTTGGCTCCATTGCCTTTGGGTTGGCTCCTGAGACAGAAGTCAAGCTGTGACTTACAGGGTTATATTAATTTTCCTTACACTGCTTAATTTTAGTAGCATAGTTTCCACATACTCTAATTTCTTGTTTTCAGTGTTGTCTGACATGTCTTGTAAATAGTGTGAAGCTGGTTTAACTGCACAACATTAAAGTTATATCCCCATTAGGTCTATAACCTAAAGACCCGCCACTTATAGATAAGGAGTAGTTCTGACCTCTGGGAGCCACTGAGAATTATGGAGAAATCCAACAAGGCCTTCTTACTTTTTAAAATTAACCTTCAACAAGAAGGCTTTGCTCATGTCTACAAAGTTGTCCTTTCAAAATTAGGTAGACAAACACTTAACACTCCAGATCCTGAGTCTTCCACGACTTCCTCTGTTTTAGAAAAACATTCAACATAGGTGCCCAGCTCTCTGCACCACATTTTGTAGGTCCCATTCCTCCACAGAGACTATGAAAATGGAGTTTATTTCAAATTTAATTTAGCCCAGAGCCACACAGTCCCACCAGGTAAAAAATCTTGTGATTATCACTCCAGGGCAGGGATGGTATATTTCCGACGTTCAGAACAGATGCCAGTAGTGCTTCAGACAGTGTGTCTGAGCGTCTGCTCATTAATACAGCAGTTCTTGTGCTCTTCATGGGCTATGATGCCAACTCCCAGTGATGGAAGCTAAACCCACTTCCCCCGTCCCACACAGCCCTATCACAAAATACTGACTCACTAAAACAGCAGTTATGTTCTTGATCAAGGGACCTTTTACAAAGGATCACTTTCTGTAAAAGAGCATTGAATCAACCACAAATGATATGCCTTTATACTGTGTAGAAAAAAAGTCTCTGAAGTTTCCGTATTACTGATAATCTGAGATTCTAAGTTGGAGGCTTTTAGAAAGGAGGAATGAAGAATGATCTGAAAGCAGCAATGAGGAAAAGGATGATGCCGACCCCACATCCAGGGCTCATGGTAGGAGACTATGGAAAATAACTGCCATCAATTAAGAGGGCAGCAGGCTTAGACACATGAGAAGCAAAGTTCTCCTAGAGTTAAAAGGGGAAAGGAGTGTTCCAAGAAGAGGCTGAGGATATAGGATGCCAGATTTTGCTGATGTCAGTTTCTGAACTGTAGGGACACAGGACTTGGCAGGGAGATGAAGAAGGCGTGGAAGAGAGGAATGAGAGTTTGGGAGATAAAGGGTTTCCTACAAGTTGGGCTCCTTGTGACATCTACACAGTAATCGAGGCACAATGAAATCAGATCTGTGTTACTAGAGGCAGAGATTGATGGCCAGGCTGAGAGTGGGGTCAGAGAAGGATGATTACCTGGGTTCCCCTTGACTCCTGATAATGGAGTATCCAATGAAGTTAAGTAAAAGTGGATCTTATTCAAGTGCATATACCCCCTCTTGATTCCTGATGATGTAGAAGGGGATACATAAATCCATACCACAGAGCAATATACATTTAATATTTTTTTCTGTGTAATTTTAAATTTAATTTTATGGCACCAAAAAGATGGAGAAACAGCTAAGATAACGGAAGCTAGATGGCATTCTTTAAGAAGATTTTGGGAAACATTTGGGAAACATTTTGGGGGGGTCTTAAGGATAGTTCATGGCTTAGGGAAACTGATTTGCTTAGGGAAACTGTTTGATAGAATGCCCTCTTAAACTTTTCTAAGACACCGTGGTGAAAATCACCTCGGGAAAGTTATAAAATCTCCTTAAGATTCAGTTCCCTTATCTGTCAAGTGGTTGGAAGTGGGGAAAAGGCTAATAACACTTATTTCCTAAGGCTGTTATGAAGATTAAATGATGTAAAAATGTTAAAAAAAAAAAAAAAGTAAATGATGCAAGCACAGCACCAACCAGAGAGTACATGCCCAATAAACACTTAATTACCTTTTTCATTTGTTCTTTACAACAAACCCATGATTCAAGTGCTATCTCCATTTTAAAATGCAGAAACAAATTTGTAGTGAGGTTGAGAAACTCACTCCTTTAGGAAGAGGCTGAGCTGGGATTTTTAACTCTGCTGAAAACTGATGCCAAAGTTCCTTCTGCTCAATCTGTTGTCTCTCCTGTTTGTCTACTACAGAGTATCAGAACTTACTTCCCCCAAGTTGGTTGAAAAACATGCTGCCTCTACAGATGTCAAACCTAGCAGAACAGGTGTACCTGGTGCAGGGTCACATATGAATCACCCTCAGACAAGAACCACCTGCATTAAATGATGGTGATGGTGAAGATGAAGACTATGAAGAGAACATCAGGAACTTAAAAACCCATAAGAGCCTGAGATTCTCTTTGGTTCTAAGTGAGTTCCTTTATGTGATAAGGGCAAAATTTGGCTCACTTTTCATTTGCTTCCTCTTTTGTTCAGAAGCTAAGTTGTGTTCAACTTGTTATGACCCCAGGAACTGCAGAACGCCAGGCTTCTCTGTCCTCCACAATCTCCTGGAGCTTGCTCAAATTCATGTCCATTGAGTTGGTGATGCCATCCAACCATCTCTCCTCTGCCTCCCCCTTCTGCTCCTGCCCTCAATTTTTCCCAGCATTAGGGTCTTTTCCAATAAGTTGGCTCTTCGAATCAGGTGGCCAAAGTATTGGAGCTTCAGCTTCAGCATCAGTCCTTCCAATGAGTATTTCATGGTTGATTTCCTTTAGGATTGACTGGTTTGATCCCCTTGCAGTCCAAAGCACTTTCAAGAGTCTTCTCCAACACCACAATTGGAAAGCATCATTTCTTTGGTGCTCAGCCTTCTTTATGGTCCAACTTTCAAATCCATACATGACTACTGGAAAAACCATACCTTTGACTATACAGGCCTTTGTTGGCAAAGTGATGTCTCTTTTTTAATATGCTCTCTGGATTTGTGATAGCTTTTCTTCCAAGGAGCAAGCATTTTTTAATTTCATGGTTGCAGTCACCATCTACAGTGATTTTGGAGCCTAAGAAAAGAAAAATATGTCACTGCTTCCACTCCCCTTCTATTTACCATAAAGTGATGGAACCAGATGCCATGATCAGTTTTTTGAATGTTGAGTTTTAAGCCAGTTTTTCCACTTTCCTCTATTACTCTCATGAGTAATAGAGTTCCTCTTCGATTTCAGCCACTAGGGTGAAGTCATCTGCATATCTGAGGTTGTTGATATTTCTCCCGGCAGTCTTGATTCTAGCTTGTCATTTATCCAGCCCAACACGTTGCATGATGTATTCTGCATATAAGTTAAATAAGCAGGATGGCAATATACAGTCTTGTCATATTCCTTTCCCAATTTAGAACCAGTTCATTGTTCCATGTTTGGTTCTAATGGTTGCTTCTTACCCCACATACAGGTTTCTGAGGAGACAGGTAAGGTGGTCTGGTACTCCTGTATCTTTAAGAATTTCCTCCAGTTTGTTGTGATCCACACAGTCAAAGGTTTCAACAAAGTTAATGAAGCGGTAAATGTTTTTCTGGAATTTCCTTGCTTTCTCTATCCAACGAATATTGGCAACCTGATCTCTGGCTCCTCTCCTTTTTCTCCACCAAGCTTGTACATCTCGAAGTTCTCAGTTCACATACTGCTGAAGTCAACTTGAAGAATTTTGAGCATCACCTTACTAGCATTTGAAATGAGCCCAATTTTATGGCAGTATGAACATTGTTTGGTACGGCTCTTCCTTGAGATTGGAATGAAAACTTACCTTTGCCATTCTTGTGGCCACTGCTGAGTTTTCCAAGTTTGCTGACATACTGAGTGCAGCACTTTAACAGCACCGTCTTTTAGGATTTGAATAGCTTAACTGGAATTCCATCACCTTCACTAGCTTTGTTCATAGTAACGCTCCCCAAGGCCCACTTGACTTCACACTCCAGGATGTCTGGTTCTAGGGGAGAGACCACACCATTGTGGTTATCTGAGTCATTAAGACCTTTTTTGATACAGCTCTTCAGTACATTCCTGTGCATTCTTGCCACCTCTTCTTAATATCTTCTGCTTCTGTTAGGTCCTTGCTGTTTCTGTCCTTTATTTTGCCCATCCTTGCCTGAAATGTTCCTTTGGTATCTCCAATTTTCTTGAAGAGATCTCTAGTCTTTCCCATTCTATTGTTTTCTTCTATTTCTCTGCCTTGTTCACTTAAGACGGCCTTTTCATCTCTCCTTGCTATTCTCTGGAAGTATGCATTCAGTTGGGTATATCTTTCCCTTCCTCCCTTGTCTTTTGCTTTTCTTCTTTCCTCAGCTATTTGTAAAGCCTCCTCAGATAACCACTGTCCTTCTTGCATTTCTTTTTCTTAGGTTTTGATGGTTTTGGTCACTACCTCCTGTACAACATTACAAACCTCCATCCATAGTTCTTCAGGCACTTCATCTACCAGATCTAATTTCACATCCACTATATAATCCTAAGGGATTTGATTTAGGTCATATCTAAATGAAACCTAAAGAAAGTTCTTTTCCCTACTTTCTTCAAATTAAGCCTGAATTTTGCAATAAGGAGCTCATGATTGGAGCAACAGTCAGCTCCAGGTCTTGTTTTTACTGATTGTATAGAGCCTCTCCAGCTTCAGCTTCAAAGAACATAATCAATCTGATTTCACGACCGACCATCTGGTGATGTCCACGTGTAGAGTCATCTCTTGGGTTGTTGGGAAAGGGTGTTTGCTATAACTAGTATATTCTCTTGACAAAACTCTGCTAGCCTTTGCCCTGCTTCATTTTTTAATCCAAGGCCAAATTTTCCTGTTACTCCAGGTATCTCCTGACTTCCTACTTTTGCATTCCAATTCCCTACGATGAAAAGGACATTTTTTTTGGTGTTAGTTCTAGAAGATGTTATAAGTCTTCACAGAACTGGTCAGATCAGATCACTCAGATCAGTCACTCAGTCGTGTCGACTCTTTGTGACCCCATGAATGGCAGCACGCCAGGCCTCCCTGTCCATCACCAACTCTGGGAGTTCACCTAGACTCACGTCCATCGAGTCAGTGATGCCATCCAGCCATCTCATTTTCTGTCGTCCCCTTCTCCTCTTGTCCCCAGTCCCTCCCAGCATCAGAGTCTTTTCCAATGAGTCAACTCTTCGCATGAGGTGGCCAAAGTACTGGAGTTTCAGCTTTAGCATCATTCCTTCCAAAGAAATCCCAGGGCTGATCTCCTTTAGAATGGACTGGTTGGATCTGCTTGCAGTCCAAGGGACTCTCAAGAGTCTTCTCCAACACCACAGTTCAAAAGCATCAATTCTTTGGTGCCCAGCCTTCTTCACAGTCCAACTCTCACATCCATACATGACTACTGGGAAAACCACAGCCTTGACTAGACGAACCTTTGTTGGCAAAGTAATGTCTCTGCTTTTGAATATGCTATCTAGATTGGTCCTAACTTTCCTTCCAAGGAGTAAGCGTCTTTTAATTTCATGGCTGCAATCACTATCTGCAGTGATTTTGGAGCCCCCCAAAATAAAGTCTGACACTGTTTCCACTGTTTGCCCATCTATTTCCCATGAAGTGATGGGACCGGATGCCATGATCTTCGTTTTCTGAATGTTGAGCTTTAAGCCAACTTTTTCACTCTCCACTTTCACTATCATCAAGAGGCTTTTTAGTTCCTCTTCACTTTCTGCCATAAGGGTGGTGTCATCTGCATATCTGAGGTTATTGATATTTCTCCCCGCAATTTTGATTCCAGCTTGTGTTTCTTCCAGTCCAGTGTTTCTCATGATGTACACTGCATATAAGTTAAATAAGCAGGGTGACAATATACAGCCTTGACGTACTCCTTTTCCTATTTGGAACCACTCTGTTGTTCCATGTCCAGTTCTAACTGTTGCTTTCTGACCTGCATACAAATTTCTCAAGAGGCAGATCAGGTGGTCTGGTATTCCCATCTCTTTCAGAGTTTTCCACAGTTTATTGTGATCCACACAGTCAAAGGCTTTGACATAGTCAATAAAGCAGAAATAGATGCTTTTCTGGAACTCTCTTGCTTTTTCCATGATCCAGCGGATGTTGGCAATTTGATCTCAGGTTCCTCTGCCTTTTCTAAAACCAGCTTGAACATCAGGAAGTTCACGGTTCACATATTGCTGAAGCCTGGCTTGGAGAATTTTGAGCATTACTTTACTAGCGTGTGAGATGAGTGCAACTGTGCGGCAGTTTGAGCATTCTTTGGCATTGCCTTTCTTTGGGATTGGAATGAAAACTGACCTTTTCCAGTCCTGTGGCCACTGCTGAGTTTTCCAAATTTGCTGGCATATTGAGTGCAGCACTTTCACAGCGTCATCTTTCAGGATTTGGAATAGCTCAACTGGAATTCCATCACCTCCACTAGCTTTGTTTGTAGTGATGCTTTCTAAGGGCCACTTGACTTCACATTCCAGGATGTCTGGCTCTAGGTGAGTGATCACACCATCGTGATTATCTGGGTCGTGAAGATCTTTTTTGTACAGTTCTTCTGTGTATTCTTGCCATCTCTTCTTAATATCTTCTGCTTCTGTTAGGTCCATACCATTTCTGTCCTTTATCGAGCCCATCTTTGCATGAAATGTTCCTTTGGTATCTCTGATTTTCTTGAAGAGATCTCTAGTCTTTCCCATTCTATTGTTTTCCTCTATTTCTTTGCATTGATCACTGATGAAGGCTTTCTTATCTCTCCTTGCTGTTCTTTGGAACTCTGCATTCAGATGTTTATATCTTTCCTTTTCTCCTTTGCTTTTCTCTTCTCTTCTTTTCACAGCTATTTGTAAGGCCTCCCCAGACAGCCATTTTGCTTGTTTGCATTTCTTTTCCATGGGGATGGTCTTGATCCCTGTCTCCTGTACAATGTCACGAACCTCATTCCATAGTTCATCAGGCACTCTATCAGATCTAGGCCCTTAAATCTATTTCTCACTTCCACTGTATAATCATAAGGGATTTGATTTAGGTCATACCTGAATGGTCTAGTGGTTTTCCCTACTTTCTTCAATTTAAGTCTGAATTTGGCAATAAGGAGTTCATGGTCTGAGCCACAGTCAGCTCCTGGTCTTGTTTTTGCTGACTGTATAGAGCTTCTCCATCTTTGGCTGCAAAGAGTATAATCAATCTGATTTCGGTGTTGACCACCTGGTGATGTCCATGTATAGAGTCTTCGCTCATGTTGTTGGAAGAGGGTGTTTGTTATGACCAGTGCATTTTCTTGGCAAAACTCTATTAGTCTTTGCCCTGCTTCATTCTGTATTCCAAAGCCAAATTTGCCTGTTACTTCAGGTGTTTCTTGACTTTCTTCTTTTGCATTCCAGTCCCCTATAATGAAAAGGACATCTTTTTTGGGTGTTAGTTCTAAAAGGTCTTGTAGGTCTTCATAGAACTGTTCAACTTCAGCTTCTTCAGTGTTACTGGTTGGGGCATAGACTTGGATCACTGTGATATTGAATGGCTTGCCTTGGAAACGAACAGAGATCATTCTGTCATTTTTGAGATTGCATCCAAGTACTGCATTTCGGACTCTTTTGTTGACCAGAACTGGTCAGCCTCAGCTTATTTGGCATTAGTAGTTGGAGCATATACTTGAATTGTTGTCATGTTCAATAGTTTGCCTTGGAAACAAAGAAGAGTTCATTCTGTCATTTTTGAGGTTGCACCCAAGTACTGTATTTCAAACTCTTCTTTTGACTATGAGATCTACTCCATTTCTCCTAAGGGATTCTTGCCCACAGTGGTAAATACAATGGTCATCTAAATTAAATTCGCCCATTTCCATCCATTTTAGTTCACTGATTCCTAAGATGTCGATGTTCAATCTTGCCATCTCCTGCTTGACCATGTTCAATTTACCTTGATTCATGGACCTAACATTCCAGGTTCGTATGCAATATTGTTCTTTACAGCATCGGACTTTACTTTCACCACCAGACACATCTACAGCTGAGTGTCATTTCTGCTTTGGCCCAGCCGCTTCATTCTTTCTGGGGCTATTAGTAATTGCCCTCCACTCTTCCCCAGCAGCATATCGGACACCTTCTGACATAGAGGGCTCATCTTCCAGTGTCATATCTTTTTGCCTTTTTTTACTGTTCATGGGGTTCTTGTGGCAAGAATACTGGAGTGGGTTGTCATCTCCTCCTCCAGTGGACCACATTTTTTCAGGACTCTTCACTATGACCTGTCCATCTTGGGTGGCCCTGCACAGCATGGCTCATAATTTCATTGAGTTACACAAGCCCCTTCAGCACAACAAGGCTATGATCCATGAAGGGGTTTCCTCTTTATACGTTGTAAAGAACCAATATTAATGAAAACCAGTGAAGCAGCTGCAGTATATACATAGGAAAAAAATATGCTGAGCAGTCTAAAGACATAGATTCTGGCCTGAATGAGGTTGCTGAGTATCCAGATGGCCTTGGGCAGGTTCATAACCTCTCTGATGGTAATAATCTATTGATTATGAGCCTCGATTTCAGAACCAAAAGCCCTAGATTTGATTCTGGTTCTTCTGCTTACTACTGTGTGACCTTGAGCAAATCACTCTCTGAGCCACAGCTTCCCCATCTCAAAATGGAGATAATAATACCTAATTTGTTGAACTATTATTAATAGGAATTAAATAAAGTATTGCAGGTAGTTGGCACAGAGTTGGCTTTCAGAAAATAACTAATTATTACCACGACCAACCTCAGTTTCACATTCTCTGTTTCTGAAATGAGGCAATAATATCTATTTTGCCTCCTGTGTTCTATCTTCCAGATAGTATTATTTGTGATGATTATCATATGTGAAATAGCATTTGGGAAATGTAAAAGACCATATACGAATATGGGGTTATTATAAGGATAACTCAAGAGAGAATTGAATATACTATCTCTGACATCTGAGCTGACAGAGAGGATTAATCTTGACATTTTTTGAAAATGATAACTACGTCCTAAAGGTCCCTAAATATCTAGCTGAGAAAAACAAAATGTTCTTCAGGTTCTCAGAACTCCAAGGTCTTTTTTTCGTAATATATTTGGAACCCCTAAGGGATCATTTAACTCATTGTATAAACGCAAAACAACAACAATAAAGTGGAAATCAAGGGAAAGATGGTTTCACAGATCGCCCACAAAACTGGGAAATAGTTACTATAGCACAATGCAATAAAGAGGCTTACAAATTGAGTCCTAGGGGAAGGATACAAGTTCTGTTTGTTGCATGTGGATATCAGTGGCCAGAAGCTGGCTTCTTCTATTCTGTGAAATGCCATGCACATAAATTTCTAGACTGTCATTCCGTTTAACTCAAAACACTGGTGAACAAACAGCTGGAGCAAAGCCACGTCCCAAACATGACTGCCACAACACTCAGAATATCGGCCGTCTCTTGTTGCTTAAACTCAGCCCTTAAACCACCGACTTCCTTAACTCAGAGTTGTTGTTCAGTGTGTGTCATAAATTATCTCAGAGAATCTTAGGCATGGGGTCTTAGAAATCTTCTATCCCCCACAACTCCCATTGCTGGCAGGGTCATCTTCACACCATTCCACACAGAGGCTGGACAGTCCAGGGACAAGGCTGCTCTACTGATCTGGTTGCCCTTGGAGCCACGGATGACCAGTACGGGCACAATTCCCTTGCCCTGAGGCTTTCCTGAGGGGCCTCCTGCTAGAGCAACATTTTGGTATTTTTTGCAGCCCCATCCAAGGATTCCAAGAAGGATTTTGGGGCAGATGTGAAATAGGCTACCTTCTCTCTCATTCAGAGTATGGAAGACATTGTTCTTCTTCTTTTTTTTTTAAAGCAAGTACATGACAGTGTTGATTCACTGAGTTACCCATCAACAAACACCCCTAAAACTTCTCCCCATTACTTGCTATCAAACCAAGCTCCTGCCTTCTTTTTAGGACTTATCACAATATTTTGCTAACCTAAGTGTGGAACTTTACATCGACTTATGTAAAATTTAGACTCACTGGCTCAGAGAGCTTATTACAGTGGTTAGGAGTGTGGGCTTTGGTGTCAGACAACTGGTCCATGTTCCAGCTGTGCCTCTGTGGCTGGAGGACTTGAGGAAATAACATCTCTGTGCTTCTATATCTGCCTATCAAATGCAGTATTAATAATGTACAACTCAGAGGGTGACTGTGAGGATTAAATGAGGGAATCCATGGAACACATTTAGCTTTCTGCCTGGCACATGGTAAGCGCTCAATAAATGTATTTGTGGTTGTTAGCAGCAAACCTATCCCATCAACCTACACAGATCTTTTTAAATCTGGTCTCTCTTATTGGATGGGTGAGCCATCTCTTTCAACTTTGAGGCCACCATATGTTACACAAACATGTCTTCTCTGCTTTCATCAAAATTTTAAGTGAGAAAATTGGATAGAACAGTATCAGCAAACAGATTCCTTACTGTGATGATCTCCCTCTGGATTGTCATCAATCTAAGCTCAAAACCACTTGGTCACATTTGTTCAACCAGCTCTGAGTTTACTTAATTAACCCCATGAGACATCAAGGATATAATAAAAATCTCTGCCAAACACCTCAACTCTACTCCATGACATTCCTATAAGTAATCAGATGAAATGTAAAAGAAGGAAATAGAAATGCTTTGCTTTAATGAGCTCATACTGGCTTTTAATAATCATCACAAGGTGTCATTTGCTTTGGTAGTAAGATGAGAGCAGCTCTGTGTAGGGCTCTGAGCCAAGCATTTTACATAGATTATCTAATTTCATCTTCAAAACAACCCTTTGAGGTTGGGGTTATGATGATCTCTCTCCCCTTTTACAGAGAAGGAAAAAGGCTTAGTTCATACATTTTATAAATGGCTGATCAAGTATTCAAACCCAAATCAGACTCTAGAGACTAAATTATCCAAGTGTTTATTATCTCCCTTTTGTACTAAATGACAACCTGAGACTATACGAACTAACAGCTAGGGTCCAGTTCCAGCCTTGCAGGCCCAGAAACTTGACATTGTCTGTATCCCAGAGCTGACAAGGGTTAGTTCTCACACTTCACCTTAACCAAGTTCATAATAAACCAGTGCTGCAAACCAGAATGCCAATTTATTGCTTTACAACAGTGATGTATCTACCACACAGACTAAGATACTCGTAACATTCTGACCAGAGCATTTCCCCCTTCAGACAGTTCTACCTACAGAGGCAAATGGTAATCATGAAGTATCAGAAAGAGGAGCTTGCTATAGAACTGGAATGTCGAACTGAATTTTCTACAGAGGAAGGCTCTTGCCAGGGGAACTGAAACCTTGAAGACTCCCATTCCTATAGACAATTGCTGGGGACACAGAGCACAACCAGTGTTCACTCTGGATGCTTCTGATGTTGACTAGCTTCCTTTCTGACACATTTGTGTTTTATTTAGGTTTAATCTTGCCTGCAGAATCGCATGGACAGAGGAGCCTGGCAGGCTCCATGAGGTCGCAAGAGTTGGACATGACTTAGCGACTAAACCACCACCACGCCTGCCAGTCTTTGGCTTAGAGATCATCATAGTCTTTAGATGAATTTCCACATCTTTGCTCTAATCCATTCTCTGGTGGCCATATATAAATAGAGAGAGATAAATTTACTTCCCAACCAAGTCCTTGAGTAACTCCCACATCTAGTCTAGACTCATAACATAACCAGCTTTGGCCTAAAACCTTTGACTCAGTTAAGAAAAACAGGCGCTCTCCTACTATCTTTTTAATTTTCTTTCTTAGTGTGTGCATGCGTGCTAAGTTGCTTCAGTCGTGTTTGACTCTTTGTGACCCTATGAACTACAGCCCACCAGGCTCCTCTGTCCATGGGATTCTCCAGGAAAGAATACGGGAGAGTAGGTGGCCATGCCCTTCTCCAGGGGATCTTCCTGAACCAGGGATCAAACCCACATCTCTAATGTCTCCTGCATTGGCAAGCAGGTTCTTTACTGCTAGCACCACCGGAAAGCCCCCCTTTTTAGTATAGAAATAGGATTTGATATTTTTTTTTTCCTATCTTTTCCTCACAGTGGTTTCACTGGGGAAAGGGGAAAGAGAAAGAGCAATGTGATCAGAGAAAAGAAAAAGGACTATTAAGATTCGTTATATAGCCCTGTGTTATTTGTTATAAAAGGCATGTGTTACTTTCATGGTTAAAATTCCAATGCTTTAAAAAAATAAAAGTTATCTCATCTGATAATATAAATTTTCCCTATGATATACCTTCACTGGTAGTCTAGTTTACTCTCAACACCTCCAGTAATGGAAACTCACAGACTCTTGAGGCAATTCATCCCATGTTTGGACAGCTCTGTTAGAACAATCTTCATATTATTCAGTTCAAAATCTGTCTCTGTGTAGCTTCTGCCCACAGCCTTGGTTCTGTCTGTCTCTTGGGCCCCAGAGGACACATCCCATCCTGCTTTCCCTTAGACACCTTGAGGCCTCACGCCAGCTCAGATACTAAGCACAGCATAACCCTACTTGCTTACCTTTTCTTCTGGTTTAAGTATTTTCTAGGGCTTATGAGAAGGATGCTGAAAGATGACAGAACAGGATACGTGCTATGAATGTTTTCTAGACTGTGATTCCTGAGACTAAGCCAGAATACCTTGGAATCCCGAAAACCTGTCATGGAAGAGTTTACTGCCTTGTTATAACACTCTCACTTACAGAAAAAGCAGGCAGCCAGATGCTGATAAAGGCTCTAAGCCACAGTTCACAGAAACAGTCCAGTGTACAAGCGGTCAGGCCCTTGAACTAAAAATGAAGTAGTCCTATATGCAAACAAATCAGAGTCACTTGGCATTGGGAGAGCAGGGTGGGACAGGAGGGTCATAGAGAATGTTCTTGTTGATTTTAGACATTCCTACCTAGGAAATGCACCCTGAGCAATGCTCTCATCCTGACCACAATCCATTAGTCAGAGAAGATCGAGGAAAACAATGCAAATTTTGAAGTGTGGGAACATCACTAACACTGAACTGAAGCTTGAAAACTTGAAAGTGAAAGTGACTGGAAATGAAGTGAAAGAGTTCAGTGGTGAAGAATGAAATGCGAAAATGAAATAACATTTTCAACGAAGCACACTTCTCATTGCCTTTCATTTAACTCTGTGACTCAAACTGGGAATTCCCGTAACACATTCAGAATCCTAGTGAAGTGAGCTGCCTACTCTTTTCTGACGACCTTATCATAAATATCTGGGGAATAACTCATTCCATGTCATTGTGACAATGATCAGAAGAACATCTTTGCTTCTGCAGAGAGCTATGTGGATGACAAAGCACTTTCCCACTTTCTCATTTAACCCTCACACCAACTCTGTGAGGTGGAGATTATTGTCTGTCTGTTACGGGTAAGGAAACTGTTTTAAGTTCAAGGTTTTTTTTCTATGATATTACAGCAGCTGAGGTTGCTATCACAGTCCACCCAGACTTCACCAAAGGCCACCAGGAGAGACAGGATGATCACTCCACTAACCTTAATTAGCCCGTGTCCTAGTCAACCAAATAAGTGAGCCCGGTTTCTGCAATGATTCATGTCTATCTACGTACCCTACACTGTGTTATCATCCTTAACGTTTTTAAAAGAAAACACAGACATGGATGAGAAGGTTTTCAAGATAGTACTATTTATTTGGTCCTGGTGTATCTGATACTGCACACAAATACTGGTCATTTTTATTTGTTTCAGGCATGCATCTGGTCTCAACTTTTCTAACTAGAGACCTATTCTCAAGATATTCCTAGAGTGTGCTTCACTCAGATTAATACAGCCTGATGAAATTTCAGTGCCAAATAAGGAGAAAGATTATGTGCTACATTCCCTGGAGGTATATTACAGCCTGGCAAGTAGCTTCCTGCAATACCCATTTAAAAAGATTAGCAGGAGGAAGAAAACCAAGGTTACAATAAAAGATTCATTACTAAGAGTTCCCAGTATAATTCCTTTCTTTGAAGCCTAAACATAGTATCTTCTAACATGATGATAATCAAGGCATGAGTATCCCAAGGGCAGTAGATCTCTGAGTGTACTGAACATTTTTCTATCATTTCTCAAAAGCAGATTTAAAGGAACATTCACATTTTTTTAGACTTAAACATTCTTCTTTCTCCTGACTTCAGACCTTTCAAATGTTAAAGAAAAATGAAACAAGTAAATGAAACAAGTAAAACAACAAAGACACTTTTTAAATTCTCTTGGAAAATCTCATCTTTTTGAAGGGAATCATAGTGAGAGGGACAAGTTCCCTGAAGCTGATAGCAAGGCCCTGGGAACCAGAGTGGTTACTCATCAAGGGCCTCTCAGAGACAGTCAGCAGAGGTTGCTGCACAATCGGTCACTACCCTGAACTCAGGAGGGATGATGAACAGTTCTCAAAGGCCCTTGGTCACCTCACAGTGCCCAGCATGGTGCCTGGCTCACACCGCCTTCTGTAAATATCTGTTGACTAAAATCAGACAAAATGGAAACAAGCTCCTGTCTGTGCCAAAATGTTAGACGTTAGCATGTAGAACATGCTATTGAAAGTAAAGTAGAATGTTCGCTACTGGAAGAAAGAAGAAAGAAATACTATTTTTATCGACTGTCTTTGAGTTTTGTAATATGAAGGATAAGAAAATCTTCCTGGTCCATCAGAGTTTGCAAATGGGATTCAGTTCAGTTCAGTTCAGTTCAGTCGCTCAGTCGTGTCCGACTCTTTGCCACCCCATGAATCGCAGCACGCCAGGCCTCCCTGTCCATTACCAACTCCCGGAGTTCACTGAGACTCAAGTCCATCGAGTCAGTGATGCCATCCAGCCATCTCATCCTCTGTCGTCCCCTTCTCCTCCTGCCCCCAATCCCTCCCAGCATCAGAGTCTTTTCCAATGAGTCAACTCTTCGCATGAGGTGGCCAAAGTACTGGAGTTTTAGCTTCATCAGTCCTTCTAATGAATGCCCAGGACTGATCTCCTTTAGGATGGACTGGTTGGACTTCCTTGCAGTCCAAGGGACTCTCAAGAGTCTTCTCCAACACCATGGTTCAAAAGCATCAATTCTTTGGTGCTCAGCCTTCTTCACAGTCCAACTCTCATATCCATACATTATCACAGGAAAAACCATAGCCTTGACTAGACGGACCTTTGTTGGCAAAGTAATGTCTCTGCTTTTGAATATGCTATCTAGGTTGGTCATAACTTTCCTTCCAAGGAGTAAGAGTCTTTTAATGTCATGGCAAATGGAATTACCCATCATGAAAGAGGAAAGGACTTCCACAAAGTACAACAGCTTGGAGAATAGCTGCAAGCACTCAGCAACACAGAGCTTCACAGATTTACAGAATGGATCTCCACAGACTCCTTTCAACTCAGAACAGACTGTACCTTCAGACTGCCCACAGGGTTTGCTTGTGGGTATAGCTACCAAACTGTTGCTGAGTAAGACTCTGTTACAGGACAGGTTGTCACCACACAGATCTGATACATAGCATCTAACGTACAATACATAACCCCAGAGGTTTTACTGTTGACTAGAGATGCTGTGATGTATGCTACAGCTGCAGACGTGGGAGGAAGGTCAACTGGCCTGAGTTCAAGCTCCACTGTCTTCCAGCTGTGGGGCCATGGACACATTATTTCACCTCTCTGAGCCTTGGTGTTCTCATCTGGAAAGTGAGAGGCTTAAAGCAGTTGACCTCAGAGATCCTTTCTGATTTCTAGCACTTCTGACTCTGGGAAGAAAAACAACTAAAATTAAACCCTGTATTGCTAACATGCCACGTAAGAAAACAGGTTGATGCCTCAACAGGTCACAGAGACATGGATCCCATTAGCAAAAGCTCAGCCTTTCTGTGGCTGCAAGGAATGAGAAGAATATTTTGGCTTTCAAAGTGGGCAAAGATTTGGTTTGGACGTCTCTCTAAAAAGACAGCATGTCTCAGCAGTAGTAACGGTGCCAGTAGCCACAGGCTGGGTCACTGCCTTTAGTGAGGGAGGCCCAGCATGCAGAACACAAATTTCTTAATTACCATTACAATAACCTTTACCACACCTTGTTTTTCTTGGGGGCTCTCCTGGTCAGGTAATCTGAGTTAGTAGATTCAACCCAATTTATAAAATTTGAGACTTTTTCCCACTGTAGGTAGGATTACATGCTATTTTAAGAAACCTCTTGGGGGATGAGGAAATATGTTGTTTTTCTTTTAAATATTATACTGTATATCGATTCCAAATGCTAACTGAGCTTTTAAAGAAAAACATGAGTTCCCTAAAATAGCCCGTCTACAATGCCTCTTAGATTTGGTCACTTTATACACAGAACATACTTGCTTATTAGCATGTAATTAGAAACAAAATGGTATTTGGTGAACATATCTAAAAAAAAAGGAACTGTGAATATTCCCCAAACATTTAATCAAATGTTATCATAATTAGCCTGAGCTACGTGGCCACTTTAAAGTTGTATTCTCAAAAAATTCTCCAATGAGCTCTAGTTTGTAAAATCTTTGGTAATCAAATATCAAATCCAAAGGTCTAGTCTCAATCTTCAATTTTTTCTGACCATTTTGAAGTATCTGGCTACTGAAAATCTTACCAGTCTTGACCATCATGACTCTACTGGCTTTTCCTCCTTTTTTGACTCCATTTTCTGTATCTCCTTCCCTGAGCTATTCTTATCTCTACTACAATTTCTTCATGTATCTCAAAATTCAGTGGCCATCCTCTGCCACTTTCACTATCTTTCTCTTGCCTACGGATCTGGCAAACTTGACTTGCACCTTACTCTGTGTGGGTGACACCCTAACCTAATCACTAAAGTTGACGCTTTCACGTGAGTTTCAATTTTGTCTCCCTACTGCATGCCGGACTTCTGTACCATTTTGCCTTATCATTATTTCAAACTGAAAGTCATAGAAAACTGAATCAAGCAAGGAAGAAACCTGTGGGAATGGACTAAATTTGGAAGCATACGAATGAATTCAGTTTCTAAAATATGTATATGTATGTATGTATATATGCAGGTGTGTATGTATGTATATAGTTCTCAACTCTGTCCACAAAAGGGCCAAGAAGCAAAGATACTCCAGCAGTAATGAGCCCACCTATTCCCAGAACTTGGTCTCTAATATCATGCCACTACAAAACAACTGAGGATTCTTGGAGAAATGGGCAATTTGAGGACTAGGAAGGAATAGGTTTAGATGAGCCTAAGATAACTTACTATGCCAAAAAATTAGAAAGTAAATATATTTAAAAGAAAGGGAAATAAATGGTGAGGATATGGCACAAAAACACATTAGCCAAACTGGGACAATTTGAGCACCAAAGTGATTCAGTACAGTATTGACCATTAAAACAAAACAAAACAGGAATCCATAAATCCAAACTGGTAAGGGATGGATGGAGGAAGAGATGGATGGATAAATAGATGAAAAAAACAAAGAGCTCTTCTGCTTACTGGAAAATATCTAGTGATGATTGGTAAGTGTGGCGGGAATGTTGGAGTTGGAAAATTGTGATTTTGCAACTATCTTAAAAAGTTTGGATTATGAAAGAATTAATGGACAGTAAATCTGGGTGAACCATGAGCAATAAGATATTTGCTTCCCACTGACTGCTTAATGTTTTCAAGGGAAAAATAGTACCTATGTAGAGGAAAATCGAATAATACCTTGACCTGATGATTAAAATTTACATCCCAGTGAGAGGCAGATGAACATTATGTGCCTCCAGATATGATAACCTGAGAAGAACAAAACATTTACCTGGCTGACAAGGCATAACTCAAGCCTAATCATGAGGAAACTGAATAAAACAAATTAAAAATAAAAGGGGGTCGGGGGAGGGGGGTGGATAGACGAACCATAGTCTTCAGAAATATCAGCCATAAAAGAAAATGAAAGGCTATGAGTATGTTCTAGTTCTAGATGAAAGGAGACTAAAAAGGAAAGACAATTAATTGTAATACTTAAACCTAGGCTTTTTTCCTGTGCTAGAGAGAAAAAAATGCTGTGAAAGACACTGTTGCATTACTGACGTAATTGACAAAACTGGAATATTAATGATAGTGTAGATAAATGTATCTAACCAAATTTACTACAGTTGATAATTCTCTACAATGGTTATGGAAGAGAATATCCACTTTCTCTGAAATACAAACTTAGTATTTGAGGGTAAAGGATCAAGATAAACATATCTGGAAAAAAGTATGTATATGTACATAGACAAGTGATAAGTTATAAAGCAACTGTAGTCAAATATCACTGGGTAAAGGTACTCAAATATACTATTTTTATTTTGCAACATTTTTTTGCACTTCCCAATAAAAAGCTAGAAACTAAAACATACACACTAAAAACCAACCAAACCAACCAACCAACCTGGACTGAAAACCACTTTTCCCTATTTCCAAGACAGCGGTCTCTGTCTTCTATTGACTTCATGCCCTCAACAAGCTTGAAATATTGCATTTTCCCTCAGGACTATTCTCTCCCCCATCTCCAGAGCCATTTCACCATATTCTGCCTATTCACCCTTCATACCGTTCCGCATCCATCCCTTCTTTTGAATTCCTACAATTACCTTCTTATTTCAAACATCTGTGTTGTGCTGTGCTCAGTCACTCAGTTGCATCTGACTCTTTGTTATCCCACAGACTGTAACCCGCCAGGCTCCTCTGTCCATGGAATTTTCCAGGCAAGAATACTGGAGTGGGTTGCCATTTCCTACTCCAGGAACAAACATCAAACATCTACCATTTTACAATAAAGTATTGTTGCAGTCTGTAGATTCATCACTCCAACTGTAGTCTCTCTACACTGAAACATCTTAGGCTTATTTATCTTATTCGTCTCCCAACAAGATTATTTTCATTCTGTCACTCATCGACTCAGATTTTCTCAGTGGACTCTGTATTGCCTCATATAAGTGAATAAATCAATTCCAAAAAGTGCCTAACTTCTTAGCCTAACCTTAAAAAAGAATTAATTGCCTTTTGTTGGCAGAAGAAAGCTGAAAACATCAGAGCCCAAAGAAGAAAGTCAAACTCATCTCAGAACATATTGCTAACTGTTACGGATCCTCTCTAATTTTTCCCCACATAATAAATATAAACACTTTACAAAATTGGGACCACAGTGTATATTCTATTTCATAACCTACATTTCCATTCTTCCCTATACCACAAGTATTTCCCCATTGGAATAGATACTTTTATACAGCATGATTTTAATATCTGTAGAGTACTCCATTCTCTACTTACAGTCTTATTTAATCAGTTTTCTGAGACTTTTCCCCCCAACTTTTCATTTTTATAAATAGCACAAATAAAAATATTCATAAAAACATACTTTATACTCTTCTTAATAATCTCCTTAGGATGAGTGGCTGTTTTTTTAAACTTGAATCACATCTTCCACTGCTTCGTGAATATAAAACACACTATGAGCTTTTTGGCTGCTATGCTTTTACTCCCTTTCTCTTGTTGCCTTCGTGACTTCTCTGTGCCAATCTAAAACAGAAGCAGGCAACATATCTTAAACGTCCATGTATCAGAAGTCCTCAAAAAATGCTCTCGGAATGACTAACATCCTATGTATTCTCCCAGGCCTCGCTCATGTCTCCCATCTTCCACAGGGCCTTCCCATAAAAACTGCAGGCCACAGTTATCACTGCTTCCTGATAACCACTGACACAAAAAAGACAGGATATATTTTTCTCTCATTGACAAGCAGATAACGAGTTTGTGCATCTCCACTGGGCAGGTAAGAGGAACATGACATGAAAAGGTAATTTACTTGCCAACGGTCTGGTTCTGAGTCTTGGAGTCTGACTTTGTGTCCTAAGATGAGAAGAGTGTTCCCTGGGAAATTTTCTGTGATACTAAATAAATCCATCCCTGTTAGGCCCTAAATGTCTGACGAAAGCACGTGCTGACTGGGTGAGCTTAAAGTTAAAACCAAATGGCTTTTAAATAAATGACATGCATGAGTACTTCAGGTTAATGAATTCTCTTTGCAAAACTATCACTAAGATTCAAGCGCTGTCCTTTTCAGGTAGATCTATTTTACTAGAACTGCACTAAAAGGTCTGAAAGGGGGGCTTTATAGAATCTGCTTTAATAAGTAGATACAAAGATTCATACTTAAAAGATTGATACATTATGTATTAACAGGAACTTCTGAAGGGTATGAAAGTACTTGAGAAAGATTTTTCTCTTAAATTATTCCACTATGAAACTTCCTAATATGATTGCATTTTTAAAACAGATTCATGAGTAAATAGAATAGCAATGAAGATCCAATATTTAAGCAAAGCAGTCAAAACTACTTTGGAGTAAAATTTTTATCCTATCATAGCTTCTGGAAATCCAGTTGCTGCCTTTATATATTTAGAGAGAAAATCAGTGTTTTATTTTACCAAGTTCCTTCAAGGAAAACTTTAAACATAAATGAACTAAATCAAGGGCAGAGACACCATCAGAGTTGCTTTCAAGGCTAATAAAGAAAAAAAGGGTTGGGGGGAGTTCTGCAGTTTAAGTGAGAAAACACACTTTGCAAAACCTGGTGCCTCAGAAGTCGTTTTCGTCAATTTAAGAATTTTCTGTAGTAAAGTTTTATGCACATTATTTACAGTCTTAAAAAGTTAATAGGTAACAGTTGAAATAAAATACAGTGACATAGCACTGTCCGTTGCCCTCTCCAAGATGGACAAGTTCCATCAAAGGGAGGTTAGAAGGAAGTAGTTAATACCACTGTAGTAATTTACCAATCAAAGCCTCCATTCCGACAGCCTCTGTTCTCAGGCTCCCTCATGCTGGACACTGAGATTGGTTTCATGGACAAGGAAGGTGCCACAAAAGAAATGATTAAAAACAACTAGAAGACGATTACTCCTTTGTGACTCCTGCCTGAGAACCTGAAATCTGAGCAGAATTCATCTCAGTTTTTCTAATGAATTCCTCTGCTGCTGTCATGCGGTTAATTCTCCACGTTTTCTACTACTCTGATTATTAAAAAAAAAAGAAGAAGAAGAAGTAAAAAGGAAAAGGAGCCAGCCAATATAAACATCAAAGGGTACTCCCACTTCTGTGGCCTTCAGATATTTTCCAGAGCTGGATTGTGGGGACAAAAGAGATGGTGGGGGGTGAGGGAGGGGGAGAGGGAGAAGGAGTTTGCTTGCTCTGTGTTTCCTCTGGGAGACAATGAGCCAAGTAGGCCCCACAATGGCACAGAGCAAGTAGGTGGCATGTTTCATATCATAAGGCAGCAAAGGTTTCCTCAGCAAGGCTAAGAGATGTTCCCTCAGCTTAGCCAAGACAGACCCTGGCTATTGCCGCACCTCAGCGTATGGAGGATGAGAGCTGGGCCCTCGGTAAAGAGAGCCTAAGTTGCAGACATACTGCACTAGGCCTCAGACCAAAACACTGAAGCGGGTGGGGGGTGGCACGGAGGAGGGACGAGGAAGGCAAATTGAGAAACTTAAAACCAGCATAACTTTTCATTTCCTGAACCTAAAGCAAATAACTGTTTGTGGTATTCACTGGAGTTGGAGGGTTTTTGGTTTTGTTTTTTTTTTTTTTTTTTCTTCTTTTGCCAAGCCTGTAGACTCCACAAGCAACTGGAGGGAATGTTGGTCTGAAGTTAATAAGATGAGACTGAATGGGAATAAATGTAAAAACCTATTACATGGATACAAGAAAGAAAACTATTACATGCCTCAGGTCAGGGTGGGAGAGTGACCAGGCTGAACAAGAGTTCATGTGAAAAAGACCTAGTGGGTTTTAGCTGACTGTGAACATTATGTGAGCAAGCAGCGTGGCTTGGCTGCTGAAAAATCCAATGCAATTTAAGGCCAGATTAGCAGAGGTATAGTGTTCAGAGGAGGAAAAAATAGTCCTGTGCTGCACTGGTTCCGACACAAGTGGAGTGCTGCCTCCACCGAGGCTGCTAAGTTTCCAAGTATACATGGAAATACCTGGAACATGTTAAGAGTGTCATAGGAATAGAAAGGGTAGGGAAATCATATCACAGGAATAACTGGAAAAACCAAAATTATTTCAACTGGGAAAAAAGAACGCTGTGGGCAGGTGAGCTATCTGCAAATACATAGCTGGAGAGTTGTTTTGTGGAAGAAAGAGCAAACATATCTCCATGACTTGAAAGGGCAGACACATGGGCAGAAAAATAAGGCAACGTAATAAAACATTTTCTAACAATTCAAACTGTTCCAAAATGGAAAAGGCTGTTTTGTCTAAGAGTTACTTCTCCAAGAGTTCAAGGTTTAATGAGCACCTGGCAGGGATGTTATAACTTGAGTGTTCCGGAATTCAGAGGGAGACTAGTCTCAATGCCTTGTCTTTCAGACTGAGTCTGAGACCCACGTAATGAGACATAAATAACATTCAAAAGAAAAGGCATCTATCATTTGCTTAAATCCTTGTATATATCAGTGAGAAATATCATAGTCATTCCACAAAACACTATAGTTTCTTGAATTTGTATTACAATAAGGAAAACCCCGCTCCAGTTACAGTCTTAAACTAAAGAAACCCATATTTGTAGGAACTTTAGCATTCTCATACCCTTTCAAACATTTTTCTTAATCTATTTTGCTTTCTACAGAGCTTGTTTTCAGACACTGCTGCTGCTCAATCACTTTAGTCGTGTCCGACTCTGTGCGACCCTATAGATGGCAGCCCACCAGGCTCCCCTGTCCCTGGGATTCTCCAGGCAAGAACACTGGAGTGGGTTGCCATTTCCTTCTCCAATGCATGAAAGTGAAAAGTGAAAGTGAAGTCGCTCAGTCATGTCCAACTTTTAGAAACCTCATGGACTGCAGCCCACCAGGCTCCTCCGTCCATGGGAGACGCACCACATGCCAAAAAAGGCATATCCTTGACAGCAGGGTCTATGACTTATTTATCTTTGCACTCTTGGGCCAAGCACAGAGCCTGACACAAAGTAGATGCTCAAAAATATTTGCTAACCACACTAGGACTGTGCGAGGTGCCGTGGAGGCAGCAATAACAAAACAGGCCTGGTCCTAGCTGTTGTGCAATTTACAGTCTAGGGTGAGCCATCAATATTAAACAAAGAGTCATACACTGGAACACATGATCATAAAACTATGATAAACTTTTTTTTATTACTATAACAATTACAATTAATAAAAAGTAAAGAGGAAGATGAGGGATTATAAAGGGAAATCTAATTTTCTTAAAGCAGTCATCTTTATACAGAGTCCTGCAGGAAAACAGAAGGAGTAGGCTGGGTAAAAACTAGGAAGAGGAAAGAACACATGTACAGATGTGGCTCAGATCATGAACTCCTTATTGCCAAATTCAGACTTAAATTGAAGAAAGTGGGGAAAACCACTAGACCATTCAGGTATGACCTAAATCAAATCCCTTATGATTATACAGTGGAAGTGAGAAATAGATTTAAGGGATTAGATCTGGTAGACAGAGTGCCTGATGAACTATGGACAGAGGTTTGTGACATTGTACAGGAGACAGGGATCAAGACCAGCCCCAAGAAAAAGAATGCAAAAAAACACAAAATGGCTGTCTAGGGAGGCCTTACAAATAGCTGTGAAAAAAGAGAAGCAATAAGCAAAGGAGAAAAGGAAAGATATACCCATTTGAATGCAGAGTTCCAAAGAATAGCAAGGAGAGATAAGAAAGTCTTTTACAGTGATCAATGCAAAGAAATAGAGGAAAACAATAGAATGGGAAAGACTAGAGATCTCCTCAAAAAAATTAGAGATGCAAAGGGAACATTTCATGCAAAGATGGGCTCAATAAAGGACAGAAGTGGTATGGACCTAACCAAAGCAGAAGATATTAAGAAGAGGTGGCAAGAATACACAGAAGAACTGTACAAAAAAAGATCTTTTTACCCAGATAATCACGATGGTGTGATCACTCACCTAGAGCCAGACATCCTGGAATGTGAAGTCAAGTGGGCCTTAGGAAGCATCACTACAAACAAAGCTAGTGGAGGTGATGGAATTCCAGTTGAGCTATTCCAAATCCTGAAAGATGATGCTGTGAAAGTGCTTCACTCAATATGCCAGCAAATTTGGAAAACTCAGCAGTGGCCACAGGACTGGAAAAGGTCAGTTTTCATTCTGATCCCAAAGAAAGGCAATGCCAAAGAATGCTCAAACTACCACACAGTTGCACTCATCTCACATGCTAGTAAAGTAATGCTCAAAATTCTCCAAGCCAGGCTTCAGCAATATGTGAACCGTGAACTTCCTGATGTTCAAGCTGGTTTTAGAAAAGGCAGAGGAACCTGAGATCAAATTGCCAACATTTTCTGGATCATTGAAAAAGCAAGAAAGTTCTAGAAAAACATCTATGTTTGGTTTCTTGACTATGCCAAAGCCTTTGACTGTGTGGATCACAATAAACTGTGGAAAATTCTGAAAGAGAAGGGAATACCAGACCACTTGACCTGCCTCTAGAGAAACCTGTATGCAGGTCAGGAAGCAACAGTTAGAACTGGACATAGAACAACAGACTGGTTCCAAATAGGAAAAGGAGTACATCAAGGCTGTATATTGTCACCCTGCTTATTTAATTTACATGCAGAGTACATCATGAGAAATGCTGGGCTGGAAGAAGCACAGGCTGGAATCAAGATTGCTGGCAGAAATATCAATAACCTCAGATATACAGATGACACCACCTTTATGGCAGAAAGTGAAGAAGAACTAAAAAGCCTCTTGATGAAAGTGAAAGAGGAGAGGGAAAAAGTTGGCTTAAAGCTCAACATTCAGAAAACGAAGATCATGGTATCTGGTCCCATTACTTCATGGGAAATAGATGGGCAAACAGTGGAAACAGTGTCAGACTTTATTTTGGGGGGCTCTAAAATCACTGTAGATGGTTATTGCAGCCATGAAATTAAAAGACACTTACTCTTTGGAAGGAAAGCTATGACCAACCTAGACAGCATATTAAAAAGCAGAGACATCACTTTGTCAACAAAGGTCCGTCTAGTCAAGGCTATGGTTTTTCCAGTAGTCATGTATGGATGTGAGAGCTGTACTATAAAGAAAGCTGAGTGCAGAAGAACTGATGTTTTTGAACTGTGGTGTTGGAGAAGACTCTTGAGAGTCCCTTGGACTGCAAGGAAATCCAACCAGTCCATCCTAGAGGAGGTCAGTCCTGGGTGTTCACTGGAAGGACTGATGTTGAAGCTGAAACTCCAATACTTGGCCACGTGATGCAAAGAGCTGACTCATTTGAAAAGACCCTGATGCTGGGAAAGGTTGAGGGCAGGAAGAGAAGGGGACAACAGAGGATGAGATGGTTGGATGGCATCTCTGATTCAATGAACATGAGTTTGGTTAAACTCCGGGAGTTGGTGATGGACAGGGAGGCCTGGCGTGCTGCAGCTCATGGGGTCACAAAGAGTTGGACATGACTGAGTGACCAAACTGAACTGAAAAGGTGTTGAAAAATGGTAAAGAATGAGGAGAAGCAGGAGGGGGATCATGCAAGACCTCACGGATAGCACTGTTATTTCCAAGTTTCATCATCCGTGCAATGGGAAGCCAATGAAAAGTTTTAAACAAGAAGTGGGATAAAACCATCATACTGGCCACTGTGTTGAAAAAGACCAGCACAGTGTATTTCAACCCATTAATGGATCATGAAGTGAATTTAGTTGACCATGGCAGTATAAAAAAAAAAAAAAAAAAACAGAATTAAAAAAATATCAGACTGTGTCATACAGAGTAAAAGTATTATTTCATGACTCTCTCATTTCAAAGTTACTGATAGAAACAAAGCACAGACATATGTGTACTGTGGGTCTCGTGAATGTATATTTTTATTGTGAGTCATAGTCAAAAAAAGTTGAAAGCCTCTAATGAGAGGGATTAAGAGCAAAACCTTGGAAACCAGTTAGAAGGTGAATGGAGTAGTCAAGAGGGTAAATAAGTTGAGAAGTGGACAGATTCAACACATATCCTGGAGACAGGCATCAAAAGGACTTGGGGAACATTTGTATTTCGAGGGCAAATGAAAAGTAGATGTCAAGAAAGATCAGGTGTCTAGTACCCATTAACTTGGAAAAAAATGAATAAATGAAGCCAGCACAGTAAACCTAGCTAAAATCTGGAGTTTTCTTCAAACTATCGAAAACAAGCAAAAATGATCCTAACTACTCAAAACAGTAAAAACTCTCCTTGGTTTCTTCAGTCTCCTCTACATGAGATCTTTAGCAACATGGCCCATGTCTTCTTCAGATTTATATTCCTGCCAAGTAAAGCATGCGTGCTCAGTAATTATAAACTGAATGAGTTAATGAATGGAATAAAATAAAAATGAAAAAAAAATAGTCTTATGGGAAAATAAAATGTCCTGTGTTTCTTAAAGGAACAACAAATCAACTTGATAGATCTTTCTAATAAGTTGCCACTTATTAACAGAAAGTTACATTTTACAAAACTAAAAGAAGAATCTCTTTAATTAAAATCATACTATAAAAGCACTCTTTTTTTAATTTAAATTTATTTATTTTAATTGGAGGCATCTGGGGGAAGCCTTACAAATAGCTGTGAAAATAAGAGAAGCAATAAGCAAAGGAGAAAAGGAAAGATATAAGCATCTGAATGCAGAGTTCCAAAGAATAGCAAGAAGAGATAAGAAAGCCTTCTTCAGTGATCAATGCAAAGAAAGAGAGGAAAACAACAGAATGGGAAAGACTAGAGATATCTTCAAGAAAATTAGAGATACCAAGGGAACATTTCATGCAAAGATGGGCTCGATAAAGGACAGAAATGGTATGGACCTAACAGAAGCAGAAGATATTAAGAAGAGATGGCAAGAATACACCGAAGAACTGTACAAAAAAGATCTTCATGACCCAGATAATCACGATGGTGTGATCACTCACCTAGAGCCAGACATCCTGGAATGTGAAGTCAAGTGGGCCTTAGAAAGCATTACTACAAACAAAGCTAGTGGAGGTGATGGAATTCCAGTTGAGCTATTTCAAATCCTGAAAGATGATGCTGTGAAAGTGCTGCACTCAATATGCCAGCAAATTTGGAAAACTCAGCAGTGGCCACAGGACTGGAAAAGGTCAGTTTTCATTCTGATCCCAAAGAAAGGCAATGCCAAAGAATGCTCAAACTACCACACAGTTGCACTCATCTCACATGCTAGTAAAGTAATGCTCAAAATTCTCCAAGCCAGGCTTCAGCAATATGTGAACCATGAACTTCCTGATGTTCAAGCTGGTTTTAGAAAAGGCAGAGGAACCTGAGATCAAATTGCCAACATCCACTGGATCATGGAAAAAGCAAGAGAGTTCCAGAAAAATATCTATTTCTGCTTTATTGACTATGCCCCAGCCTTTGACTGTGTGGATCACAATAAACTGTGGAAAACTCTGAAAGAGATGGGAATACCAGACCACCTGATCTGCCTCTTGAGAAATCTGTATGCAGGCCAGGAAGCAACAGTTAGAACTGGACATGGAAGAACAGACTGGTTCCAAATAGGAAAAGGAGTTTGTCAAGGCTATATATTGTCACCTTGCTTATTTAACTTATATGCAGAGTACATCATGAGAAACGCTGGGCTGGAAGAAACACAAGCTGGAATCAAGATTGCCAGGAGAAATATCAATAATCTCAGATACACAGATGACACCACCCTTATGGCAGAAAGTGAAGAGGAACTAAAAAGCCTCTTGATGAAAGTGAAAGAGGAGAGTGAAAAAGTTGGCTTAGAGCTCAGCATTCAGAAAACGAAGATCATGGCATCTGGTCCCATCACTTCATGGGAAATAGATGGGGAAACAGTGAAACAGTGTCAGACTTTATTTTTTGGGGCTCCAAAATCACTGCAGATAGTGATTGCAGCCATGAAATTAAAAGACGCTTACTCCTTGGAAGGAAAGTTATGACCAACCTAGACAGCATATTCAAAAGCAGAGACATTACTTTGCCAACAAAGGTCCATCTAGTCAAGCCTATGGTTTTTCCTGTGGTTATGTATGGATGTGAGAGTTGGACTGTGAAGAAAGCTGAGAGCCGAAGAATTGATGCTTTTGAACTGTGGTGTTGAAGAAGATTCTTGAGAGTCCCTCGGACTGCAAGGAGATCCAACCAGTCCATTCTGAAGGAGATCAGCCCTGGGATTTCTTTGGAAGGAATGATGCTAAAGCTGAAACTCCAGTACTTTGGCCACCTCATGCGAAGAGTTCACTCATTGGAAAAGACTCTGATGCTGGGAGGGATTGGGGGCAGGAGGAGAAGGGGACGACAGAGGATGAGATGGCTGGATGGCATCACTGACTCGATGGACGTGAGTCTGGGTGAACTCCGGGAGTTGGTGATGGACAGGGAGGCCTGGCGTGCTGCGATTCATGGGGTCGCAAAGAGTTGGACATGACTGAGCGACTGAACTGAACTGAATTACTTTATAATATTGTATTGGTTTTGCCATACATCAACATGAATCTCATCAATCTTCATGAGTCTCTTCTACCACACTGTCATATCTCCTCATTCTGTGTACCAAGGTGCAAGAGACTCAGGTTCTAAATTCACAGCCTCAACATTACTTTGATTACTTCCATTACTTGGTAGACAGTGGGTATAATCTTCAGTTTAAATGGAAGTTATGAGTCATGGAGAAGATCTAAGAATCTAAAGCCACCTAGCAGTAAAATCCACAGAAATCCACTCCTTGCCTTCTGGTTCGTAGTTAGTCATGTGACACTTTGATAATACCCTGCTGAACTAACATACTTTGTTGACCTTGGTACATATGAGCTGCCTATTACATTTCCTCTCCCTCCTGGGGAAGACATAATGTCTTCTACTTTTACTATATTGTCCATGATACTTAGCAGTTCCAAACAGAGGAGACACTTAAGATTTCTTGACTGAAGGACTAGTAAGAGGAAAATGTTGATCTCCTGACTTAGAGGTTGTTACACTAGACTCTGCTCCCTTCATCAAACTGTATTGGCTTTGCATGCAAAATAGCATGTCTTCCATTACAAAATAGCAATTGCCTCTTTCCAAAATGAAAAACATTTTCCATTGTAAGCTACACTTGCAGCTGTGATGTTGAAATGTCCCTCAAGTAAAGATTTTTATCTGTGTTGCAAAGGGGGAAAGTGTAGCTCATAAGCTTAATTCTTTAAACAAATCCAGTAACTCTGTTCCTTTGGTCCCAGACAGCCCTCTTGGCTTGTTTGTTTTAATGTCCCACGCTATTTACCCCAAGTTCCTGTAATAATCTGTCTAGTGCGTGTGATCACATTAAGATAGACTATTGTTGGTACAATGAATATGATCCCTTTTATCTCTTACAGCTAACATGCCATTCTACGTAAAAAGAGCATTGAAAATGTGGGTACAAGGAGAGAGGAAGCCCAGGGGTAAGAAGCTTGAAGGAGGCCTAAACAAACATGTTCAGTCGGAGAAGCTCATTCTCCAGTATTCTTGTCTCAACCTGACTTGGTCAAACAGATTGGAGGCAGATATCACCTCTTGTTCTCGCCAACTATCCATCTTAATCTTTGGGTATCTTAGAAAAATGCAAAGCTGTTATGTTACACTCTGTCACTGAAAACTTGAGGTGTTCCTTTTCAGATCAACACTATTGTAAAGAGACTTCTGAATTTGATCAAGAGTTCCTCTCCATCTCTTAGCCCTTCCTCACAGCAGTTCTGAGAAATGTTATGAGAAATGTTGCTTTATGTTAATGGAAAAACGGGAGATGCACACAGCTTTGTATCAGGTCAATCATTTGGATGCTGCATGAAAATAGAGTCCCGCTCCTCAATAAGTCTGCCTCTCACAGAGGAGTAAAATGTGTACAAAATCAATTAAAACACAAGGTAGAGTGAAAAAAGTGCTTCAGTAACAGGCCAAATAAAATGGTTCAGTGAGCAGCATTTGAGTCCAGGTGGTAAGCAGAGGGCAGAAGGTAATGATGGAAGGAGTACTTCAGCCTTATCTCCAAGAATGTCAAGTACTATAGAACACCAGCCTGCAGTAATGAGACAGGTTGGGACCGAGACCTGGGACCCTTTGCTAGCCTGCTTGTCCCTGGACAAATGTCTCCTCAAGCAACAAAATAAAAGAAATAAGGGACTAATAATAACCACATACATGAGCAGTTGGGACAAATTATGGACAACAAGATACAAAAAGACCAAAAACCCAATTGCCACTTCTTAAGAGGAAGGTGCAAAAACAGGGTACTATGCATGTTCCCTGCACACAATACCACCAAAAGGATGGGCAAAACACCTAAGCCACCCTCAGGCCCAACAGCTGAACCCACCGCTACCCTCACCCCACAAAAGGAACCAGCTTGTCCCACCTCAGGGAGTGAGCAAGCAAGGGAACCTGTTACTTGCGCTCACTCCTTCCTGCTACAACAGGAACCCCGATAATGCTTTGCCTGAATTTCCTGTCTAGCCTCTTATCTATTTCTATTGATTAAGGAGGCCAAGAACTCTGGTTGGTAACAGTAACAGCAAAATCCAAGCCACACAGGAGTGTGTGCTATACTTAGGGAACCACATGAAATCAGTGTGGCCCGTGGAGAGGGCTCACAAGGGATCAACTGAAGAGTTAAAAGCTCATGTAAATGAAATGAGCTATCATTTCATTTCGTTTCATATCATTTCATATCATTATCCACAAAAAAGCTATCAGTAAAAAATAAATTTGATTTTAAACTTTGGAAACATTTTGAGTGCCTCAAAGAAAAAGCAGCTACCCAAGCTTTAGTTTTATCCAAATTCAATTTAGGATGAAGTTGACAAATCAACAAGTCTGAGAGCATAACCTATTACTCAATTCTTAGATTTAAAAAAATTCATTCACATGCGTGATCAATTCCAAAATTCATTCACAAAATGATCCTATTCTAATTCCTGGATATGACCCCCTCTTTTAACAAGGGTAACTCACAAGATGAATTCTCATAAAATAGGATATAAAAGTTTAAAAAAGAGAGAGACTGACATTTAAGGTCTCAACCATTAGTTTGAAGGAGTGGGGGAGGAGGGGCAGTAAAAAGAGCTGCCTGGAGAGATCTGGTCTGACTGTTTACATTAACATCAGCAGAAACATATGGTTAAAAACAGACAACTTGAATTCTAGATAGCAAAATGTGCTTTCAGAGAACCAATATATAACTTTTAGTGATAGTGACTGACATGTAAGAATTAATCAAGTTTGGGACCAACTGAAAGGAATAGTCTGAAGAGTACTGGCTTAGTGTTCTACTGGTTATCAGCTGAAACATAAAGTTTACACCACGATCATTTAAATTCAGAAGAGTAAAATCTGTTCTCCAAGAGACCAATATACAATATTCAATAACTTTTGAAAGTCACATGAAGTCCTCTTTTCACAATGAAAGATGAAGGAGCATCCAAAAGGAAGACCTCATGAAAGGCTCCTTTCAAACAGTGGCCCTTGCTGCATCCTCTTGATTAAGGGCTCATAAATAAAAGGCAACAACAGCAGCAACTTATGATTAACCATGGTATAGTATTTCAAACAGTGAATAATATTATAGCTATTGCAACCAACAAAAAACTCCTTACATTGGTTCAACATGACCTTGATTTTTGTCTAGCCTGTAGGTGACCCGAATTGAAGAGAGATGCCCAGGTTGAAATTAACTCAGGGTCTGAGACGCTATATCACATGGCTGGAAAGTCAGTAATGTTGCAATTTCAGGAACCTCTGCTCCACTCAATGTGATTGGATGGTGTAAGGGTGAATCTAAGAAGAGCAGTGAAAAATAAAGGTAATTGGTCAGTCTAAGACAGCCCCTGAATAACGTCCAAACATTTGTGAACAGTCTGAATAAACCACTCAGGTTATTTTTAAACAACCAAGGTAACTTTACTGCCTGCCATGGGCAAGTGCCCTCTAGATTAACATGGTAAACAACTCCTGAGTGATTTATGACATAAACTCTTTCTCTGCCCTTTACTGAGGGCAGAACTCTTCAGGAGAGCAGGAAAAGGCTTTACCTCTTGATTTATAGGTTAAGACCAAAACAGTCTGAGTTTTTCTGAGTATGAGAATCTATGCTTAAATAAGACCTGGGCTTTAAAAGAGAGATCATATAAGACAAGGAAGAAAGGGTCTTTCATTATCTGCTTCCCTAGAAGGTATACACTGAGAAGCTGCCAGTGTCTTCTCAGTCTTAGATAAGCTAAGACCTGATTCTAAGAACTGTTTTTCCCCTTCCCACAGCAGATGAAACTAAAGGAGAGACTGACTTTTCTCATTCACCTGGTAAGTAGTCATATCATTTGGTTTTCAGTTTCTTAACATAGACCTCAAATTACCTTTTATTGGGTTGTCCTATTAAGTGACCTGATTATGCAATAATTTCAAACTGTTACACAGAAACTCCAGTTTCCATAAAGCAGATCTCTGACCTCTATAAAACCATAATCATGGCACATATGATTAATTTTTGCCTGTTTATCACCAGTTCACATCTTAACACAATTTAAGATTTAAGCAATCACATTTCTGTTTCCAACTCTGCTAACAAAACCACTCAGTCCCTCTAAAAATGAACAATAACATTTGTCTAACACAGATACATTCTTTCAGCATATTTAAAAAAGCCTACAGGAATAGAGCATTAACTAAAAGCATTTGGATAATCCATATTGAGAACTAAGGAGATATATATTTCCCAGGAAATAAGAAGGGTTTCCATAAATCTTCCATTTCATTATTACTAAGGAAATATATGATACAAATATATACAATATATTTATAAAACAGAAACTCACAGACATGAAAAACAAACTTCTGGTTACTGAAGGGAAAAACAGAGGGGGGGATAACTTAGGAATTTGAGAGTAACATATACACACTACTATAGATGAACAACAAGGACCTAGTGTGTAGCACAGGGAACTATACTCAGTATTTTGTAATAACCTATATGGGAAAAGAATCTGAAAAAGCATATATATATATATAACTGAATCACTTTGCTGTATAACTTACACTAACACTACATTGTAAATCAACTATACTTCAATAAAAAATAAATTTAAAAAAGAAATATATGACATTAACCACAGAAAGAACTTCAAATTTATTAGTCATTTAAATTTATGGGATAAATTGCTAGCTTCTAGAAAGATTATGGATTAGGGTTTTGAACAGTTCTGAGCACAGAATAGATCCTAAATGGACACTCATTAAATTGAGCAGTCAGTCACAGGGAGTAAAAACTAATTTTTCAAGAACAGAGAGTTGAGATAAAATTCTAACCTGAACTTGGTACCTTTGTGTCCCCAAATCTAGAGTGTCTTGCACATCAAATAGGCATCAACAATGACAACGTGAATGAA